>NC_045992.1:13678003-14015503 GCF_010909765.2 Amblyraja radiata | reverse complement strand
ATTTGACATATTTTTTCTCATGATCTTTTCTAGGAGGATGGAACTTTTTATGTTTAGGGGCAACAAAAGTTTAGGGGCAACATGAGGGGGAACTTCTTTAGAGAGTGGTAGCTGTGTGGAATGAGCTTCCAGCGGAAGTGATGGAGGCAGGTTCGTTTTCTCATTTAAAAATAAATTGGATAGGTATATGGATGGGAAAGGAATGGAGGGTTATGGTCTGAGTGCAGGTAGATGGGACTAGGTGAGAGTAAGTGTTCGGCACGGACGAGAAGGGCCGAGATGCCCTGTTTCCGTGCTGTAATTGTTATATGGTTATATGGTTATATCAAGGCTCATAAAATATACTCAGGTATTTTCTGCGGCGAGTTTGTGAGCCTTCGCACGTGCCAGAAGGGAAGAAATTGATGATATATGATTGAACAGACATGTTGTCCATATCCACCACCCTTGGCCACTAATCACGTTGTTACATCGCAAGAGTGATTGCACTTCTAAAATACATGACTGGTTGTCAAACATTTGGGCCATGTTGAGATTGTGAAAGATGGGTTTGACAAATGGGTTTCATATTTTTAGTCGGAAATAAGGTAAGACAAGGGATAAAACTCTGGAGAGAGAACGAAAAGTGTAAAAAAATGAGGATAACAAACATATTAATATTATAAAAAGATACATGATAGATCTAAATGGCAGCATTTGAAGGATAATTGGTCCAAAGGCCACTACTGGCACATGTCTGACTGTACCCAGAAATGCAGCCTAATGGCACACCACATCACCAGTAATTGCACTGTTGTACTTACAGCTTGTTGTTCTCTTAATTGCTTAATATTTTGCAAAACATCAAAAAATGGAACAATGCTCTATGACTGAAATAAACTGGTGCGTCTTCTTAAAGGAGCGCAGTGCTTCTTTTTACATCTACTTACTGCTTTGCTAACGCTGGCCAATTTGAGACCAGAGTGTTGTCACTTTATTTAATTGCCATTTTTTAATGGTCTTTGTTATTGTCAGTCAGAAGGACATTCAATGGATGACCTTACTGTCGCCTGGCGGGTCGCGCACCCTTTCTCTTTGAGGCACTCTCGTTCCTGGATTTCTTGTCCTTCTTCACACAGAAATATTTGGTGATGGTTTTCCGGCACTGTTCACACTTCACCGCGCAGCACCAGTGGAATTTGCAGTTGCAACTGCTCATCATCTGCGCTCGTCTCTCCCCCACCGCCAGCCCACAATCCCCACACAGCCTCTTGCAGCTCCGCTTCTCCCACTTGCTCAGGTGCTTGCCCTTCTTGATGCATTCCCTTCCTTCCGTCCCCTGCAGGCCGAGGGTCTTGTTTTCCAGGCAATAATCCGGGGAATCCTCCAGGTGAACCAGCTCCTTCTTGGAAATGGCACTGAAGGTTTCAGCGATGGCGCCTCTGCTGGCCGCACTGTTGCCTGCCCCTTTAAGGAGGTCAACTTTCAAGGCTTTGTGATACTTTTCCTTCAGGTAATTCCCCACCTCGCGGAATTCAGGAAGCTGAAGCCAGCAGGTCTGTGTTGTGCAACTCCCAGACACACCGTGGCACTTACAGGTCTGCTTCATCGTGCCTTTAACAGCCTGAAGAACAAAGATTTAACAATGCCAGTTTAGTCAGCAAATATAGAAACACAGCTCGGGCACCACAGGAATAAAGGAACAACTTGCATTTATCATGACATTAAAACACCCATCATGACTTCAGGATTCTCCATGCGTTTTCCAACCTTTGAAGTGCCTTTGAAATGCAATCATTGTTGTACCATGACAGCCATTCTCCACGCCACATAGTCCCACAAATCGGTTCTATTCATTGTGAAGGAAGGATAAAATTGAACCTAGGTATTGGGAAAAAACTCACCTGGTCTGCCCACGGTGTCTAAAAATATTTTCTCGCTCCATTAGATGATAGAAGGACCTTGGTTTAATGTCACATTTTAAAGTAATCACTTAGACGGTGCAACACTCCATCTACATAATTATACTGCATTGTCTGCAGTGAGACTTGAGTTGTCCAACTTTTGCTTGAGATACGAAAGTGCATTTATGACATATCAAATATTAAAGTAGGTATATCCCTTTTATCTTATTTTTCTTGCTTATATCTTTTGTTCTCTATTTTTCTTCTTTTTTTTCCTTCTTTGATCTTCTTTCTATCTCTTCTTCATGTTTTACGTTTTTACGGGTCTCTCGTGATCACTCTTTCACGCACTTACTATCCTATCTAACTCTCTCTACTTTCCTTCTTTTTAAGGTTTAAAATAAGAAGTGGTACAGGAAATGTATTATATTATTTTTGGGCTTATATCGCTGTAATGCACATTACTTCTAATAAATAAGATATTTAAAATAGATATATATTATATTATATATAAAATAGTGGCGTACTGTACATGTTAGTGATTCATTGATAATTTGAACTTTCCAAAACAATGTCTTATAATTGGAGATTCAAAAGATGCTGGAATCATTCTTGATTAGTATGGGTGTCAGGGGTTATGGAGAGAACGCAGGAGAATTGGGTTAGGAGGGAGAGATAGATCAGACATGGTGAATGGCGGAGTAGATTGGATGGGCCGAATGGCCTATTTCTGCTCCTATCACATGACCTTATCACCTTGAGCAAAAAAACAAACCACTGGCGTATCTCAGTGGCTCCGGCAGCATCTGTGGAGGGAATGAACAAAGCATGTTTCTGGTAGGGACCCTTCATAAGGACCATTGTTTTAACATATTGTATGTAATACTTTTAATAATTCTGAGGATGCAGCTGGGAAGGTGGGTAGCAAGAAAGAACGAATGTATATGTAGATATTCAAAAGGTCATTGATAAAATGTCAGGTGAAATGATGTTCAACAAAAGATCATGAACGGGCTGGAAAGGGATTGGAAAAGGGAAATTAGGTTAAATATAGTAGGCATATTTTGAGGGACACAAGATACTTGTGGGACACAAGATGCTGGAATCTTGAGCAAAACACGAAGTGCCGGAGTAGCTGAGTGGATGAGGCAGCTTCTGTGGAGGAAATGGACAGAGGATGTTTTGGGACAGGACCTATCTTCGGACTGATGGGACTTTGTAGATGTAAGACAAGATCAGACAATCTAGACGTCAATGTGAGGACGCTGGCGTGATGTAAATATGTGGGGACCCACTTATTCAGTGACCACCAGTTGACTTAGATATAATGTGTCGGTGATGTATACCATGTCTTCGTTTAGGTAACACCATTCTGTACCTTCTATCTACAATTGTTGTCGTTTCTCAGTCTTAGTAATCCCGTGACACTTAGGAGAAATGTTACAAACATATAGCTGGAAGAAAATGGAAAGAATTGCTTCTTGGAATCGTTCTCAGGGCGGCCTAGTGGCGCAGCGGTAGTGTTGCTGCCCTACAGCACCAGAGACTTGGCTTCGAACCTGACTACGGGTGTTGTCGGTACGTTTTTTGTACGTTGATAAAAGTGCTGGAGAAACTCAGCGGGTGCAGCAGCATCTATGGAGCGAAGGAAATAGGCAACGTTTCGGGACGAAACGTTGCCTATTTCCTTCGCTCCATAGATGCTGCTGCACCCGCTGAGTTTCTCCAGCACTTTTATCTACCTTCGATTTTCTAGCATCCGCAGTTCCTTCTTAAACACGTTTTTTGTACTTTTCCTTGCGACCGCGTGGGGTTTCTCCGGGTGCTCCGGTCCCAAAGACGTGCAATTAACGCGCTAGCTTCTCTAAAATTGTCCCTGGTGTGTAGGATAGTGCACGGAGTGATCGCTGGTCGGCACGGGCTCGGTGGGCCGAAGGGCCTGTTTCCACGTCGTATCTCTAAAGTCTCAAAATCGTTGCTGGTTCAGACAGGAAATGTGTTTAGTTCCAGAGAACTAAGGATATGGACCATGTGCAAGCAGAGTAGATGAGTTAATCTTGGCATCATGCTCAACACAGGCATTGTGGGCCGAAGGGCCTGATCCTGTGCTGTACTATCCGTGTTCTCCTGAGATGCTGCCTGATCTCTGGTTACTCCAGCATAGACTAGCATAAATTCATAAATTCTAGGAGCAGAATTAGTCCATCAAGTCTACTCCGTCATTCAATCGTGGCTGATCTATCATTCCCCCTCAACCCCATTCTCCTGCCTTCTCCCCATACCCCCTCTCACCCAAGATAGTCTCAAAATGCTGGAGTAACTCTGCGGGACAGGCAGCATCTCTGGATGGAAGGAATGGGTGACGATTCGGGTCGAGATCCTTCTCCGGACGGCCTTATGGATCAAGTTTGACGCTTCCAGCCGCACCCTACTCTTCCGCCGGCGCTACCTTTACCTTTCTGCCCGCCTCGTTATTGTGCAGATTCATGGCTGCCCTGGCGTCCTGTCCGGTCTCCAGCGCGTCCACGAACTGTTTGGAAATAGTTTCTCCGAAGCCAACGTTGTCGCTGCATCCACCCCATAACCAGCCGTGTCCCCCTGCAAGGGACCAAGCGCACAGGTTAATGCCGTCCGCGCCACCGCGGCTCACGGAAGCCACTGGTCGGTGGCCACTTGATCACTTACCCAGTTGCCCGTTGCGAGAATCGTCGCATCCACAGTTGTCGAAATCCCCCAGGCTACAGTTTCTGGTCAATGTGTACATCACCCCCGCCGAGCTGATGGCGTGCACGAAGGCGGCCTCCCGGTTAGCTGTTGGGGACAATCAATTATTATCACCAAGTGTGTGTGTGTGTGTTTCTTTTTCAATGAAGCTGACTTCGGATAAACAGTGCGGTGGTTCTGGGTCGTGACAGAGATGGGATTGGAAAGCGAGCGGGGGGTGGGTGTTGGGGGGGGGGGGGGGGGGGGGGTGGGTGTTGCGAACGGCGGCGAAGGGGGAAACATGAAACGGGCCAAACGCAAAGTGCTGAAGGAACTCAGCCGGTCAAGCAGCATCTGTGGAGGGAAATGGGCAGATAATTTCAGGTCGGGACTCCACTTCAGATTAGGCGACTGATCGGGGTAAATAACAGAGAGAATCGCGAGGACTTTGCTCAATGAGACTGGCTGGCTTTACTGAGGGTCGCGGCGATGAGCCCCCCATGCGTCGAGGAACAAACGCTGAAAAATGTTCAGTCGCATTGACCACAGATAGAGCGGCTGCCCCAGAGTGCCAGAGATCCGGGGTCAATCGGGGGCTGACTATGTGGAGTTTGCACGTTCTCCCCGTGACCACATAGGTTTCCTCCAGGTGCTCCGGTTTCCTCCCACACTCAAAAGACGCGCGGGGTTTGTAGGTTAACCGACCTCTGTAAATCGCCCCTAAAGTGTAGGGAGTGGATGCGAAAGTGCGTTAACATAGAATCCGCGTGGACTGGGTGGGCCGAAGGCCCTGTCTCCATGCTGTATCTTTCATTCAAAGCAGCAAATCTGCACAGATTATCTCGGGGAAAAGGGTTGATGGATTGTTCCCGTTGTCGGCAGGAATAACTAGGTGAAAAGAAATGTAGAACGAAAGAGACAAGGCGGCCACGGTGGCGCAGCGGTAGAGTTGCTGCCTTGCGGCGCCGGAGACCCCGACTACCGGTGCCGTCTGTACGGAGTTTGTACGTTCTCACCTTGACCGCGTGGGGGGTTTTCTCTGAGATCTCTCACACACTCCAAAGACGTACTGGTTTATAGGTTAATTGGCTTGGTGTATGTGTACATTGTCCCTGGTGTGTGTAGGATAGATAGTGTTAATGTGCGGGGATTGCTGGTCAGCGCGGAGTTGATGGGCCGAAGGGCCTGTTTCCGCGCTGTATCTCTAAACTAAACTAACAGCGAAAGCGGTAGTAATATATGGATTCACGAACGAGTGTCCGCTGAGTTCCTCCAGCTGTATTTGGGCCAGTACACGTGGGGACGTGCGAGAGGGGAACTCGGAGAAGGGTGTGAAGGGGGGGGGGGGGGGGGGGGGGATGAAACGCGAGGGAAAGCTTCGAGATAAGAACAAGAGATGATTGTAATTACTTCACCGGCAACAACCAATGCTTTCTGAGGAAGCGGGATGGACAGATTGTGGTTTTTCTCTCTCGGTGCGCTGACTGACCGCCTGAGAATTCCAACCAAGTTCAATTTATTTCTGATTGCCCGCATTTGCTGTATTTCGGTTTTGAGGAGAGGTTGGGAACAGGCCCACGGTGTAGCCTTGAATACGCGCTTAATATAAAACAATATAGCAGATGCTGGAAATCTGAAATAAAATGTGAAGATGATCACAGGTGCTGCCCGACCTGCTGAGTATTTCCAGCATTTTCCCTTTGTATTTGTGGATGAACACGTTAGGGCCTGTCCCACTGTACGAGGTAACTAAAGAGTTCTCCCGAGTTTCCCCTGACTGGAATTCGGTGAATTTAAAATTTGAACATGGTCGGTTTTGGGGTGAATTGTATCAGAGATGGTCTCTCTCTCAAGACGACAGAGACCGTGGAGATTTGAGATTAATTGGCTGTTTAGGCGGTTCTGTATTTGGAAAGTGGAGACAGAGATGGCAGTTTTGGTCCCCTAATTTCAGGAAGGACATTCTTGCTATTGAGGGAGTGCAGCGTAGGTTTACAAGGTTAATTCCCGGGATGGCGGGACTGTCATATGCTGAGAGAATGACGCAGCTGGGCTTGTTCACTCTGGAGTTTAGAAGGATGAGAGGATATCTTATTGAAACATATAAGATTGTTAAGGGTTTGGACACGCCGGAGGCAGGAAACATGTTCCCGATGTTGGGGGAGTCCAGAACCAGGGGCCACAGTTTAAGAATAAGGGGTAAGCTATTTAGAACGGAGATGAGGAAACATTTTTTCTCACAGAGAGTGGTGAGTCTGTGGAATTCTCTGCCTCAGTGGAGGCAGGTTCTCTGGATGCTTTCAAGAGAGAGCTAGATAGGGCTCTTAAAGATAGCGGAGTCAGGGGATATGGGGAAAAGGCAGGAACGGGGTACTGATTGGGGATGATCAGCCATGATCACATTGAATGGTGGTGCTGGCTCGAAGGTCCGAATGGCCTACTCCTGCACCTATTGTCTATTGTCTATAAGATGGGAATCTTGAGGTAAATACAAAGTGCTGGAGGAACAGGTCGGGTAGAATCTGTGGAGAGCAATGGACGGACACACGACGTTTCAGGCCAGGGCCCTTCTTCGGACCGTCTGAAGAAGGATTGTGTCTGAAGAAGGGTCCCTCCCCAGCTGAAAAGTCGTCCATCCATCCATTCCCTCCACGGATGCTGCCTGACCAACTGGGTTCCCCCAACGCACTGATTTGCTGTATTTTGCTTGTGTTTCGCTGTATTTGGAAAGGGCGGTTTCACTGCAGGGGTGGAGAGGGGCTGGGGATACGGGGGTGGGTTAGAGGGGTGGGGGGGGGGGGGGGGGGGGGGAGTGATTCCGGGTTACAAGGAAAGCAAAGCCCCATACCGCTCCGCAGCCCACTGTGAGTGGAAAGTTGCAGCGCTCGCTCCGGGCAGTTCCAGCGATCCCAAGCGAATTGGTGTTTGCATTCCTCGATGCCGCTCTGGGCCCCTGCTGCTACGCTGCTGGAGTAAATCAGATACGCCTGCAGCAAAGAAACATGTTAGGTCAGAACTAGAGTCCAAACATACCTGATCTATATCAAACGCGGGAGTCGGGAGATGCCAATGAAGAGACAACCTATGTCAATTCCTAGGATGCGCGTCGGGTCCGTCACAACCGATAACCCTCGGTTACACTCTCCAGAACCCCCAGAAAGGAACTGCAGACGCTGCTTTACACCGAAGATAGACACAAAATGCTGGAGTAACTCAGCAGGTCAGGCAGCATCTCTGGACAGAAGGAATAGTGACGTTTCGGGCCGGAACCCTGCCTGGCCCACTGAGTTATTCCAGTATTTTGTGTCCACCTCCAGTATTTTGCCCTGTTTGGGATCAATCCTAAAACTGCGCCGAGTACTCGCTTCTGTGTACACTTCCCTTCCCCTAGTCGTGGACAGTTAAAGCGATGACGGGAAGGAATGGTCAGAGCAGTTTCTCTGGCATACGGGAAAGCGTCGGACTTCCTACAATTCCGACCCAAATGCACATATCTCTCTTCACACACTCATCTCCCTGCTACCTTCAGGTAGAAGGTACAGGAATGAAGACTGCAAAGTCCAGGTTCAGGAATAGCTTTTCCCCCATAGCCATCAGGCTATTAAGCTCAACTCAAACATTAATAGCCCATTATCTGTTTATTTGAACTTTATCTGTTTATTTATTAATGTGTGTATATATTTATATAATGGTATATGGACACACTGATCTGTTCTGTATTCATGCCTATCATATTCTGTTGTGCTGAAGCAAAGCAAGAATTTCATTGTCCTATCTGGGACACATGACAATAAACTCTCTTGAATCTTGAATCTCCTCAAGCAGGCAAATCACTCGGGCAAATAAGAGGGAAACGGTGCAGAATCAATAACAATTTAAATAGAACGAATTTCGCAAATCGAGGTGTAGATTTGATCTCCTTTCGTCATTTCTAACGGGCTTCGCGTTTTACGGCCAGTGTAGAAAGCTACACAAAATATGCCGATCGGAAACTGACTATTATTATCTCGATAAACCCTCTGGTCATAGAAAAAGTAAGAATCACTCTTGTGTGATGTGTGGATCTGCCCAGTAAACCATGAACAGAAGCCGAAAGCGTCGGAAACTGGTTCATGCGTAACTCACTTATAATAGAATTACCTGTGATCCCATGAGATATATTTTAACACGGTGAAATATTTACACTGGTTGATAATTTTAATTGTTTATTAAAATATGTATTGCCTCGAACGTTCAGGTTCCCATCGATTTCATCCGACCGAAATTTAATCGCCCGATAGTATCAATTAACCAATTCTTCTCCGTAGTTTTTTCTCAAATGGAATTAAATCTAGTTTCAATGAAGAGCGCGGCATTTGCATTATCATAACAGTGCTAAATATTTCTAACATCTCCACATTAAAGTCCCCTGATGTGTAAAACACACAGCGTAAAGATTCCCTCTCTTGTGTTTGAATCCATCACTTCACTTCAAATCGTAAGCAGAAAAACAGCCTTTCCTCCTTCAATTATTGTAATGTATCAATTAAGAAAGATCAAAAAGAATCTTTCTTACTTAGGACCAGTCATAAGAAAGTTATTCACTGACCTGGAAAAAACAAGAGCCAAATGATTAAGTTGCAGAAAGCTCCCAACTTTGCCCTCCGAAAATATTTGGGATTTTTTTTGGGCTGTCTTAAATCCTTCAAAGATCTTCTGATGGGATTCCGCCATCCGCCATCCCCCTTCCCACTTAAGCTGATAACCTTTGATATCGGCCCATCATGTGACGGGGAGCGAGAATTAAAGAAAAGGCACTAAAAGTTCCCCAATGTGCGAGGGTGTCTGTCGCAGCAGCGCCGGGCGAGAAGGACCAAGCGTCTGAATAGAGACGGGGAAAACGTCGCTGCCTTGTCCCCCAGATGTTTCACTTACCAGGCTTGGCACAGCTTTAGGTAGACGGTTAGGAGTATCAATGAGTGGACCGTATCTCGGGGAACCATCGTCCAGGGGGGATAACAATGAGGTGGATCTCAGTGAAGGTGGGTTGCTCAGAATGACGGGGAGGTCTGAAGACGGGGTGACCATGTGTGCGCGGCTGATGTGAAATGGAGCTCCTATCATCTCGGCGTCAGATTAGCTACTTAATTACGGATTGCCCTTCTCCCCGCGAGTCAGCCAATCAGGCCTCAAGTGGGAAGGGATTGTTCGCTCGGATCAAACGCCAAATGCAGGCTCGTAGCCACAGAAAGGCTGAGAGAAGTGGGTGCGTGGGAGAGAAAGGGAGATTAGAAAAGGCAAGGAGACCGTGCTGGAGAATGAAATCGAGGAATGGGGAGAAGGAAGGGGGGGGGGGGGGGGTTGATGGGAACGAATCTCCTTAAAGATAAACACAGGATCAGAAAGTGCAATTGTCCAGTGGATTGGATTTAGGCGAATTCCCTGTCAGTAAACAGCCACGGCCAGTTCAGTACACATGGCTTTGATATTATGTGTAGGAAGGAACTGCAGATGCTGGTTTAAACCGAAGATAAACACAAAATGCCGGAGTAACTCAGCGGGACACTCCAGCGTCTTGTGTCTATCTTCGGTTTAAACCAGCATCTGCAGTTCCTTCCCACACATTTCGTCGGCTCCACGGCGAAATCTCCTCAAGGTATGTCTGCTTTGAAAAAGTGCTCCTCCTCTCTTCGCCGAGAGTTCCAGCTTTGACATTATGGCGGCTTGACAGAAGGTTTAAACTAAAAGCTATTGGTAAACATAGAAACATAGAAACATAGAAAATAGGTGCAGGAGGAGGCCTTTCGGCCCTTCGAGACAGCACCGCCATTCATTGTGATCATGGCTGATCGTCCCCTATCAATAACCCGTGCCTGACTTCTCCCCATATCCCTTGACCCCAGTAGCCCCTTCAAGTAGTATGAAGAAACTATTTCCTTTAATGGCGGAATTTATCTGGATTTCCCCCCCCCCCATATCAAGAGTGGAGAAAATATAGAACACACGTGTAAAATATATGTAGAGACTCGGCCAGTGAAGCTCATCACGAAGGTACACAAAAATGCTGGAGAAACTCAGCGGGTGCAGCAGCATCTATGGAGCGAAGGAAATAGGCAACGCCTATTTCCTTCGCTCCATAGATGCTGCTGCACCCGCTGAGTTTCTCCAGCATTTTTGTGTCCCTTCGATTTTCCAGCATCTGCAGTTCCTTCTTAAACACAAGTTCATCACGAAAGTAGACTGTTACAATGCTGGAATAGCTCAGCGGGTCAGGCATCATTTCTGGAGGGGTAAAAGAATAGGGGGCGTTTCGTATCGAGACCCTTCATCAGACTCGGGTCTCGACCCGATTGACAGGTCACCTATTCCTTCTCACCAGAGATGCTGCCTGACCCGCTGAGTTACTCCACCATTTTCTGTATATATTCGCTATAAACCAGCACCTGCAGTTCTTTCTTTTTTTTTTTTGTAATGTAAAAAAACTGTATGAAATGAAATTCGTTCAAACCTAGGTGGAATGACAATTAAATAGCATGCCAGTGCCATGCCATGCCATCCCACCCCAGTCCATCCCAGCCCATCCCAGCCCAGCCCAGCCCATCCCATCCCAGCCCAAGCCCAGGCCCAGACCAAGCCCAGCCCAGTCCAGTCCAGCTCCAGGCCATGCCCAGCCCAGCCCATGCCCAGCCCAGCCCGCCAGCCCAGCCCAGCCCATGCCCCAGCCCAGGCACCAGGCCAGGCCCAGCCCATGCCATCCCAGGCCAGCCCAGGCCAGCCCATGCCCAGGCACAGGCCCAGGCCCAGGCCAGGCACAAGCCAGCCCAGGCCAGGCCAGGCCAGGCCGAGTGAAAGCCCAAGCCCAGCCCAGGCAGCCCAAGCCCGCCCAGGCCAGCCCAGCCCAGCCCAGCCCAGCCCAGCCCAGGCCAGCCCACAGGAGCCCAGGCCAGACCAGGCCAGCCCAGCCCAGCCCAGGGCCAGGCCAGGCCGCCCAGCACAGCCCAGCCAGGCCAGCCCACCCAGCCCAGCCAGGCCATCCCAGCCCAGGCCAGCCCATCCCCATCCCAGCCCAGTCCATCCAGGCACAGTCCAGCCCAGCCCAGCCAGGCCATCCCAGCCAAGCCCATCCCATCCCAGGCCATTCCATCCCATCCCATCCCATCCCATCCCATCCCATCCTATTCCTATTCCATCCCATCCCATGCCCATCCCATCCCATACCATCCCATTCCATTTTCCTACACCGTTTATCTCTTGGTTCCAGTATTCGACAGTGTCACTCTTCGCGTTCCACATTTTAGCCACGGGAACTTCTGAGTCCAACTTCCTTACAACTTCACACCAATCCTTGTACTTTAAGTTGATGCATATTCGGCACATGGCCTACGATGCAACGTGGTTGTAATTGGCGAAATGCCAAGTGTGAACCTTTATGCTTCTGTCCCACTTAGAAACCTGAACAGTAACCTCTGGAGACTTTGCGCCCCGCCCAAGGTTTCCGTGTTGTTCCCGGAGGTTGCAGGTGGTTGCCGGAGGTTGCAGGTAGTGGAAGCAGGTAGGGAGACTGACAAAAACCTCCAGGAACCGCACGGAAACCTTGGGTGGGGCGCAAAGCCTCCAGAGGTTTCCGTTCAGGTTTCCTAAGTGGGACAGGGGCTGTACCTGAGAGGCAGAGTTTGGAAGTCTTTAGAGCCGAGGGGGGAGGTCGATGGGGAAGAATAACTCATTGGGTGGGTGGTGGGGGTTGGGGGGTCTTTAGTGGACGACGACAAGGCACAAAGGCTGAAATAAGTGCCTGTGGGCTGCAGAGTGGACAGCTCCCGTTAATCCCCATCCCCGTCCGACATCCAGAGAGAGGCGCCCTGGCCCGAGAGGGCGAATGTTTGACATACAATAAATAAGAACCAATTCGCGACCAGCTTTAGTTTAGAGGTACTGCGTGGAAACAGGCCCTTCGGCCCGCGCCGACTAGCGATCTCCCTCACACTAACACTATCCTACACACACGACGAGGGACATTTTACAATTTTATCGAAGCCAACTAACCTACAAACGCGGTCGTTGGAGTGTGGGCGGGAAACCGGAGCTCCCGGACAAAACCCACGCGGTCACGGGGAGAACGTACAATTTCCGTGCGATCAGACAGCACCGGGATCGAACCCGGGTCTCTGGTGTTGTGAGGCAGCAACTCTGCCGCTGAGCTACAATCGGGGGGAGGTGGGGGGATATCTCAGTCTAGTTGGTGCATGAGAGGTTCACCAGGATATTCCCTGCGTCAGGTAGAACATTAGTTATAAAGAGAGGTTGCATTAATTTGGATCATTTTCTTCTGAAGCGTCAGAGGATTTGATAGAAGTACATAAAACTGTGAGAGGTAAATACAGTGTAGACAGTCGGAGTCGAAGTCTCCCCCCCCCCCCCCCCCCCCCCCCCCCCCCCCAAGAAGGAAATATACTAGAGGACAAAGGCTTCAAGTGAGAGGGAGTACGTTTGAAAGAGTCGTGCAATGCAAGTTTTTTTTAAAGCAGAGTGGTGGACACATGGTAGGCCTGGGGAAGTGATGGATTCAGATACAGTTCTAGCGTTTAAGTTACATTTAGACAGAAATGTGAATCACCTGCAGGCAAAGGGGCCAGGTTTAATTAGCATCGCAGATAGACACAAGATATTCATTCTCTCCAGAGATGCTGCCTGTCCCGTTGAGTAATACTCCAGCATTTTGTGTCTATCTTCGGTTTAAACCAGCATCTGCAGTTCCTTCCTACACATTTAATTAGCATCGTGGGCCACACAGGTTCCGGCGTGTGTGTGTGTGTGTGTGTGTGGGGGGGGGGGGGGGGGGGGGGGGAGGGGGGGTGGGGGTGGAGGATCTGCCGCGGATACTGTGTAACATTGTCAGCGCCCTTATGAGGCGACTATTTGCATACCTTTGGTACGCAAGTAAAGAATTTCACTGTGACAATAAAATATTCATTCATTCATTCAGGAAGGGAGGGAAGGGGAAGGGAAGGGGAAGGGAATACAGGAGTTCCTTGTGCCTGACTGTAAAGCGGTGCACAGCAAGCGTTAACTTCAAGGCAGTGGCCAGGTGGGGCGGCAGCCTATAATGGAAGCTGTGGGGGTTAGGGGGAGGGGGAAAGGGACTCATCAGAAATTATTTAAATTATAGAGAAGTTTTTAAGGAAGAACTGCAGATGCTGGAAAAATCGAAGGTAGACAAAAATCCTGGAGACTGATCAGCCTGAAGAAGGGTTTCGACCCGAAACGTCACCTATTCCTTCACTCCATAGATGCTGTCTCACCCGCTGAGTTTTCCCAGCATTTTTTGTCTACCTTACATCATAGAGAATGTGAGGACTGACAAGAAGTGCGGAGATCGGCTAGAGATCGGAATTCAGGGGTGTATGTGAAATGTCCGTAGAAACAAGGAACTGCAGATGCTGGTGCTTTACAAAAGAACTGTCAGACTGCTGGAGTAACTCTGCCTCACTCCCCTGTCTCACTCCAATCTCTCCCCCCATGAACGTTCTGCCATCGAATCACTCCGCAACAACCCAGATTGGGTTATCAAACCCGCCAACAAGGGAGGTGGCGTGGTAGTCTGGCGCGCCGATCTCTACAAAGCTGAGGCCATGCGCCAACTCTCGGACACCTCCTCCTACCTACCCCTGGACCATGACCCCACTGACGAGCATCAGGCCACCATCTCCAGCACCATCACCGACTTCATCAACTCCCACGCCCTACCCGACCGAGCCTCCAACCTCATCGTTCCCCAGCCCCGCACGGCTCGATTTTACCTTCTCCCCAAAATCCACAAACCTGACTGTCCCGGTAGACCCATTGTCTCTGCCTCCACCGAACGCATTTCCAAATACCTTGACTCCATCCTATCCCCCTTGGTTAAATCCCTCCCTACCTATGTTCAAGACACCTCAGACAGTCTCCGTCGTCTCCGCGCATTCCATTCTCTAGGCCCTCACCCCCTCATCTTCACCATGGACGTCCAGTCACTCTACACCTCCATCCCCCACCAGGATGGTCTCAAAGCCCTCCGGTTCTTCCTCGACCAGAGAAGCAACCTATACCCGGCCACTGACACTCTCCTCCGCCTAGCGGAGCTGGTCCTTACCCTCAATAACTTCACGTTTGACTCCTCCCATTTCCTCCAAATACAAGGCGTAGCTATGGGCACACGCATGGGCCCCAGCTATGCCTGCCTCTTTGTTGGTTATGTCGAGCAATCCTTGTTCAATACGTACCAGGGCCCCATCCCCGACCTCTACCTCTGCTACATCAATGACTGCTTTGGTGCCACCTCCTGCACCCGCACACAACTGACTGACTTCATCCACTTCACCACTAACTTCCATCCGGCACTCAAATACACCTGGACCATTTCCGACACTTCCCTACCATTCCTTGACCTCACTATCTCCATTGCAGGTGATAGACTTCTGACCGACATCCACTATATACCTACTGACTCCAATGGCTATCTGGACTACACTTCTTCCCACCCTGCTTCCTGTAAGGACTCCATCCCCTACTCCCAATTCCTCCGTCTACGCCGCATCTGCTCCCAGGATGAGGTGTTCCACACCAGGGCATCTGAAATGTCCTCATTCTTCAGAGAACGGGGGTTCCCCTCCTCCACCATAGATGAGGCTCGCACCAGGGTCTCTCCCATACCCCGCAACACTGCTCTCTCTGCCCATCCCCCCACTCACAACAAGGGCAGAGTCCCCCTAGTCCTCACCTTTCACCCCACCAGCCGTCACATACAACAAGTAATCCTCCGTCAGTTTCGCCATCTCCAACGTGACCCCACCACTCGCCACATCTTCCCATCTCCCCCCATATCTGCCTTCTGCAAAGACCGCTCCCTCCATAACTCCCTTGTCAATTCTTCCCTTCCTTCCCGTACCACCCCCTCCCCGGGCACTTTCCCTTGCAACCGCAAGAAATGCAACACTTGTCCCTTTACCTCCCCCCTCGACTCCATTCAACGACCCAAGCAGTCGTTCCAGGTGCGACAGAGGTTTACCTGCATCTCCTCCAACTTCATCTATTGCATCCGCTGCTCTAGATGTCAGCAGATCTATATCGGTGAGACCAAGCGGAGGTTGAGCGATCGTTTCGCCGAACACCTCCGCTCGGTCCGCAAGAATCAACCTGACCTCCCGGTGGCTCAGCACTTCAACTCCCCCTCCCACTCCGCATCCGACCACTCTGTCCTGGGTCTCCTCCATGGCCAGAGAGAGCAACACCGGAAATTGGAGGAACAGCACCTCATATTCCGCTTGGGGAGCCTGCATCCTGGGGGCATGAACATTGAATTCTCCCAATTTTGTTAGCCCTTGCTGTCCCCTCCCCTTCCTCAGCCCTCCTGCTGTCTCCTCCCATCCCCCAGCCTTCGGGCTCCTCCTCCTTTTTCCTTTCTTCTCCCCGCCGCCCCACCCCCGATTAGTCTGAAGAAGGGTTTCGGCCCGAAACGTTGACTTTTTCCTTCGCTCCATAGATGCTGCTGCACCCGCTGAGTTTCTCCAGCTTTTTTGTGTACCTTCGATTTTCCAGCATCTGCAGTTCCTTCTTAAACATGCTGGAGTAACTCAACGGGTCAGGCAGCATCGCTGGATAACATTGATAGGCGACGTTTCGGGTGGGAGCCCTTCTTCAGACTAATTCTCGACCCGAAATGTCACCTGTCCATGTTCTCCTGAGATGCTGCCTGACCCGCTGAGTTACTCCTGCTCTGAAGTTTTGGCAAGATTCAATTTGTAAAAATATGAGAACTAAAGGACATAAACATAACAGGTGCAATCTGCTTAGTTTGTGATCAGACGGAAAACCGTGTGAAAGCGTGAAAAACTGTATACTGCTACATATGTGTACTGGCTCTGGGATGATTATTTAAGATGTATCTAAGCGCTTGTACAGCGTCTTTAAACCGGCATTTGCTGTTCCTCGCTACATACTGAATCTGACTGTAGCTCGATACATGTGATCAATAAAGTACCATTCGACCATTGATCAGTTGCCCCACACACGCCACGCTGCACGGCCGATCAGGTCCACATAGAGAAGTCTGTGGTGGGAAGTCACACCCACCCGGTGTCCCTCTACAGACAGTAAAACATGCAGCTACTTATTCCTTTGTGTGGGGAGGGGAAAAACGTGCATGCAACGCATACTGTGACGGAGACTCGGCCGGATGGGAATTTATTGCAATATGTAAATGATTTGTTACTTTGATACCACTCTGTGTATTTAAACTGTGGATCTCTCGTGCAGTTGGCGACGTGTGGCAATTTCCCCCTTAATGCAGATATCTGCTTCGCATTACACACAAAAAGCTGGAGTAACCCAGCGGCATCTCTGGAGACAATGAATAGGTGACATTTCCGGTGGAGACCCTTCTTCAGACCGAAACATCACCTATTCTGTGGAATTCTCTGCCTCGGGTTCAGTGGAGGCAGGTTATCTGGATGCTTTCAAGAGAGAGCTAGATAGGGCTCTTAAAAATAGCGGAGTCAGGGGATATGGGGAGAAGGCAGGAACGGGGTACTGATTGGGGATGATCAGCCATGATCACATTGAATGGCGGTGCTGGCTCGAAGGGCCAAATGGCCTACTCCTGCACCTATTGTCTATTGTCTATTCCTTTTCACCAGAGACGCTGCCTGTCCCGCTGAGGTACTCCAGTATGTCGTGTCTATCTTCGGTTTAAACCAGCCCCTGCAGTTGCTATTTACACATTTTGTCTGCTTCGAAGTATTTATAGCTCCTCATCCTATGTACTTGGTTACGTGAGTTTTGACGAAATGACCTGAACTTATGATAGTTCTTCCATCTTATTTACATTAAGTTTATGCACGGTAAATATTTCTGCAGATCAGCGGCCGCCATCTATTGTACATCATTGTACAGTACATCATAGTTTATGTTCTCGACCGTGGTCATTCTATAACCAGCCACCGTGTTCCGCCGTATTTGCTCCCTTTGTATGTTCAATCTGAATGTGTATTTGGACACCAAGTGCTGGAGTAACTCAGCGGGTCAGGCAGCATCTCTGGGCCACATGGAGAGGTGATGTTTCGGGTCGAGACTCCTCTTCAGGCTCATTCCCAACCCGAAACATCACCTATCCATGTTCGGTCCGCGTCGAAACCCTTCTTCACAAGTCTGATGAAGGGAGGGTTCGACCCGAAACGTTGCCTATATCCTTCGCTCCATAGATGCTGCTGCACCCGCTGAGTTTCTCCAGCATTTGTGTCTACCTTTGATTTTCCAGCATCTGCAGTTCCTTCTTAAACACCTATCCATGTCCTCCATTGGATGATCAGCCATGATCATATTGAATGGCGGTGCAGGCTCGAAGGGCCGAATGGCCTACTCCTGTGCCTATTTTCTATGTTTCTACGTTTCCTGGGATGCCGCCTGACCCGCTAAGTCAACAATGGACCATTGTGAGCTCCACCTTTCTTCGGTCATCGGTGCCGGCTCGGATTTATTCTGTACCTTTTCATACCTCTAGTTTCCCTCTTCCCTGACTCAGTCTGAAGAAGGGTCTCAACCCGAAACGTCGCCCATTCCTTCTCGCCAGAGATGCCAGCATGAGCATCTGCAGTTCTTTCCTCCGTTAAATGTCAATATTTTATTTATCCAGTGTTTATATGTTTATTCAGCGTGCACACATTTACTTTGTATTTATGCACACTGTACATTTCGTTTATCCACTGAGCTTTTATTTATTCGCAGCTGCACATTTAATCCACACGTTCTTTAATGTATTAATTATGAGCACATGTATTCTGCACAGATTTCCACGCTACAAATTCCACTCGTAAGGAGTTCGTGGATGTTTCGTAGCGGCTCGTACGAGTAAAAAGTAACAGTTTTTTTAATCAGAGTATTTTTTTACTCGTGGACATTTTTCACAGTTGAAAAAACGTCACGAGTTTACCGGATTTCCCGAGTACCCACCGTTACTCGTACGAGCCGCTACGAAATCCACGAACTCCTACAGACCCGCTACGTACATTCTCCGAGTTCGAATCAGGAATTGTAAAATTGTCCCTAGTGTGTGGGATAGAACTAGTGAATGGATGATCACAGGTCGGCATGGACTCGGGGGGACTGAAGGGCCTGTTTCCATGCTGTAGCCCTAAGCTTAACTAGCCTTTCCCCTGCAGTTGAAACTGGTGTTGCTCCCTGCAGTTTTTTACCACTTCAAATCTCTTCAGTATGACCTTGAACCTTCCACCCTCCTCGCGTCCTAAACTGGCCTCTTCTGCCCTCTAGGTTATAGTTTATTCTCAAACATCTCTTTCCTCCCCAAACTGCTTGGCAAGTTGTTTTTCCAGTCTTCTTCTTCTTGCGTATGGCGTGAACAGCCTAAAGTTGTCGGTCAACTTGGTCTATTTGTTTGTGCACGTCGGGTCGATTGCATTAGTCGAAACAGGGTGGACCACGTGAAGGTTGCAATCTCCCACCCCGTTTTTTCCCAGTCAATGTCCACGTGAATCATGGTTAACTTTTCTCAGGGGAGATGAACAAATTCATAGCATTCCTAGAAGTTTATTTGGTACATTTCATTTAGGGAGCAGGAATTGGAATGTATGGAGGGTAGGACAAAGGTTTTTTAGGGAGCAGGAATTGGAATGTATGGAGGGTAGGACAAAGGCTTTATTATATCGGTTGAAGTGTATAGGGTGATTTCACGAAAGGTCACTGGAGCGTAGATCCGCACCCACGTGACCGAAATTTTTAACTGGGGGACAAGCGTCACTTCCGGTACATGTTAGTGAATGGGAAAACACGCACTTTCACACCCGTTAAAAACATCGAAAACGGCCAGGTTTTGAGCTGTAATTTACTGAGCCGGTCGGGGTGACCGTGAGGAACAGCTACCTAAATTTACAGTCCAAAAAAAAGATAGAAACTAAGGTAAATACAAGAGGGAGCTGAATGGGCAAAATAAGCGGAAGTTGATAGCGGACATTTTTCGTGGAGATTTAAAGATCCAAAATATCGGGAATTATCGCGTTTGCTCGCTGCATTTCATCAAAAGTGGCATTATTGGCTTTGTTATCTTTATTCATTTGTTAGATGAAAAGTATTAAAAGTTAGAAATCCTTCAGTAAAATTGCAAAATCGCCCATTGTTCTCAGGTGGGTTTTAACATGCAAAATGAACACGCTTCTGAAGCTCCATTTACCATTTAAATATCTGTGAATCATAAATGCGTCTTGAAATAAATTTTACTCAGATGCAAGCTAAGGAATGGGATAATTGTCAGCTGTTAATTTGACAAAATCAGGACATTTTATTATTAGCCAAAAAATGTCCTGATTTTGTCAAATGAACAGCTGACAATTATCCCATTCCTTAGCTTGCATCTGAGTAAAATTTATTTCAAGACGCATTTATGATTCACGGATATTTAAATGGTAAATGGAGCTTCAGAAGCGTGTTCATTTTGCATGTTAAAACCCACCTGAGAACAATGGGCGATTTTGCAATTTTACTGAAGGATTTCTAACTTTTAATACTTTTCATCTAACAAATGAATAAAGATAACAAAGCCAATAATGCCTTACTTTTGATGAAATGCAGCGAGCAAACGCGATAATTCCCGATATTTTGGATCTTTAAATCTCCACGAAAAATGTCTGCTATCAACTTCCGCTTATTTTGCCCCTTCAGCTCCCTCTTGTATTTACCTTAGTTTCTATCTTTTTTTTGGACTGTAAATTTAGGTAGCTGTGCCTCACGGTCACCCCGACTGGTACAGTAAATTGCAGCTCAAAACCTGGCCGTTTTCGATGTTTTTAACGGGTGTGAAAGTGCGTGTTTTCCCATTCACTAACATGTACCGGAAGTGACGCTTGTCCCCCAGTTAAAAATTTCGGTCACGTGAGTGCGGATCTACGCTCCAGTGACCTATGGTGAAATCACCCTATTGGCCGGCAGAAGGACACTAGAATCCACCTGAAAGAAAATACCGCAGCTGCAGGAGGTGTGAAATAAAATCAGAAAAGATAGTGTAGACCATCAGAACATTTCCTCGACTATGAAGAACAATGGAGGATCCGGTGTGGGGGAGGGGGGGTGGGGGAGGGGACTCTAGTTTTAGAATCATCTGCTCAAGGAATAAGCCTGCGTTCATTTGTTCGTTCGATCCGGTTAAAGGGCCTGTCCCACTTGGGCATCATATGCGCGTCATTTACGCACGATGCGCGCGTCGTGACGCACACGTGATGTGCGCATGGCGTGCATTACGCACGCATGGCCCGTGATAAGGCATGATGACGTAGGCAGGATTTTGGGATAGACAAAATCTTCGTGCGCCACCTGCGTGACGCGCCAATGACGCCCAAGTGAGGCAGGCCCTTCAGGCGCTATGCGCACGACAGCCTGCCAACAGTCACGTGGCTTTTTCTTCTTTATTCACATTTAATTTTATTTTAATTTCAAGTTTTCGTGTATCTTGTTGTGGGTTAGGACTGGTGACAGACCAATTTCCCTCCAGAGATGAATAAAGTTCTATCGCATCGTATCAAAAGATTTGAAGGCATAACGTTAAAGTGAGAGAGGTAGAGTTTAAAGATGTGTGGAGCAGTATTTTCTACACAGAGAGTCGTGGATGCCTGGAGCATTGCCAGGGGCTGTGGTGGAGGCAGACACAAGAGTGACATTTATGAGGCTTTTAAATAGGTACATGGATATGCAGGGAATGGATTGTGTGCCAGTAGATGAGATTAGTTTATCTTGGCATTATGTTCAGCACAGACTTTGTGGGCTGAAAGTTCAAGTTCAAGTGAGTTTAATGTCATGTGTCCCCGATAGGACAATGAAATTCTTGCTTTGCTTCAGCACAACAGAATATAGTAGGCATTTACTACAAAACAGATCAGTGTGTCCATATACCATAATATAAATATATACACACATGAATAAATAAACTGATAAAGTGTAAATAACAGAAAATGGGTTATTAATAATCAGAGTTTTGTCCGAGCCAGGTTTAATAGCCTGATGGCTGTGGGGAAGTAGCTATTCCTGAACCTGGTTGTTGCAGTCTTCAGGATCCTGTACCTTCTACCTGAAGGTAGCAGGGAGATGAGTGTGTGGCCCGGATGGTGTGGGTCTTTGATGATACTGCCAGCCTTTTTGAGGCAGCGACTGCGATAAATCCCCTCGATGGAAGGAAGGTCAGAGCCAATGATGGACTGGGCAGTGTTTACTACTTTTTGTAGTCTTTTCCTCTCCAGGGCGCTCAAGTTGCCGAACCAAGCCACGATGCAACCGGTCAGCATGCTCTCTACTGTGCACCTGTAGAAGTTAGAGAGAGTCTTCCTTGACAAACCGACTCTCCGTAATCTTCTCAGGAAGTAGAGGCGCTGATGAGCTTTCTTGATAATTGCATTAGTGTTCTCTTGTGAAAGACTTGTTCATGTGCGATATTGTTCTATGTTCTATGTTCTGCCTAAAAATCAGTAATTGCTCAACAGAGTTTTCCTGCCAGAAGCTTTCATCAGAATTGCAAAATATTCAGATTCAGATTCAGATTCAGATTCAACTTTAATTGTCATTGTCAGTGTACAGTACAGAGACAACGAAATGCAGTTAGCATCTCCCTGGAAGAACGACATGAGCGAATATGAGCAATAAATACATCTATTTACATGCATACAGACATAGTGTTTTCCCTGTGGGAGGAGTGTCCGGGGGGGGGGGGGGGGGGGGGGGGTAGTGATTGGCAGTCACCGAGGTACATTGTTGAGTAGTGTGACAGCCGCAGGGAAGAAGCTGTTCCTGGACCTGCTGGTCCGGCAACGGAGAGACCTGTAGCGCCTCCCGGATGGTAGGAGGGTAAACAGTCTATGGTTGGGGTGAGAGCAGTCCTTGGCGAAAATATTCCTGTTGCAACAAGTTTTAAACAAAGGTGGAAAGTGGTGGGAAGTTGCGCTGTGGAGAGAGAAACAGAATGCGAGGCCAGCAAAAACACTGCGACAACTGCGTTCATATATAAACTCATAGTCATATAGTATGGGAACAGGCCCTTTGGCCCAACGTCTATGCAGATCAACAACCCCATCTAAGCTGGTCCCATTTGCTGCCATTGTACCTATACAATTGTCTTTTTTAATGCTGTTATCGTACCTGCCTCAACTACCTCCTCTGTCAGCATGTTCCATGCACCCTACACAATGGGCACTGGAAACTTCGAATGAAGATAGGAAATGCTGGAAGTACTCAGCAGGCAGCAAGCATCGATTAATAAAAACAAAGGTAGAAACATAGAAACATAGAAATTAGGTGCAGGAGTAGGCCATTCAGCCCTTCGAGCCTGCACCGCCATTCAATATGATCATGGCTGATCATCCAACTCAGTATCCCGTACCTGCCTTCTCTCCATACTCTCTGATCCCCTTAGCCACAAGGGCCACATCTAACTCCCTCTTAAATATAGCCAATGAACTGGCCTCGACTACCCTCTGTGGCAGAGAGTTCCAGAGATTCACCACTCTCTGTGTGAAAAAAGTTCTTCTCATCTCGGTTTTAAAGGATTTCCCCCTTATCCTTAAGCTGTGACCCCTTGTACTGGACTTCCCCAACATCGGGAGCAATCTTCCTGCATCTAGCCTGTCCAACCCCTTAAGAATTTTATAAATTTCTATAAGATCCCCTCTCAATCTCCTAAATTCTAGAGAGTATAAACCAAGTCTATCCAGTCTTTCTTCATAAGACAGTCCTGACATCCCAGGAATCAGTCTGGTGAACCTTCTCTGCACTCCCTCTAGGGCAATAATGTCCTTCCTCAGATTTGGAGACCAAAACTGTACGCAATACTCCAGGTGTGGTCTCACCAAGACCCTGTACAACTGAAGCAGAACCTCCCTGCTCCTATATTCAAATCCTTTTGCTATGAAAGTTAACATACCATTCGCTTTCTTCACTGCCTGCTGCACCTGCATGCCTACTTTCAATGACTGGTGTACCATGACACCCAGGTCTCGCTGCATCTCCCCTTTTCCTAGTCGGCCACCATTTAGATAATAGTCTGCTTTCCTGTTTTTGCCACCAAAATAACCTCACATTTATCCACATTATACAGCATCTGCCAAACATTTGCCCACTCACCCAGCCTATCCAAGTCACCTTGCAGTCTCTTAACATCCTCCTCACAGCTAACACTGCCCCCCAGCTTAGTGTCATCCGCAAACTTGGAGATATTGCCTTCAATTCCCTCATCCAGATCATTAATATATATTGTAAATAGCTGGGGTCCCAGCACTGAGCCTTGCGGTACCCCACTAGTCACTGCCTGCCATTGTGAAAAGGACCTACTCCTACTCTTTGCTTCCTGTTTGCCAGCCAGTTCTCTATCCACATCAATACTGAACCCCCAATGCTGTGTGCTTTAAGTTTGTATACTAATCTCTTATGTGGGACCTTGTCGAAAGCCTTCTGGAAGTCCAGATACACCACATCCACTGGTTCTCCCCTATCCACGCTACTAGTTACATCCTCAAAAAATTCTATAAGATTCGTCAGACATGATTTACCTTTTGTAAATCCATGCTGACTTTGTCCAATGATTTCACCACTTTCCAAATGTGCTGCTATCCCATCTTTAATAACTGACTCTAGCAGTTTCCCCACTACCGATGTTAGACTAACTGGTCTGTAATTCCCCGTTTTCTCTCTCCCTCCCTTCTTAAAAAGTGGGGTTACGTTTGCTACTCGCCAATCCTCAGGAACTACTCCAGAATCTAGAGAGTTTTGAAAGATTATTACTAATGCATCCACTATTTCTGGAGCTACTTCCTTAAGTACTCTGGGATGCAGCCTATCTGGCCCTGGGGATTTATCGGCCTTTAATCCATTCAATTTACCCAACACCACTTCCCGGCTAACCTGGATTTCACTCAATTCCTCCAACTCCTTTGACCCGCGGTCCCCTGCTATTTCCGGCAGATTATTTATGTCTTCCTTAGTGAAGACGGAACCAAAATAGTTATTCAATTGGTCCGCCATATCCTTGTTCCCCATGATCAACTCACCTGTTTCTGACTGCAAGGGACCTACATTTGTTTTAACTAATCTCTTTCTTTTCACATATCTATAAAAACTTTTGCAGTCAGTTTTTATGTTCCCTGCCATTTTCTTTCATAATCTATTTTTCCTTTCCTAATTAAGCCCTTTGTCCTCCTCTGCTGGTCTCTGAATTTCTCCCAGTCCTCCGGTATGCTGCTTTTTCTGGCTAATTTGTACGCATCATCCTTCGCTTTAATACTATCCCTGATTTCCCTTGTTATCCACGGATGCACTACCTTCCCTGATTTATTCTTTTGCCAAATTGGGATGAACAATTTTTGTAGTTCATCCATGCAGTCTTTAAATGTCTTCCATTGCATATTCACCGTCAACCCTTTTAGAATTAATTGCCAGTCAATCTTGGCCAATTCACGTCTCATACCCTCAAAGTTACCTTTCTTTAAGTTCAGAACCATTGTTTCTGAATTAACAATGTCACTCTCCATCCTAATGAAGAACTCAACCATATTATGGTCACTCTTGCCCAAGGGGGCACGTACAACAAGACTTCTAACTAACCCTTCCTCATTACTCAATACCCAGTCTAAAATAGCCTGCTCTCTCGTTGGTTCCTCTACATGTTGATTTAGATAACTATCCCGCATACATTCCAAGAAATCCTCTTCCTCAGCACCCCTGCCAATTTGATTCACCCAATCTGTATGTAGATTGAAGTCACCCATTATAACTGTTTTGCCTTTGTCGCACGCATTTCTAATTTCCTGTTTGATACCATCTCCAACTTCACTACTACTGTTAGGTGGCCTGTACACAACACCCACCAGCGTTTTCTGCCCCTTAGTGTTTCGCAGCTCTACCCATACCGATTCCACATCCTCCAAACTAATGTCCTTCCTTTCCATTGCGTTAATCTCCTCTCTAATCAGCAACGCTACCCCACCTCCTTTTCCTTTCTCTCTATCCCTCCTGAATATTGAATATCCCTGGATGTTCAGCTCCCAGCCTTGGTCACCCTGGAGCCATGTCTCCGTGATCCCAACTATATCATAGTCATTAATAGCTATCTGCACATTCAACTCATCCACCTTATTACGAATGCTCCTTGCATTGAGACACAAAGCCTTCAGGCTTGTTTTTACAACACTCTTACCCCTTATACAATTATGTTGAAAAGTGGCCCTTTTTGATTTTTGCCCTGGTTTTGTCTGCCTGCCACTTTTATTTTTCACCTTGCTACCTATTGCTTCTACCCTCATTTTACACCCCTCTGTCTCTACGCTCACACATTTAAGAAACCCTTTCCCTTTAACTCCATCCTCCATCTCATGTTACAGTGGCACAGCTGGTAGAGCAGCCGCTGATGTCTGTGTGGAATTTGTACATGAGGTTTTATTAGATGTTCTAATTTCCCAAAGACCTGCGGATCGGTAGGCTGTTTGGCCCCTACAAATTGTTCGCAGGGTGTAGTGTAGACGAGTGGTGGAATTTGAGGAGAATATGTGATAATTTATTAAATATGTGTGGTCGGTATAAATGGTGCTGGTGTAGGAAGGAACTGCAGATGTTGGTTTAAACTGAAGATGGACACAAAAAGCCGGAGTGACTCAGAGGGACAGGCAGCATCTGTGGAGAGAAGGAATGGGTGACGTTTTGGGTCGAGACCCTTCTTCAGACTTCATACAAATGGTGCTTGATGGTTTTTGCAGACTCAGTGGGCTGAAGGGCCTGTGTAGGATATCTCTATTTTTAAATCAGTTGACTTTGGAAGGCTGCTGTGTGCTATCTGCATCTGTATCTACACCAGCATCTGCAGTTCCTTCATACACATGTCATGTGCTATCTGGCACGAGCTGTGGGCAGGGAAGTCTGTTGGGGTAGGTCTGACAATGTAAATAACAACACAAACACGTGGAGTCAGGCTTGGGAAGAGTAAGGAGTTGATCTGTAGAGTGGTCACACAATGTATGTGGCAATGGCAGCATAAACACTTGCGAAGTATAAGGATGAAAAAAATACAGTTACATCTCAGATTAATCTGGGGAGTCTACATGGGCACCATGGTTCTCTTCTTGCTCAACGATTGCATTAGAGTTTCTTCCTTCCCAGCCTCTCCATGAATGGGGCAGTACCTGAAATAGAGATCAGGCAACAAGGACAGTGAGGGGGAGCGAGTCCCATTGAGTACACATCCCGTGAGTTGGGACGATCGCAAACATACTTTACGCAAAGGTACAAGATGCTGGAGTAGCTCAGCGGGTCAAGCAGCATCTCAGGAGAACATGGACAGGTGATGGGTCAGGTTAGGCCCTTCTTCAGACTGAGGCCTTATTTCAGCAGACACCTTACCATTGTATCCACTAGCTTATACCTCAATGAGTTCTGGGCACACCATGACATGGAGCCGCTGTCTATGGCCATTTTTTGCTGGTGAAGACTCATTGCAGTCCAGTGACGGCCCCATCTCCCATCACCAACTTCATGGACCTCTCTCCTCCTTGCCGGCATGCTATCCTCCCTGGATCTTTGCTTTTTACTAGCTACAGTTCACCAATGAGCCCAGGTTGCACATAAATCCCAGATGTCTCCACATGGCGGTGCTGTTTCCCTCTGTACGCTCCAACTCTTTGGTTTTGAGGGCAAGGAATTTATTTTTGCGTCCACTAGATGGAGATTGGTCTCTATAGCTCTCCCCGCTGGCTGTTGTGGCGGGTCAGTCACATGGGTGACAGTCAGCCAGTGACCAGAAAAGGAACATTTAAGGGAATAAAACGAACTGTTGATACATTCAAGATAGACAAAGTCTGGCAAGTGATAATAATAATAATAATAATGGATGGGATTTATATAGCGCCTTTCTAATACTCAAGGCGCTTTACATCGCATTATTCATTCACTCCTCAGTCACACTCGGTGGTGGTGAGCTACTTCTGTAGCCACAGCTGCCCTGGGGCAGACTGACGGAAGCGTGGCTGCCAATCTGCGCCTACGGCCCCTCCGACCACCACCAATCACTCACACACATGATAGGTGGGTAAAGGTGAAGGAGGTTGTGACCGGCAGATGGGTGGACGATGGCTGGAGGCGGAAAGATGACAAGAAGGCTTTAGATAAACTGAGAAGCGGAGTGAAGTGTAAAGGCAGAGGGAGGGATATTAGTGGAAGAGGATTGGGGGGGGGGGGGGGGGGGGGGGAGAAGGAACAAGATAGTGGGAAGAATGGGTGGGGGTACAGGAAAGAGAGAAGGGGAAGGGAACTATTACTTAAAATTGGAGAATTCCATGTTCACACCGTTGTGAGCGACCCAAACAGAATATGGGGCGCTGTTCCTCTAGTTTGCGTGAAGTCTCACTCTAGCCAGTGACCCCGACGCAAACTAGAGGAACAGCACCATATATTTAGTTTGGGTAGCTTACAACCCAATGGTATGAACATAGAAACATAGAAAATAGGTTCAGGAGTAGGCCATTCGGCCCCTCAAGCCAGCAATATGATAATGGCTGATCATCCAAAATCAGTTCCTGCTTTCTCCCCATATCCCTTGATTCCGTTAAGCCTGAGAGATAAATCTAAAGGGCCTGTCCCACTTGGGCGTCATTTGCGCGTCATTTACGCGATATAATTTACGCGTGTGTCGTGACGCACACGTGATGCGTGCATGGCGTGCATTATGCGTGCATGGCGTGCGGTGAGGCGTGGTGACGTAGGCAGTGACGCGTGGCGCCCCAGGATTTTGGGATTCACAAAATCTTCGTGCGCCACCTGCGTGATGCGCAAATGACGCACAAGTGGGACGGGCCCTTAACTCTCCCTTGAATACATGGCATTGAATACAATACCAGCGATGCTGTGAAAAACGGAGGCACTGTGTACACTGCATTTGAAAGTGAAGATGTTGCAGAGATGACATTGAAGCAAACTCATGTGACTGAGGTCAAAGGCAGACACGTTGCTGTTGCCGTCAAAGATCCTATAGCGGAGCAAGATAGATCACTCCTAAATGCAATGGGCTGACGTGTAGTACGCAACGGAACGGAACGTGGGCCTTTTTTTCATCCATTTCAGTAACCCGACCCGATACGCAGTGTAATCAACGTTGCGGGGGAACAGTTTGTGTTAATAAATTATAATTCTGAAAATGAGGAGAAGATTTTTACCAAAGAACTTTGATTTTTATGAGGATGTTTCCGTAACCGGCTTCCGTCTCCGCACTAGCTCCGCTATGGGATCTTTGGTGTGGAGACGGAGGCTGGTTACAGAAATGGGGCCGAAAATTACCCATGAATCTGCCCATGACCGTACTACGTCTTTGTTGTCCAGCGATCTATCTTGCTCGCTACAGGATCTTTGGTTGCCGTCAGTAGTGATTCATTTACATACAAAGTAATTAGTGACATGTGACAAAAGTTAGGCTTCCTGTTCACAGGTTGACTCAAGGTCTAGAAGGCAAATTTGAATGACTGGACAACACAGCTGCAGTGAGGAAGATTAGAGTTTTAGTAAAACTTCCCAGAAATGGCCCTTAAAGGTTTGGCATGTGAAGAAAATATACAAGTGTAGGGGTTTTGCGTTTCCCTTTACTCCACAAAAGGATTCCCCTAGGTTCTAGACCTCGGAATTATGGTGGGATATGATACAAAGGTTGAATTGACCAGAGTGTGCTGATGAGAGAAAACAGAAACCAAGATGGACTCAAAGCAAGTCTAAAATTTACAGGCTTTATTAAACAATGAGAAATCGAATCTCACCAACACTACACAATGCGTGGCTAAACTTATGCTTTAAACTAAAACTATGGACGAAAACTATCAGGCACGTCGTAAAACTTACTTTAACACAAGTTACTTGCAAGCGTACTCCCCCTTGACCTTTCTCCCCTCAACCACCTATTTCGGGAAGTTCACCAGGTCACCAGGATACTCACAGCGAAGTCGATGCAGGCCCACGAGCCGTCCAGCAGAGCAGGAAGAGCAGGAAGAGAGAGAGAGTTCTGGCTTGACTTCGACTTTTATACCTGAGCTTCCTTTGAAACCCCCAGGTGGTCCTCTGGATAAAAGGGGTTCTTTTGATGTTTCCCAGTTTCGATCTGGCATGAACAATAGGCTTCCGATGATAAGGGGTTTGCTGATGTCATGATCCCTCAGCCTGATCGTTATCATCCCCGATGGTGATTGTGCTTGTGCTGGCCTGTTTACCACCGTCTGCTGAGGCTTGGTTCCTCCCTTTGTGTATCCAAGAGAATCTCGTTATCTCCGTCTCAGCCTTTCCTGTTCACACCGTTGTGTGATGTCCAAGTCCACAGGCCAGACGGGTTTGATTCTTGATGTGGATTGGGGGGGGGGGTTTCCGTTGCAGCCAGCAAATTTGTCTTTTAAGATATCCATGTGCTTATTCAATTTCTTCCATAATTTTGGAGGATTTGCCCAAATAACTTACACAAGTCAGCTGAAAGACCGATCAAGACTCATTGCTGTGCTGTTTGTAGGAATCAAAATACATACAGATGTCAGCGGGTGCAGCAGCATCTATGGAGCAAAGGAAATAGGTAACGTTTCGGGCCAAAACGTTGCCTATTTCCTTTGCTCCATAGATGCTGCTGCACCCGCTGAGTTTCTCCAGCATTTTTGTGTACCTTCGATTTTCCAGCATCTGCAGTTCCTTCTTAAATACATACAGATGTCAGTCTTCTGAATATAATATTATCATGGGAGCTCACTCAGTGGGTGTCCATAATTTGAGCATTTTTAATACAGGGACAGCCTGTAAATAGGAAGTTGACTGGTTGTATTCTGCCTGCCTTGGAGCTTTGACATAATTTAAAATGATTGCAATAATCAAAGATAGACACAAAAAGCTGGAGTAACTCAGCGGGACAGGCAGTATCCCTGGAGAGAAGGAATGGGTGATGTTTCGGGTCGACACCCTTCTTCAGACTGAGTTATACCAGCAATTTGTGTCCTTTTGTGTATTAACCAGCATCTGCAGTTCTGCACTCTGTATGGGCCACTTCATTAACTGGAACTTTTTCCTATCTGAAACTACTGTCAGAATGAAGCAATCCTTTGGCTGAAACTTTGCCTGTGATCTTTGGCTCTCTGGACTCTGGTGTGGGGACCTTTCTGTTCTGGCACCGTTTTCTCTGGCCTTTGTCTCTAGGCCCCATTTTGTGCTTGTGCTGTATTTTGTCTGCGATGTTTAATTGTTTTGGCATCCCCTGTGCCTGGGTTAATTTGTTATCTGTGATTTTCTTTTCTGCTCCCTGGATTAAGGAAGTGTGCCCTATATATTAGGAGCAGGGAGATGTGTTTCAGGGAAGTGTCGATAGACATCAGTGTCTGAGGCAATGTTGGTGCTCGGGGAAGGATTATGAATGATAAAGGAGGTGTGTTGATATACACGAGCGATGAGACTTGGCAGGAACAGGAGTCGTCCATACACAAAAAGAACTGTCGTCAAATGACAAAATATGTTGAAACAGCAGACAGCAGTTGTGTAGGATTCATTCAATGCAATTATACGTGAAGTCTTGGACTGAAGCATTATGCAAAGTTCTAAATTAAATTCTGTAGAAAGGAACTGCAGATGCTAGTTTAGAAACATAGAAAATAGGTGCAGGAGTAGGCCATTCGGCCCTTCGAGCCTGCACCGCCATTCAATATGATCATGGCTGATCATCCAACTCAGTATCCTGTACCTGCCTTCTCTCCAGATCCCTTTAGCCACAAGGGCCACATCTAACTCCCCCTTAAATATAGCCAATGAACTGGCCTCAACTACCTTCTGTGGCAGAGAATTCCAGAGATTCACCACTCTCTGTGTTTATACCATAGGCCATTATATACCATGCTATATACCATTATACCAAGTGCTGGTGTAACTCAGTGGGTCAGGTAGCATCTCTGGAGGAAAAGGATGGGTGGCGTTTTAGGTCGGGGCTCTTCTTCAGACTCCTAAAAACTCCATCAGACTTCTAAATTGTATTGACGAGTTTAAGGGAAATTGCAATCAGTCTGATCACAGAGGCTGAGGAATACATTTAGCTCAGCGAGAAATCTAATTATTTCAAATGCATGGATGTGTTATCATCCAGACATTACTAGCCACATCACATCAGCAGTTTTAGTTTCGTTATAGTTTTAAAGATGCTGCATGGTCACAGGACCATCGGCCCACACACTTCCTCATCCACTCCCTACCCAATTTACAGAGGCCATTTAACCTACAAACCTGCACGTCTTTGAGATGTGGGAAGAAACCAGAGCACGGGGAGGAAATCCACGTGGTCATAGGGAGAACGTGCAAACTACCGACAGAACCCAAGGCTGGGATTGAACCCGGGTCTCTGATGCTGTGAGGCAGCAGCTCTACCAGCTGCCCCACTGTGCCAGACACTAGACACATCGCACCAGCAATCCCTCCTCCTTTGTACCAGCAGACACTGGTAACGTCACTAGCAACATAGAAAGGCATAGATAGTGTGGATGTGGAAAGGATGTTTCCATTGGTGGGAGAGTCTAGGACCAGAGGTCATAGTCTCAGAATTAAAGGACGCTCTTTTAGAAAGGAGGAACTTCTTTAGTCAGAGGGTAGTTAATCTGTGGAACATTGCCACAGAGGGCTGTGGAGGCTGTCAAAGGAAGTTCTAGATTAGAACAAGTGTCAAGGGTTACGGGAAGAAGGCAGGAAAATGGGATTAGGAGGCAGAGATCAGCCATGATTGAATGGCAGAGTAGACTCGATGGGCCGAATGGCCTCATTCTACTCCTATAACTTGTGAACATCATGAGTGGGCGCGGCACAGCAAGTTGCTGCCTTACAGCGCCACACATCCTGACTATGGGTACTGTCTGTACAGAGTTTGCACGTTCTCCCCGTGACTGTGTGGGGTTTTTCCGGATGCTCTGGTTTCCTCCCACATTCCAAAGACATGCGCCTTAATTTAGTTCAACAAAGAAACTGACAAGTTACTAAAGAACCTGCTACACAGCGGGTTTGTAGGTTAATTGGCTTCTGTAAAGTGTCCCTGCTGCATAGAATAGAACTAGAGTATGGGTGATTGTTGGTTGGCATGGACTCGATGGGCAGAAGGGCCTGTTTCCATACTGGATCTATAAACTACACTGAACAAATCATTTCACACCAGCAATCACTAGTCACAATACATCAGCAGTCACTAGTCACATCAGTGGCCACATCACACCAGCAGTCACAAGGTAGTTGACACCAGCAGTCACTAGTCAGTTCACACCAGCAGTCACTAGTCAGTTCACACCAGCAATCACTAATGAGTTCACACCAGCAGTCACTAGTGAGTTCACCCTAGCAGTCACTAGTCAGTTCACACTAGCAGTCACTAATGAGTTCACACTAGCAGTCACTGGTCAGTTCACACTAGCAGTCACTAATGAGTTCACACTTGCAGTCACTAATGAGTTCACACTAGCAGTCACTAATGAGTTCACACTAGCAGTCACTAATGAGTTCACACTAGCAGTCACTGGTCAGTTCACACTAGCAGTCACTAATGAGTTCACACTAGCAGTCACAGGTCAGTTCACACTAGCAGTCACTAGTGAGTGAACACTAGCAGTCACTAATGAGTTCACACCAGCAGTCACTAGTCAGTTCACACTAGCAGTCACTAATGAGTTCACACTAGCAGTCACTAATGAGTTCACACTAGCAGTCACTAGTCACTTTACACCAGCAGTCTCTGGTCACTTCACTAGCCACACACCAGACACATCACCCCAGCAGCCACTAGCCACACACCGGACACATCACCCCAGCAGCCACTAGCCACATCACGCCAGCAACACCTGACCGCCTCCGTTCCAAGAAGAAATGAATAACTTCCCGTCGGCTTGTGCCAGTCCGTTCCTATTTGCTGAGCCGTATCAGACAAGCCGCTGCCTGCTTGCGATTGGCCGCGCATCCATCAGGAGCTGTGGCGCCTTCCCCCGACCGCAGTGAATGGAGAGAGTGAGTGTGAGAGAGACAGAGGGAGAGAGAGAGGGGGGAGGGGGCAGAGCGTGGTGACCCGTAGTAACCCGGCCAGGGAGGCTGATGCAACACTGTGACTGAGCCGGCCCGGCTAGCTACAGTGCACGTACAGCGCACACACACATCATGTGGGGAAATAACATCACCAGGCACAAGCTGGTGAGGTGAGGAATGTGTCATCCTGGCCGCAGTCATTTAAATAATTGCCTATTAAAAATCGCACCACCGTTTTCTACTTTCAGGGCGGATCTCACTCAGAGGAAAAGTTACAAAATTAACTTCAACAAAACACAAGGCGCAGGAGGACACACAAGGAACTGCAGATGCTGGGGTCGTCAGTAAAGCACAAAGTGCTGGAGTAACTCAGCCAGTCTCTCTCTGTCACTGCCCTCCCTCCGTGATTCCGGCTGCTCTCCCACCCTGTTCTGACCCAGATTTGCCACTGCGGCCACTTGCGTTTCTACCTGTCCATTCGCCCCACAAATGCTGCCTGACCTGCTGAGTTACTCCAGCACATGGGTTTTACTCAAGGACTGGAGGAACTCAGCATGCCAGGCAGCATCAGGGGAGGGAATGGACAGGTGATACTTTGGGTCAGAAAAAAAAAAAGTCACAAAGTGCTGGAGTAACTCAGTGGGTCAAGCAGCATCTCTGGAGAACATGGATAGGCAACGTTTCGGATGTGATGCTTCGGTTTGGATTCTTCAGACTGTCTGAAGAAGTGTCCCAACCTGAGACGTCACCTATCCATGTTATGCAATTAGCTTCCATACTGGGGTTTGGTTATTGTCTGTTACTGGGACTGAACTTCAAGTAGACCCCGGTCGAATGAATTACTGGGTCCATGTGTGGGTTTGTGCTTGCAGTATATGGGTCCCTTGTTAATAGGCCAATCTGCCTGTCCACATGTGTAGGAAGGAACTGCAGATGCTGGTTTACACCGATGATAGACACAAAATGCTGGAGTAACTCAGCGAGACAGACAGCATCACTGGGGACAATAAATAGGTGACGTTTCGGGTCGAGACCCTTCTTCAGACACCGCCTGAATTCCCTATTTCTTTTCTCCAGAGATGGCTCGACTGTAATCATGCATTGTCTTTCCACTGACTGGTTAGCACGCAACAAAAGCTTTCCACTGTACCTCGGTACACATGACAATAAAGTGAAGTGAAGTGACCCGCTGAGCTACTCCAGCATGGTGTGTTATCTGGTTGTCCTCATTTGTGGCTGTCAGAGGGTGGGGATACTGGAGAATGATTCAGATAATCCCTGTTATACGTAAAACCTGATCTACAAATCCATGGCTTCCTCTAATTAGGTTGTCTTCATGCTCTGCTTCGTGTAATTTGCTGACGTTGTGAAAAAATCCCAGTACTAGAGCAAAATCAGAGGGGGGGGTACGATACAATAGAACTTTATTTATCCTAGGAGGGAAATTGATCTGCCAACATGCCATAAAAAACACAAAATACATGAAACATACAAGATTCAAGAGAGTTTATTGTCATGTGTCCCAGATAGGACAATGAAATTCTTGCTTTGCTTCAGCACAACAGAATATGGTAGGCATGAATACAGAACAGATCAGTGTGTCCATATACCATTATATAAATATATACATACATGAATAAATAAACAGATAAAGTGCAAATAAACAGATAATGGGCTATTAATGTTCAGAGTTTAACATGATATTAAAGGGACCAGAGGGTAGGCTTGGGGGATGTGCAAAGATTGAGTGGGGGGGGGGAATCAGTCTCAGTCTACCCCCATGACAGAAGGGGGAGGAGTTGTAGGATGCAGTTGTGTTGAAGGGTGAGAGGTTAGCTAAAATTGATGACTTCAATGTTTTTACCATTGGGTTGTTAGTTGTCTAAGTGGAATCTGAGGTGCTGTTCTTCCAATTTGCATGTATCCTCTCTCTAGCAATGGAGGTGGCCCAGGACGGAAAGGCCAGTGTGGGAATGGGAAGGGGAATTAAAATGGGGAGGCTGCTGGCCTCACATAGATATTACAGGGCTTCCAGTAAATTCAACACAGTCATTGCCCATTTATATTATGTCATAGATCATGCAGTACAGGAACAGGCCCTTCAGCCCATCAAGTCTGTGCTGAGCATTAACCGCACATCCTACTGTCATTAATCCTACGCTCATCTTGTTTTATTCTCCCCATCAGTTCTATCAGTTCCCAACACTCATTACAGTCAATCTGCAGTGGTCAACTAACCTGCCAACCAAAATAGACACAAAGTGCCAATGTTTTCCAGGGATGCTGCCTGACTCGTTGAGTTCCCCAAGCAGTTTGGGTCTTTTTTTTACTAAAACAGCATCTGCAGTTCCTTGTTTCTACAATCTCCCAACCACATGTCTTTGGAATATAGTGTATCGGAGTATATCGGAGCACCCAAGATCAGGACTGAACCTGGGCCGCTGCAGTTGTGAAGCAGCAACTCTAATGGTGTATCTCTGTGCCGCCCATATATTATCCTAGAACTTCCTCACGGCACCATAGACCCGGAGCTCGGGTACTGTCTGTGTGGAGTTTGCACGTTCTCCCTGTGATTGTGTGGCTTTCCACCACGTGCTCAGGTGTCCTCCCACATCCCAAAGGTTAATTGGCCTCTGTAAACTGTCCCGAGTGTGTAGGGAGTGGATGAGAAAGTAGGATAGCATAGAACTAGGGCGGCACGGTGGTAGAATTGCTGTCTTACAGCGCCGGAGTCCCGGCTTCGACCCCGACTACGGGTGCTGTCTGTACGGAGTTTGTACGTTCTCCCCGTGAGTTTTCTCAAGAGTTATTCGGTTTCCTCCCACAGGACAAAGATGTACAGGTTTGTAGGTTAATTGGCTTGGTATAAATGTACATTGTCCCTAGTGTGTAGGATAGTGGATTGTGCGGGGATCGCTGGTCGGTGCTCGTGGGAATGGGTGATCAATAGTTAGGGTGGAATTGGTCGGCTGAAGCGCCTGTTTCCATGCTGTATCTCTAAATTCTAAACGAAACATCCCGGCTGCTTAAAAGCACTGGGAATATAATTCCATACCATCTGACCATCCTCAAGTCAAGTCAAGTCAAGTGAGTTTATTGTCATGTGTCCCTGTATAGGACAATGGAATTCTTGCTTTGCTTAAGCACACAGAAAATAGTAGGCATTTACTACAAAACAGATAAATGTGTCCATATACCATGATATAAATATACACACACATGAATAAATAAACTGGTAAAGTGCAAATAGCAGAAAGTGGTCATTAATAATCAGAGTTTTGTCCGAGCCAGGTTTAATAGCCTGATGGCTGTGGGGAAGTAGCTATTCCTGAACCTGGTTGTTGCAGTCTTCAGGCTCCTGTACCTTCTACCTGAAGGTAGCAGGGAGATGAGTGTGTGGCCAGGATGGTGTGGGTCTTTGATGATACTGCCAGCCTTTTTGAGGCAGCGACTGCGATAAATCCCCAAGCTCACATCTTCAGCCTTCCCAGCTTCTCTGTGTCTCCATGGTAACTATCACGGATTGAATACAATTATGTAAACACTTTGGCCAGAGTCCGGAGCCAGGAAGCATAAAGTTAGGATTGGCAATAAATGCAATCAGTAGATAAATAAGAAGCACAAAGTATGACGTGATAGAGATAAAGCTCGATGTGCAAGAGAGGGAGGGTTATGGTGAGATGGGAGGAAACTTGGCCAGCATAAATACTAGCATGGAGCTGCTGGGCTGAATGGCCTGTTTCTGTGCTGTGAATACTGAGGAGGATGGTAATGACTGTAGATACAGGAGAGTTATAGTTGGCATCTGTCCATCTGTGGGAGATGATGGTGTGGCTTTGACGTTGTCCTGTTTGCAGAAGGGAATGTCTGAAGAAGGGTTTCAGCCCGAAACGTTGCCCATTTCCTTCGCTCCATAGATGCTGCTGCACCCGCTGAGTTTCTCCAGCATTTTTGTCTACCTTCGATTTTCCAGCATCTGCAGTTCCTTCTTAAACACAACGGAATGTGTTCATCTGTGGTTGTATTTCCTGCTGTGGGTGACTAGGCCTGACCTCGACAGGTCGACCCTCCAACAGCTTCAACCGGTGAACTTGTCGTTGGAATGGAGTGTGTGTTGCAGTTGCCGTTGTCCATTTTGCAGCTCAGGCTCCTGGCCTCCCGCTTGTCGTGGTGCTGCACACCTCCCTGGAGCTCCTTTCTCCACCTCCCAAGCTTTCCTGCTTGCAGTGGCAGCAGAGACAGGCCTGGAATTTGCGCATTACTAATTACAATGGGTCACTCGGCTGTTGCGATGCAACATCACTCACTTCTGACTCACCCGGTTTGCTCGCTAATCCTCTCCTCTCTCCCTCCCCCAACGCCTGCCCTGACACGCTTCAGCCGGCAGCTCTGCCTCCACCACTGTGCGATTGCAATGACTTTTAGTAACCCTTGGGAGAAGCCAGACGGCAGTAAGAGAGTGAAATGCGTTCCTCCTCTGCGGGAGGCTTCAGCATGGGCTCCGGTTACTCACACTGAAGCCGGCCAGTGTCAGAGTACAGGGTGAGACACTGAGACTGAATAAATCACGCCACTAATTGGCACTGAGTGACTTGCATTAATCCCAACCACAAGGCTTGCGGGGAATTAGACAAATAAACGCTTATGCCCCTGGTCTTGGCCTGATATGGCTCTGCTTGTACTTTAGTCCCACTCAGTGTCGGGAACTCAGCGGGTTTCTTCCACTTGACCTTTGCAGTTGTACACAAAAGGACACCGAATGCTGGAGTAACTCAGCGGGTCAGGCAGCATCTCTGGGGAACATGACCAAGTACAGTTTTGGGTCAAGACCCTTCTTTGGAAAGTTGAATTGTGGCCAAAGAAATCCTCATTTCCTGGAGAGAAAAAAAAGACACAAAGTGCGGGGGTAAATCTCTCCCCCCCCACTCTCAGTCTGAAGAAGGGTCTCGACCCAAAATGTCACACATTCCTTCCATCCAGAGATGCTGCCTGTCCCACTGAGTTACTCCAGCATTTTCTGTCTATCCTCTGGAGTAGCGCAGCGGGCCAGGCAGCATTACGGAGAGTCGGTATGTCAAGGAGGACTCTCTCGAACTTCTACAGGTGCACAGTAGAGAGCATGCTGACCGGTTGCATCGTGGCTTGGTTCGGCAACTTGAGCGCCCAGGAGCGGAAAAGACTACAAAAAGTTGTAAACACTGCCCAGTCCATCATCGGCTCTGACCTCCCTACCATCGAGTTGATCTATCGCAGTCGCTGCCTGAAAAAGGCTGGCAGCATCATCAAGGATCAACACCATCCTGGCCACTCACTCATCTCCCCGCTACCTTCAGGTAGAAGGTACAGGAGCCTGAAATCTGCAACATCCAGGTTCAGGAATAGCTACTTCCCCACAGCCATCAGGCTATTAAACGCCTCAAACAAAACTGAACATTAATAGCCCATTGCACTTTATCTGCTTATTTATGTGTGTGTATATATATATATTCATTGGTATATGGACACACTGATCTGTATGTATGCCTACTATATTCTGTTGTGCTGAAGCAAAGCAAGAATTTCATTGTCCTATCTATGACACATGACAATAAACACTCTTGAAACTTGAATCTTCACCTATCTCTGTTCTCCAGAGATGCTGCCTGACCCGCTGAATAACTCCAGCGCTTTGTATCTTTTTTTGTAAACCAGCATCTGCGGTTCCTTACTTCTACTCTATGTGCCTTTATTTCTAAATTTATGTTTCACTGCCCAATGTGAGTGGGTGGAGCCAAGTGGAGACTGCAGCCGTCTCTCATCCCTGCTTCACGTGCCTCTGTGTGTTCACCCAGTCTATATCTGAAACCTTTATCACACCGTTTAGTTTAGTTTAGAGATACAGCGCGGAAACAGGCCATTCGGCCCACTGGCTCCGCGCCAACCAGCGATCCCTGCACATTAACACTATCCTATACCCACTAGGGGCAAATTTTTTTTAAGGGCCTGTCCCACTGTACGAGGTAATTCAAGAGTTCTCCTGAGTTTCCCCTGATTCGAACTCGGAGAATTACGGTGGTAGCTGTTCGTAGGTGCTCGGGGGCTTTCGTGGACATTTTTCACAGTGCTGAAAAAACTTCACGAGTTTCCGCGTTTCCCGAGTACCTGCCGTTAGCGTTTCGAGCCGCTACGAGATGTCCACGAGCTCTGACGTAGCCGCTACATACATTCTATGTACTTTTGTGAATGTGTGTGAGTGATTGGTGGTGGTCGGAGGGGCCGTAGGCGCAGATTGGCAGCCACGCTTCCGTCAGTCTGCCCCAGGGCAGCTGTGGCTACAGAAGTAGCTTACCACCACCGAGTGTGACTGAGGAGTGAATGAATAATGCGATGTAAAGCGCCTTGAGTATTAGAAAGGCGCTATATAAATCCCATCCATTATTATTATTATTACCACGAGTTTGATTTTTTTTATACTCGGGCGAGCTCTTGAATTACCTCATACAGTGGGACAGGGCCTTCACATTTACCAAGCCAATTAACCTTGCAAACCTGTACATCTTACGAGATGTGCAAGGAAACTGAAGATCCCGGAGAAAACACACACAGGTCACGGGGAGAACGTACAAACTCCGTACAGACAGCACCCGTAGTCAGGATCGGACCCGGGACTCCGGTGCTGCATTCGTTGTGGCAGCAACTCTACCGCTGGTTGGTATAATCCATTCACACTTTGCAAAGCTCTGCTTCCTCCAGAGGTTACTGAAAGCCATTGCACTGACACAGGGACGGTTGTGGGAGGCTGGGACATGTCTATGCAGGAGTAAAGGAAGGGGAAAAGAGGAGAGGATTGATGTACTGTACAAGCGGGTGTACAAACAGTCACAAACCTGGCTGCTTGTGGATTCAATGCCCACTTGGAAAAGCAGAGGGAACAGAGGCCTTTCCGAAAGATCATGGCTGCTGCTTCTTCCTTGTTTTAGAAATACCAGCGTAAAGAAGGGCAGACTTGCACTTGTAGGCAGCTGAGCGTCCAACTCCACATTTGTTTACAGTCAATTAAGTGATGCTGAATTTGACTCACTGTAGTAACCCTTGGAAAAGGAGAAGCCATGCTTGGCCCAGCAAGATAGCAGCGCAATCCGAATACAATGGGGAACAAATAATGTGTAGGTGGGAACTGCAGATGCTGGTTTATATTCAAATACTGTTAAATACAGTGAGAGGTAAATATTGACAGTGCATGCCCGACTGCCCTGCATGGAATTGACAATTGTTTGGCAAGGTGGACCTGTTCCATGCTTGGCATGGTTGTCCGTTACCTGGCTATTCACATGCACAAGGGTTGGATGTCTACACCCAGTAGAGCAGATCTAACATCTACATAACATTCAGCGTCAAATGGGGAGGCTGAACTATTGGTGAAGTATAGAAGCTCTTGTTGCTTGCTATCCAGTCAGCAGCAAGACAATACATGATTACGATCGAGCCATTTACAGTGCAAATGAAACGGCTACCAGTCAACACCCCCACATCTAACCTCGCCCAAACCTTGACATCTAGACACCTGTCAAGGTAAAGTCACTGTTCGGTTAGAATGTCTGTTTTTTAGTTCAATTTTAGGTCTATTTTAGATATGATAATTTTTAAGTTGTATGTATTTCTGTTTTTATTAATTGCACTGACAAAAACTGATGAAACAATTTTTTGTTTCTTCTGTGTATGCAAGTACTCTGTGAAATAACAATAAAGTAAATACTGAAAAAATAATGGTTCTTGAGGCACTATTTCTGCTTACTCCAGAAGCAGTCCCTGGTGGCATGCTGATGGGTTAATGTCTATGGGCACAGCTAGGTATAAATTCAGATAGTAACTCAGCGGGACAGGCAGCATCTCTGGAAAGAAGGAATGTGGGACGTTTCAGATATAGACCCTTCTTTAGATAGTTAGGGATAAGGGAAATGAGAGATAAAGAATGAATGAAAGAAATGCAAAAAAGTAACAAGTAAACAGGCCATTGTTAGCTGTTAGGTACACAAAAATGCTGGAGAAACTCAGCGGGTGCAGCAGCATCTGTGGAGCGAAGGAAATAGGCGACGTTTCGGGCCAAAACCCTTCTTCAGACTGATGGGGGGGGGGGGGGGAGAAGGAAGCTGTTAGCTGTTGTTGGGTGAAAACGTGAAGCTGGTGCAACTTTGGTGGCGGTGGGATACAGAGAGAGGGAATGCTGGGGTTACTGGAAGTTAGAGAAATCAATATTCATACCACTGGGCTGTAAGTTGCCCAAGCAAAATGTGAGATGCTGTTCCTCCAATTTGCATTTTGCCTCACTCTGACAACGGAGGAGAACTATGACAGAAAGGTCTTTGTGGGAATGGGAAGGAGAATTAAAGTCTTTAGCAACCGGGGTATAGCTTTACTTGGACGGGAAGCAGGAGGAGCAGGAGAGGGGTCAGAATGGGTATCTCCCTCTCTCAACCCCATTTTCCTGCCTTCTCCCCATAACCCCTGACGCCTGTACTAATCACGAATCTATCAATCGCCACTGTGATAATATCCATTGACTTGAGTGTGATGTGCAAGATGAGCCAGGATATGACTGACCGAATGATATATGTTGTAGCCATCACTGGACAGGGCTCATTGAGAGGATGTGGGCAGTAGGAATAGAGGGCAAGTGAAGTGGACATCTCGGGTATAACAAATGCATCATTAAATTGAGGAGATCTGAGAGGAAATATATTGATTAAAGTTATAGTTTAGATTTAGTTTAGCGATACAGCACAGAAACAGGCCCTTCGGCCTAGCGAGTCTGCAGCAACCAGTGATCACCCCGTACATTAACACACTAGGGACAATTTAGTCTTTACCAAAGCCAACTAACCTACAAACCTGTATGTCTTTGAAGTGTGGGAGGAAACCTGAACACCCAGAGAAAACCCATGCAGTCACGGGCAGAAGGTACAAACCTCACACAGACAGCCCCCGTAGTCAGGGTTGAACCCGGGTCTTGGGCGCTGTAAGGCAACAGCCCTACTGCTGCACCACCTTGCCGCCCGTCGAGTTGTTGCTGCATATGCTTGTCAAAAGTCACATGTGTAAGTTGTTTCCACCGGTTTCCTTTTGCCTTTTTAAAGAGGATGCAGAGTGGTGCAAGGAGATATTTATCGGCGTATTATTGTGTGGGATGACTTTAATACTTTGTTCTCTGTTGCTGTTTAGGAGAGTTCGCCAGGTTCAGCAAAGGCAGCTCTGTGGGTGAATCTATCTCCGTTATTTGTCTTTGTAAGTAGCAACTCTAGCCTGTGACTAGCTCTCTAACTCAAATAGAACACGTTGTCCACCAACATTAGGCTGTGCATGCCACACGAAAGAAGAAGCAGGGAAACAGGCCATACAGTCCACCAAGGCCTCCCTGACCACCAACCAAAGGATTCATACTTACCATACTCTAACCTCAATTTTTAACCCCCACCCACCCAATTTCAATCATTCACATACATATAGCGGACTATTTACAAAAGCCAACTAACTTCCCAACCTAGATAGACTCAAAATACCAGAATAACTCAACGGGTCAGGCAGCATCTCGGGAGAAAAGGAAGAGGTGATATTTTGGGTTGGGACCCTTCTTCAGACCGGGATGGGATGCAAGCCCACTGGCTGATCTGTAGTCAGGGCCAAACATCTCAATCTGGACGTTTTTGGCATGTGGGAGGAAATCAGAGCACCAAGGGAAAAAAAACTACGATCTCACAGGGAGAACATCCAAACTCCACACAAACAGAGGTCAGGATAGAACCCTGGTCTCTGGTGCTGTGAGGCAGTGATTCTACCAGCTGCACCACTGAGCCACCCACATCCAGTCTGTTCCAAATGCAGAGATCGTTCTTTCAGTCGTTCTTGACAGCCTATGATGGATCAAGCAGGCACCATCACATGCTTTGAAGAACACTGTTATCATATCCAAATACATTATTAATAGTCTCGGGAGTTCTAGCTCCGCTCACATGAGCTCCACAGGGAAGCGCGTTTCCAGTGTTGGGTGAGGTCTGGATGGTACCTTCACGATCAGTTGGCAGTCAGCATTCCAGTCCAAGGTTTGGCCACAGCGATGGGATGGTGGACCACTGGACTGATCTGTAGCCAGGGTCATTTCCTTCATAGCTGGAGACCAGGGTACTCTTCAATGTGTTTTACTGAGTTGGGCCACCCTAGAATGGAAAGGTTTTTACATTCGCTGAGCTCAGCTGCTGCATTACACAAGTAGCAGGAATAACACAAGCTTGCCCGAGAGACAATCTAGCATCACCTCTGGACTCAGTAGCATAGCAACCAATCTCTAATCGCTTAGTGCTTTAACTTAAGGGATTTATTCACAGAGAAGCAGGATTTCATGCTGAGCAACACTGCCTCTCACTCTCTCCTGGATGTGCTTTACACCCATGCTTCACCCAACCTGCTCAAATAAGCCCATTGATTAGGAATTCTGCCTCTTCGTGCTAATTCCAAATATTGATTGATTCATTATTGTCACGTGTACATGCTTCAGTGAAATTCTTTGTTTTGCATACATTACACACCGAACACCTGGCACGGCGGTAGAGTTGCTGCTTTACAGTGGCCGAGTCCCGGGTTCGATCCTGACTACGGGTGCCGTTTGTACATTCTCCCTGTGACCGTGTGGGTTTTCTCAGAGATCTTCGGTTTCCTCCCACAAACCAAAGACGTACAGGTCTGAAGGTTAATTGGCTTGGTATAGCCATAAAGTGTCCCAATTGTGTGTGTGAGAGATAGTGCTAATGTGCGTGGATCGCTAGTCGGTGCGGACTCGGTGGGCCGAAGAGCCTGGTTGCACGCTGCATCTCTAAAACGAAGATAGACATAAAATGCTGGAGTAACTCAGCGGGACGGGCAGCACCTCTGGAGAGAAGGAATGGGTGACGTTTCGGTTCAAGTCCCTTCTTTAGTCCCGTTGGCCCCTCTTCCTTCTCACCCACCTTCCCCCACTTTAATTGGCATTTTAAATTGCCCGTAATGTGCAGGGGGTGGATGTGAAAATGGGATAACATAGAACTAGTGTGAATGGGTAATCGATGGACTTGGTGGGCTGAAGAGCCTGTCTCCATGCTGTATTTCTAAACTAAAACTCTTATCCCTTCCTCATGGTTTTCTGCTCATGGCCTGATCTCAGGAGCTAGAAGCATAGATGAAGCATTCATGAGAAACTTTTGAAAGAGATTTGGTTCTTTGTTATTGAAACATAAATATCTGCAGGGCAATGTGGAAGTGGGTATAAATGGGCAACTCCTGGAGATGTTGGTGGGCCACCTATCACTGTATGCCGTGACTCTATTAACTTGCTTTTGAACGTAGACTTTGGACATTCGACACGAGTGCATCATTTGTGTATCTATGGAATTTTTGAGTGTTTGCTGTGGCCACAATCACCATTCCGGGAATTCACAGTGTCCAAAAACGCACTTCTTGCTAAAATTAAATAGAAAGTCTCTGTGAAGCAATTAAATCAGAGGATTTGATTTTTTTCCTTCAATTTTTTTGCCTTTAAACAACATATTTAAGATGGTGTTTAAGAAGGGACTGCAGATGCTGGAAAATCCCAGGTACAAAAAATGCTGGAGAAACTCAGTGGGTGCAGCAGCATCTATGGAGCGAAGGAAAAAGGCAACGTTTCGGGCCGAAACCCTTCTTCAGAAACTTGGAGCAGACTACATGTTCAGCACAAAAATAAGTATTTTTTAATCTGAGAATTTTTGTGGTTTTATTTTAGAGACAGTGTGGAAACGGGCCTTTCGAGCCATCGGGTCCGCACCGACCAGCGATCCCCGCACACTAACGCTATTCTCCAAACACTAGGGACAATTTACAATTTTACCGAAGCCAATTAATCTACAAACCTGTACTTCTTTGGAGTGTGGGAGGAAATCGGATCACCTGGAGAAACCCCACGCGGAGAACGTACAAACTCCGTACAGACAGCACCTGTGGTCAGAATTTAACAAGTAAGGCAGCAACTCTACCTTGCCGAGGCAAAGGTTCACCTTCACCACTCGCCTACCCACCAAGTCCGTACTTACCAGGAGACGACAAGCGGAAATGTCTTTAGTAATGCCAGCTACAACCCAGCTGGTGGGAGATGCGGACTCCAGAGCACCTCCAGCAGCAGATCACCTCCAGTCAGCACAACTGCGGCAAACAGCTGCAAGGAAGTTTGTTTTTTGTGTTCACACACACACACACATACGGTGCAGGAGCCAGAGAGCTTCTTCACACCTGGAGAGGGAAATGCCTGAAGCTGCACATAGAACCAGGTTTAAAAACAGCTGCTTTCCTACAAACTATCAGCATGTTGAACCAACCGGCACAATCCTAATCTGACCTTGGCAACAGAACTCTATGGACCATTTCTTGCATTAGTTTTAGTTTTAGAGATTCAGAGTGGAAACTGGCCCTTCGGCCCACCGAGTCCACGCCGACCAGCGATCCCCGCATATTAACACGATCCTAGACACTAGGGACAATTTTTTTACATTTTACCATGCCAATTTACCTACATACCTGTATGTCTTCAGAGCGTGGGAGGAAACCGAAGATCTCGGAGACAACCCACGCAGGTCACTGGGAGAACATTCAAACAGCACCCGGAGTCGGGATCGAACCCAGGTCTCCGGCGCTGCAAAGCAGAAACTCTACCGCTACACCACTATGCCAACTACTGTGGAGTCGTTTTCCCCAATTGTCTTTTGCACAAACTTGTCTTCTTCTGAAGTTTTTTTCTTTTATCATTTTGCAGAATTTGGGCAATTCACGATTGTGTGTGTTGTCCGAGTCTACCAGTTGTGTGTGTGATGATGTTCAAAGGAAGATTTTCATTGTACCTTTACCACTCCGAACCTGTGCATGTGATAATAAACTCAACTTAAACTCCCATGCTTTATTCCAGGTAAATCCACCATGTGCACAGTGGTGCAGTGGTAGATTGGCTGCCTTACAAGGCAGTGTCGCAGGTTCGATCCCGACTACAGGCGCGGTTTGAGTGGAGTTTGCACGTTTTCCCTGCGACTGCATGGGTTTCCTCATTATTTCCAACTTATTTCCTCATTTATTTGCAACACAGTGCTCAGCTTTGAAGTAAATTGGCTGCAATTTAATATTCTGGAGCTTATTAAGAGTTACTTATTAGGTTTGTTGTAACAACTTATTTTGGGATTTTTTTCAGAGCCCCTCTGATATATAATGGCAATTAATTTGAGCTGGGGGCTGGTATACAGTGGTGTCATTGAATAAGAGGTAACCACTGTACATCTTGACATGCAGAATTTCATGCGAGTGGTGTACCAACACAAGATGTGGAAACGCTAGAATAACCTGTTGTTTTCAAAGCATCAACAACAATGGCTCACATACCCTGTCACACACACTATAATTGAGTTACACACTCCATTGGCTTCCATCTCTCATTAGTCTACTAACTAACTGGGGGGTGCTTATGAGTTACAATATGGCGAAACTATCCACATATCTGACCCCTGCAAATGAAGAACTGGAAACCTTGCAAAACTTCAGAGAGGTGACATAACTCAACATCATGACAGGCTTGAGATGTGTGCATAAGAAGGAACTGCAGATGCTGGTTTCACCAAAGAGGGACACAAAATGCTGGAGTAACTCAGCTGGACAGGCAGCACCTCTGAAGAGAAGGAACGGTTGAATGAGGTGTGCACCCCTTTGTAGGTAATGGATATCACGCTAGGTTTTACATAAGTTTTAAATTAATAATATGGGAGGTTGTTTGCATGTCGGCCTCCCTGCAAGACAGATATTTGTAACCAAGGAACAGCCTTCACAGCAAATTGATTTTTCCCCAATGGGGGCATTCAGGAAAAAAGTTTATCACCAAGTTAAAATTAGAGTTGGCCTAACATAGTGAAATCGGGAAACATTATTTCACATCAAAAGCCTGCATTTCCTGTGGTTGTATGTCTGAAATGGATCCAATTCCGAGATCTGGGATATAATTGAGCAGGTGCAGGATGTTTTGAGGGGCAATGAATGGTCCACTTGGTAGAAGGACAGACCAACAGGCATGATGTGGGAATCTTGGATAGACAAAATGCTGGAGGAACTCAGCGGGTTAGGCAGCATCCCTGGAGAGAAGGAATGGATGACGTTTCGGGTCAAGACCCTTCTTCGGACACATGAAAACAGAATCTCAAGTGCAGGACCACAGAGGTAGCTGTTTCAGGACATTGAGATCACATGTAAGTTTGCACAAAGCCAAAGAGATTGAGCCTTAAATTCTTAGCGCACTGGGACCATGTCCGGGGAAGGTGGCACCTGTAGCCAGGCATGGTGCTGCTCAACAGGGCTGGGACCCATCTCCTGGCAAGGTAGCAGTAGCGAGAACAATAACTGGGAGAGTACCAGAGGAAAAAGAGAATAGGAAGAACAAAGTTTAGTTTAAAGATGCAGCACGGAAACAGGCCCTTCGGCCCTCTGGGTTCGTGCCGACTAGCACACTAACACTATCCTACACACACTAGGGGCAATTTACACATACACCAATCTAATTTGCGTACATACCTGCACGTCTGGAGTGTGGGAGAAAAAAGATCTCGGAGAAAACCCAGAATGTCACGGGGAGAACGCAGAATCGGTGTTTTTGGTTAGAATGGTAGGTGTACTCTTAAAATGACAGCACAGGTTCAGTGCAGTTGAGAAAGCATACAAAGCTGCTGAATAATTGCAGCATTTCTGCAAGAAATAATGGAGATTTGTTACGCTGGAGCAGGGGTCACATTGAAACATCATTCAGATTGATACACTTAAGTTTAGAGATACAACATGGAAACTGGCCCGTTGGCCCACCAAATCCATGCTCACCATCAATCTCACTAGTTCTATCTTAACCCACTTTCCAATCCACTGCTGACACATGGGGTAATTTACAGAGGCCAATTAACCTACAAACACCCACATCCAAAAAGGAGTGCGAGGAAACCAGAGCACCCAGAGGAAACCCACCTGGTCACAGGCAGAACGTGCAAACTCCACACAGAACATGCAAGCTCCACACAGAACTGAACCCAGGTCTCTAGCACAGTGCGGCAGCAGCTCTACCGATCGTACCACTGTGCTGCCATTTGAGAAGTGAGCTATTGCACTGCTTCGACACAATGCTTTGTCACGAGTACAGCTAATCCTCGGACCCCCTTACTAAAAGTATGAATGAAAATATAAAACAAAGAAAGGAAGTTAAATTGTTTATTTTAAATATTGCCTCTGTTAAAATAGGAACAGGTGGCACTGATACAAGTGCATCAAGATCTACACAATAACATGATTCACAGCAGGTTCCAGACTACAGTGTTGGTGAACAGGAGATTGCCACACTATAGGGACATTGACTTTAATAAAGCAGAGACTAGTCTGCTCAGACTTGCTGATCAGCGAGATGGTTAGTTGTTCTTCAAGCTCTTGTTAAGTACACACATCAAGCAAAAGGCAAGTTGGGGTTCTGTCCCATGGTTTAATAGACTTGGGCACCTGCAGACCCACCGCCAATATTCTGGTGGGATGCAGGGATTTCATCAAATAAATTAGACTGGCACATCCCATTCATCCGTGACTTGGTGTCAAACCTTCTCACCTCATTCCTCCCCAGCTGAATCATTAAGGTTGCAGGTGAAAGGAATGTTTTGATTGTTATATGATCGGGTCAGTGGCATTCACATTAGGGGGGGAGGGGGATAACAGCATACATCAGTGGTACAATGCAGCTCCCGACTCGGGCAAGTTATCTGATCTGCGTAAAACTAAGCATGTCCGCAGCCGTACGAGGGGCAGGTGGATAAAGGGCAGAGGTCACACCCCGGGCAGGCGAGGTCAGTTTGAAATAAAAGCTCAATTTGTAATCAATTTCAAACCCATAATGGAATATCTGTGGCATTGTCCATTGTTGAGTCAGGTCCCTTTCAGCAGGAGTTCAATTTGCTTTAAATGTCCGAGCCATCAATTGAACCCATTTGGAGTCAACTCATGACCAAGCAATTAAAGATCATTCCTTGGCGCTTAGATCTGCACTGCTGGTCCAGCTGAGAGGAGTCACTCCAGAGGCACCACAATGAACAGGAACCACCACACAGGGAGGTACTGGAGCAGAGGTTAGAATCGAATCACCCAAATGCTGCTGCTGCTTGACATGGAGGGCAAACGGACATCTCAATTGCCAATTTATGAGACACCCAAGAACATGGAGAGAGGAGGAAAAAAAAAAAAAAGCCATACCCAACCTGGTTTGTATTCTCTGGAGATCAAGTTGTACTGTGGGAGGATGCAGGAGCTGCTGTTTCTGGAGCAAGGCTGTGCAACAAGCTGGTTCCAGGAGCAAAGGACACAAAGTGCTGGAGTAACTCAGCGGGCCAGGCAGCATCTCTGGCAAACAAGGGATGCATGACGTTTTGGGTTGGGAGCCTTCTCCCAGACTCCTGAAGTTCCCAATGGCTTTGGGAAACTTGAATCAGTCCTGGCAACCTGGGACAACTTCAACAGCGAGAGATTTTTGTTTTTAATATAGTGTTTAATTATATTACTATTAACTTTCGGCATGATTATTGAAGCACAACATTCAGTCACACAAAAGACAATGGCATCACACCTTACACCAAAAGGAAATTCAAAGACTGGAAAAAAAAATCTCAGAACACAGCATCTTCCAAAGGAAACTTCATATACAGTACATCCCTGACCATCTAAAGTTCCAACTCCAGAAAAGACCACAGGCGAACCTGTATATTGATACACTGAGTATTAGAAAGAAAGATTGTGTTTGGTGCTTACAAACATTTGGTGCAAACTGTCCATCAGTCAATGTCCAATAGTGTACAGAGCACAACGTGTGCCAAAGCTCATTTCTTCCCCTCCCCCTTAATGGAGGCTAGATCATGGATTTCAGTTTAAGTTAGAACTGTTACATGGGTTAACAAGAAATTAAAGTGGAGAGGGGAATGGGGAAAATGCAATAGTGTCAAATGCTTGATGGTCAATGGTTAGTCGCTCAGCATTTGCTTTCATCGGGCGAAAAAAAAAAAAAGTACTGGCGAGCTTGGGATGGATCAGGGTTGGCGTGTGAGGTGCTGGAACTGTTGAGTGGTCTTAAGGCCAATACGCAACTCAAATGCAGACAAAATAAATAGGAGTGCGGCTAGTGATCTACGGCACACTGTTAACAAACACAAACTTAAAATCCAACTTATTACAAAAGGCAATGGGCAAAAATGATATACTGCATGGAGTGAGACAATATACTTGAAATGTGTAATAGATGGCAATGAATGGCATGCCATCCACCGTTGCAAGCTCTGGGAGTAGCCAGCATTTGAGAAGCATGGTCATCCCAATCCAAATCATTTCCATATCATTGACGTTGGCAGACTCTGCCAAATATTTACAAAAAGCAATTCCCTCTGATCCAGTATTTTTTTTTTTTTTCCTTAAATTTGTATCTCTTGCACCTGGCTGCGCTGAGAGTTAAGATGGAATCCTTTAATGCAAAATCTTTACCTGTGCAAGGAGACTTTGAAGCAGAGGTAAGAATGGATGGGTGTTGGGAGCTAACACTGTTACTAAACAGTTCTGGAGAATCAAGCAACAAACCAGATGCCCCAAAGATTACCATTCAGTAAGGTGTCAATTCCAAAATTGAGCAAGAACCTACTGTCTACTATCAACAATGAAGCACAATTGTTATATTTACAGCCGCCTGCTATTCTCAAATCTTTCATCAGTTTACTGGTAACGTGGAGAGAGGAGACTTCTTAAAAAGGATTCCACCTTAAAAATCATAACTGCTGACAAAACTGCCTTCGTGACTTGGTGGAGTCTTTGGCATTTTGGGGAGCAACAGTGTACGTTGAGTCTGCTCACTCGAGCGCCCTCAGCCACTTCTGGTGCTGCCATCTCCAGTTCTCCTCCTGCGGGCCAAGATCAGCTCATTGGAGGCCACCTTACATTTACTGGCCAGCCCGAGCCAACGCGATATGTTGATGAAACAGGTGGTGATGTTTCCTCGCCAGCCGTACTCGCTGGTCGAGTAGTCGTACGGGAACGTGTGATGGTAGTTGTGGAATCCTTCACCTGCAAAAAGCACGAGGGGGAGAAATTCTCAGCATCAATTTGCCAACGATAAGGGCGAACACAGAAATGTAACCAAAACAATAGCAACCCCGTCATCACCAGAATACCCAACCGACCAATATCCAGCCCTACAGGCAAGAGCAGACACAAAGTACTGGAGTAACTCAGCAGGTCAGGCAGCATCTCTGGAGGAACAAAAAAAAGAAAAAAAAAGGAGGGGTGACGTTTCGGATCGAGATCTTTAGTGAGGAGGTGGTGAATCTGTGCCACAGAAGGCCGTTGAGGCAAAGCCAGTGGATATTTTTAAGGCAGAGATAGATTCTTGATTAGTAAAGGTGTCAGAAGTTATGGGGAGAAGGCAGGAGAATGGGAGGGAGAGATAAATCAGCAGTGGATTTGATGGGCTAATTCCACTCCTATTCCTTATGACCCTTCTTCAGACCCGAAAAGGCACCCATCCTTTTTCTCCAGAGGTTCAGAGACTGTATTACTCCAGCATTTTGTGTCTATCTTTGGTATAAACCAGCATCTGCTGTTCTTTGTTTCTACACCTCCAGTCAAATGTTTATTTGTCATATGTACCAATAGAACAATTACATTCTTACTTACAACAGTGTAACAGATCCAAAACAATGTATAAATAAAATCAATTAATTGAAATACTATAGGAAAAAAACAATCTTGTGTAACCTCGCTAAACTGCTATTTAATATCGTCACCGTCTCCAGTTTTTACCAAGTAGAGAAATTACCACTTTTCAGCTCCAGAGCTGGCAATCTTATGTTCCTCACCCCAGCACTGGGCACAGCGCCATCAGAAAAGCAAATTCACCAACATAACCCCGGATCTGAACGCCAGCCAGCTCCTTTCTGAATGCAAAGTAAAGGGAGGCACAGTGGTGCAGCGGTAGAGTTGCTGCCTTACAGTGCCAGAGACCCGGGTTCAATCCTGACTACGGGTGCTGTCTGTAGGGAGTTTGCACGTTCTCCCAGTGACCCGTGTGGGTTTTCCCCGGGAGCTCCGGTTTCCTCCCAAACTCCAAATACAGTGCAGAGTTGTAGGTAATTTTGGCTTTGGTTAAAACAAATTGTCAATTGTCGTGTGTGTGTGCGTCTGTGTGTGTGCGTCTGCGTGTGCGTGTGTGTGTGTAGGATGTTGGGATTTCATCAAATAAGTGCCAGTGCATGGGGATTGCTGGTCAGCATGGACTTGCTGGGCAAAAGGGCCCATTTCCTTGCTGTATCTCTAAAGTAAACTGAAGTTTGCAGATAGATACAATGCCTGAAGTGCCAATTGTGGCTGTAAGCACTGCTCCTTGATCTCATGGAGGCAGTTCAGACTTAATTCCAGCATTAATGTCTGCATGAAGTTGAACCTCCCCTGAAGCATACACTATTTCTTCTTTGTTGATTGATGCAGGTGCCACCTCGAGACTAAACCTCAATTAAAACAACCTCCATGGACCATTTAAAGACCCAACTTCCTCACAATCACTCCACTTTCAACAGAATTTGTGGGATATCGCACACTGTTTCATCCACAATTTGGCTCCAAAGTTGGCTTCCGGTTCCACTATCACCCAAACACCCTCTCCTCCTTCCTGTAAGATGGGCCATAAAACCCATTTTGAGTCGGGCACTGGCCAACAAAAGGCAGTTCTGTGGTCAAATAAGATGCAAGTAACCGATTTTTAAAAAGTTGCTGATTTATGCAGATCACTGGAATGTTGCCGGCTTTAGTGAGATTTAGTGAGAGAGTGGACAGGCTGGGTTTGTTTCCCTTGGGGAGATGGAGGCCAAAGGGAGGCCCAATAGAGGTGCATAAAATTATAAAACAGGTTGAGATAGGACAGAGAATTATAGCCTTTTCGCATGGTAGTGGTATAAAACACAAGAGCATAGGTTTACGGCGAGAAGGGAGATTTCAAAAGACAGTAGAAGGGGCAAGTCCTTTTATTTATCCCAAACTGTCTGGAACTTGCTGCTGGAGGTGGTGGAATTAGTTACAAACCCCTATGTTTAAGAGGCATTCGTTATAGGCAAGCCACAAAAGGATACAGTCCTACTGAAGGATAATTGGACTTTTATAGGGGGATCAAAATGGTCGTGGCAGGCCGAAGGGCCTCAGTTACTGTGCTGTATAGTTACAATACTCCTACAAAAGTAGAATTTTCAATTTCAATTAAGAATGTAGAAGCAAGGAACTGTAGATGCTGGTTTATCAAGATGAGAAAAAAAGGTTGGAGTAACTCAGCGAGTCAGGCAGCTACCTTGGAGAACATGAATAAGTGACATTTCTGGTCAGGGCACTTGTTGAGTTATTTTAGTCTGAATAAAGGTTCCTACTCAAAACGTCAGCTAACCATGTTCCCCAGGGATATTGCCCGAGCCACTGAGTTAGCTGCTCCAGCACTGTGCGTCTTTCAAATTGATAAATGTTGCTTTTAAAACAAAATATTGCGGAAGCTAAAAATACTTGACATATCAAGTTGCATTTGTGGAGAGAGAATCAGCTAATGTTTCAGACATCAGAATTATGAACCAAACATCCCTTCACCAACACAAGCCCAACTGGTCATGACACCACCATCTAAGCTCAATTTCACTTCACAGATGCTAGTATTTGTAAGGGTGGTGAATCTGTGGAATTCTTGGCCACAGAAAGCTGTGGAGGCAAAGTCAGTGGATATATTCAAGGCAGATAGATAGATTCTTGATTAGTATGGCTGTCAGAGGTTATGAGGAGAAGGCAGGAGAATGGGGTTTGGAGGGAGAGATAGATCAGCCACGATTGAATGGCAGAGTAGACTTGATGGGTCGAATGGCCTAATTCTGTTCCATCTCTCTGGAGCTATTTCCAGCATTTTGGATTTTATTATTGCTTATAACAGGTCCGCTCTCATACCCCATGTAACATTGTGGGTTAAGACTAGTGAAACCACTGGTACCTGCCTGGCATCCATTACTTTTCCATGTTCAACAGTTAACACGCGACCATGACCTAACCCACCATTGACCAGAGGACAATGCTTTGTCAACTGCCTACCCTCAATGTATTCCCTGCAATGCCTAACAAGATGTATCTCTCACAGCATAGACTAAAGCACACAAACTAGGTGGTTTCCTTTTCGGGGGGGGGGGGGGGGGGGGGGGGGGGGAAGAGAAATAATCTGTATTTGAAACACAAATTGAAACTGCCCACATGCTTTACAACACACATTATGAAAGAAACACAGGGTCCCGATATCAAAATATCACCAATCCCAGTTCTCCAGAGATGCTTCCTGACCTGCCAAGTTACTCCAGCATTGTATGCCTTTATTATGTAAAGCTCTTTGCTGCTGTATGAAATCGAGTTGATTTTGACTGCATGCTTAAATCAAAGCCTGGTCTGCAATAACAATGCAGCTGATAACCAAATGGCCTTGGGGCTCCTCGGGTATGTATTCAGTTCAGAGACAGTTAAATGGCTGAAGGTTAATAATTTCACAGCTCAAATATTGAGACTGATCCACAAGATGGGTGGATAGTGCTTTTCTGTTGTCAAGCCCCATCAACCAATGCTACCTTTCATTCCCTCATTGCAAATAAATCTGGCACTACAACAATTATTGGGTTGTCGTTATTGGTAGCACTACAATTACCCCTAAACTTGGAATTAATCACCAAAACTTTAAAAGCCCTGTCCCACTGTACGAGTTCATTCAAAGAGCTCTCCCGAGTTTGCCCTGATACGAACTCGGAGATTTACGGTAATGGTATTCGGGGCTCTCGTGGTCATTTTCCAACATGTTGAAAAATCTTCACGAGTCTTCCCGAGTTCACCGCGTTTCCCAAGTACCTGCCGTTAGCATTACGAGCCGCTAAGAGACGTCCCCGAGCTCCGACGTACCCGCTACGTTCATTCTACGTGCTTACCACGAGTTGGAGATATTTTTTTTAAACTCGGGAGAGCACTTGAATGAACTTGTACAGTGGGACAGGGCTATAAGTCTTCAAAAATCTAGCTCTGCCAAGTTTTAAGCTTTCTGTAACTTGATGCTTTCTAACGTGGGTAGCATTAAATCTTGTCCAATTGCTCCTGTGTGAAGGGCCTTATGAAGTATTATACCAAGGGAAAGATATTCAACAAATTGTGGTGGTTTTTCAGTGTTAGGTTGGGGTCAGGGCAAGGGGGACTGTTATTAACAGTTTCCCAAGTAGCAGAGTTCAATTGAGCCTAAATTTAAAAGAAAAAAAAAAATCCATATTAACCCAAAACAATAGATTTCTATTGTTTCTGGCCGTAGGTACAGTTCCCTCGAGGAGAAACATGTGCCTGTTAAATTGATTAAGAGACCAAAGTCAAACAAACAATTTCAGATGTAAAGAGCTGAATCCTCCAGAGATTTGCTGGGTTACTTTAGGGGCTGTGGGAATATTTATGCAGATCTTCCCTCAGAGTTTTGAGTAAAATGCAGTAGGGAAAACAAATTGTGGAAAGAACATGAACAACAAAATAACTGTTCAGTGCTCCATTGTATCGTTCAAACAACCTTCAGACAGGATACATAGTGACATTTCATTACTTTGGTTCCCCCACAGCTACAGGCATATTCACCTTTCACCCAATAACTCAAGGCAAAGGTTTTGAATCTGGCTACATTGTGATAAAGGAATGCACAAGGTTTGATTCTCAAGGAGACTCACTGTCCTATTGGCAACCTGACCGCAGAGGTCCAGGTTCATTGCACAATGGCCTTGCACTGCGATTATTCCAACACACACTCCCAGTCTGCAATACAAACATCTCCAAACTGGAGCTGATCCAAAACACTGCAGCTCAAACTGACACACAAAAGCCCTGTTCACCCATCAACCCTTCTCAACAGGGCTCTGTTCTCAGATGATTTCACATTTCAAAATTGTTCCTCCACGTCCTCACCAATACAATTTCCTGGCACCTCCAATGCCCAGACCTCCATTTCTGGCAGCTCATGTATTCCTATTTGGCCAACAATCCCCTTTTATTGGTTCCAACTTTGAATGTGTCAGCCCAGCACAATTTCTGCTTTACACCCCCCCTCCCTCCACCCCCCCATCATTCCTACCATCCCCCTCCATCTCTCACCCCCCTGCCCCCCCTCCATCCTTCATCTTCAAACCCACCTCTGACCAAGCCTCTGGTCAAATCTATCTACCAACACATGTGAAGGAAAGGAACTGTGGATGCCCATTTACACCAAAGATAAGACACAAAATGCTGGAGTAACTCAGCGGGTCAGGCAGCATCTCTGGAGAAAAGAAATAGGTGACGTTTCGGGTCGAGACTCTTCTTCAGACAGAGTCAGGGGAGAGGGAAGCAAGGGATAATGAAAAGATACATAGAACAAATTAACGAAAGCTATGCAAAAAGACAGATGCCTGGGTTGCAAAGTCAAAAATCATGCCGGATCTTAATGCACCAGTCCATTAGATTGTCAAGTATTAAAGATGCTAAATAAACACTCTGTGGTTAACAGTAAATTCCAAGCCAAGCAGATTTGGGCACATGATTAGCAGCAGCAACCAAATTTGCAAACATCTAAAAGATAAGTCGGATTAAACGGGAGGCATAGTTGCCCGATGAATATACAGCGGGGCATTCTTACCTATTGCTCCAAATGCGACAAATCTGTTCTCCCGGGGGTTAATTGTAATGTCGTAGGGCTTGTTACCGAACATGTGGGCTGCGCTGTTCACCAGCCAGGTGGCATTCAGCACCAACGTGTATCTCAGGATGGCGGCCAGGAAGTAGGAAGTCCAAAAGGTCTCCTCCCAGAAATACCAGGGAACAAATGTCGGGAGCACGAAACACAAAAGCACCACAGAGGGTTTATAGTACCTGGAAAAGAGGCAGGCGTTTGTTACACATTAGAAAAACACATTACCAGTGTTTAAGTTACAGTTCCAGGAAGCATTTTTATTAAACCTTGGGCTCGGGGCTGTTTGCAAATTTTAGTTTTAAGACAGTGCAGAACCAGGCCCTTCGGCCCTCTGATCCCTCACCAACCAGCAATCACCCACACACTAGTTCTATCCTACACACTAGGTACAATTTTACAGAAGCCAATTAACCCACAAACATATGTGTCTTTGGCTGTGGGAGGAAACCAGAGCACCCAGAGAAAACCCAGGCAGTCACGGGGAGAACGTGCAAACTCTGTACAGACTGCACCCGTAGTCAGGATCAATCCCGGGCCTCTGGCATATCAGTCTCACACCCCTATGTATGAAGACATTTCACATGTGCCAAACTAAATCTGATATTTAATTAATTGCTTGGAATCCTCAATTGTATCAACTGCTTGCAAGTCGTTCCACTTTACACCCATTGAGTTGAAAGCTGATAAAATGTAGCAGTTATAAGAGCAAGCTAAGTTTTTTATTTCATTAGGGCCACCACAGTGGCCAGCTGATAGACCTCTGCTTCTTAGCGCTAGGGACCCAGGTTCGATCCCGACGTCGGGATCTGTCTGTGTGGAGTTTCCACATCCTCTATGTGCCCATGTGAGTTTTCTCCCACATCCCAAAGACATGTGGGGCTTGGGTTAATTGGCACCTAAAGTGCCCCTGCTGTGTATGGAACGGATGCAACAGAGGGGCAACTGAACCAATGTGAGCAGGTCAGCATGGACTCAGTGGGCCAAAGGGCCTCACTAAACTGAGCTTGAAACTAAAAACTCAGCTTATGCACAAGCAAAAGAGAAGAGCTGTTAGATTGTTTCAAAGACACATTTAGTCGTGGTATACAATCACTTCCTGTCACAGACTCCAGGTTAACTCAATGTTTCTGGCTCAGTTAGAAGCTAGTTTGAGAAAGTTGTTCAAACCCCACTCAAAATGGTCCAAGGTCCAATCCTAGGCAACAGTTTAACAGAGCACTACATTGTTGAAGGTTGATATTTGGACAAAATATTATAACTCAAACCCTTTCAACAAAGCACGGCTCAGTGGCGCAGCAGTAGAGTTGTAGCCGGGCATCCAAGTTTGATCCTGACTACGGGTGCTGTCTGTATGGAGTTTGTACGTTCTTCCCTTGACCTGCGTGGGTTTTCTCCAGGTTCTCCAGTTTCCACCCACACTCCAAATACATACAGGTTTGTAGCTTAATTGGACTGGTATAATTATAAATTGCCCCCAGTGTGTGTAGGATAGCGCTAGTGTGCGGAGATCGCTGGTTGGTGCAGACTCCGTGGACCGATGGGCCGGTTTCCGCACTGTATCTCTGCACTAGACGCAAGGATCCAAAAAACACAGGGTTCATCTCTGGTGATAGGTTATGGAGTAAACCCAATAGTAGGTACTAATAATTTGATCCACTTTGCTACATGTACTATCTTGCCATGCATAAATTGGTCGCGACACAAGCTGTATGCTCTGGGAAACACCGAATGGAATTGCATGCAAATGAACCTTTTTTACTGGCAGCTACAAGATAGCTGCCAGCATCTTCGACGATCAACTAGGGTGGCACTGTAAATACTTCCCCCGCCGACTCAAGTTAAGAATTAACCCATAAAAACAAACTGAATTGTGCTTATGGCACATTGAAGATACAATAGTGACATTTAAGAGTGTTTTTATGGATATACAGAGAATGGAGGAATATGCATCACATGCAGGCAGATGAGATTAGTTTATCTTGGCTTCTTGCTCTGCACAGACATTGTGGGCCGAAGGGCCTGCTCCCCTGCTGTATATACCGAAGATGGCTGTAATTGTCAAAATTTAAACAGCTTCAAATTATCTCAGCATTCTTGCACAGACAGCTGCTAAGTTCGAAAAACTGGCTTGCCAAGGTACATAAAATTCTAACAAAGGGCCTATGCTTTTTTTTGGGCTGGGTCTCATAATCAAGGAGTTTCCCAGCTCACTGCATTCTAAGGTAGCAAAACAGAAAAACAAGTTGGTGCAGTAAGAGGCTCAGTACAGTGGAGCTAAGGAGTGCTCTGGCTCCTCCGAGCCACCATATAGTTTACACTGGGTCGCACATATTTCGGGCTTCCTCTTGCTCACCGTTCCATGGTGCATTATGGGCAGTGGCGGACTGACCAGGGTGTCAGCTTGCCTGATGAAGTGATAACAAGTGATGGCAAGTGGGGCCCTGTTAAATGATAGCATTGTAGTTGTGGGTGGGCCCCCTTTGTCTCCTGGCAGCCAATATGTTTAGACCCAGTCTGCCACTGATTATGGGTGATAATTCCAAAGCAGGACAGTTAAATGGGCAATAATTCCAGATTTTCTGCCTTTTCTGGAATGGTTTAGTAAATTTCTCTTTCACAATTCGACAATATAGTTTAAAATCCAACTCAACTCGTCTACTGCAGCTCTCACTAGGAACGTTGAAACTATTTTGTTTAAGAAAGGAGAAGAGTCCTAACCCAAAACGACATCTATCCATGTTCTTCAGTGATGCTGCCTGCCTGACCTGCCGAATTACTCCAGCACTTGATCATTTTAATAGGTGTTCTATGTCTGTTAATGGCCTAAATTCAACCCTGAAGTGGCTGTTGCATTTTGTGTTTCTTTTGTTCAAGATAGCATTTGGTTTTGTTCTGCAATGCCATTTTTCACCTTGTATGAAAAGAAGACATTTTTAAAAAGCAGTCTAAAATTACTCTGTTCTGCAGGCCCAAACAGAATCATCCACCTGCTACACGAGATGGGAATGGTTAACAATGCAGCTCTGAGCCAGGCAGATGCAAAATGCTGGAGTCACTCAGGACAGGCAGCATCTTTTCAGGCATATTTTGCATTCAATTCACATCTCATCAGACTGAGTTATTAGACATTAGCCAACTGTGTCGTACAGTGCCCTCCATAATGTTTGGAACAAAGATCCATTTAATTATTTGCTCTGCACTCCAAAATTTGAGATTTGTAATAAAGGCCATTTTTATACATTTTGGTTACACCATGTAGAAATTACAACTGTGTTTGCACCTAGTCCCCCATTTCAGGGCACCATAATGTTTGGGACACAGCAATGTCATGTAAATGAAAGTGGTCATATTTAGTATTTTGTTGCATGCAATGAATGCTTGAAGTCTGCGATTCATGGACATCACCAGTTGCTGGGTGTCTTCTCTGGTGATGCTCTGCCAGGCCTGTATTGCAGCCATCTTTAGCTTATGCTTGTTTTGGGGGCCAGTCCCCTTCAGTTTTCTCTTCAGCATATAAAAGGCATGCTCATTGGGGTCCAGATCAGGTGATTGACGGCCACACAAGAATTGACCATTTTTTAGCTTTGAAAAACTCCTTTGTTGCTTTAGCAGTATGTTTGGGATCATTGTCTTGCTGTGGAATGAACCGCCGGCCAATGAGTTTTGAGGCATTTGTTTGAACTTGAGCAGATAGGATGTGTCTATACACTTCAGAATTAATTATGCTACTACCATCAACAGTTGTATCATCAATGAAGATAAGTGAGCCAGTAACTTCTGTAGCCATACATGCCCAAGCCATAACACCCCCACCACCATGTTTCACAGATGAGGTGGTATGCTTTGGATCTTGGGCAGTTCCTTCTCTCCTCCATACTTTGCTCTTGCCATCACTCTGATATGTTAATCCTCGTCTCACTTGTACACAAGACCTTTTTCCAGAACTATGGTTGCCCTTTTAAGTATTTCTTGGCAAACTGTAACCTGGCCATCCTATTTTTGCAGCTAACCAGTGGTTTGCATCTTGTTTCTATTCAGGAAGTCTTCCGCAGACAGTAGTCATTGACAAATCCACACCCAACTCCTGCACAGTGATTCTGATCTGTCGGACAGGTTTTTGGGGATTTTCCTTCATTATAGAAAGAATTCTTCTGTCATCAGCTGTGGAGGTCTGCCTTGGCTTGCCAGTCCCTTTGTGATTAGTAAGCTCACCAGTGCTCTTTCTTCTCAATGATGTTCCAAACAGTTGATTTTGGTAAGCCTAAGGTTTGGTTGATGTCTCTAACAGTTTATTCTTGTTTCTCAGTCTCATAAAGGCTTCTTTGACTTTCATTAGCACAACTTTGGTCCTCATGTTGATAAACAGCAATACAAGTTTCCAAAGGTAATGGAAAGACTGGGGGGAAGACTAGGTGCTGAGAGCTCTCTTATATCTGCATTGAGGCAATTAAACACACCTGAGCAATTATAAACACCTGTGAAGCCATGTGTCCAAAACATTATGGTGCCCTGAAATGGGGGGACTTTGTATAAATACAGCTGTAATTTCTACAGGGTGAAACCAAAATGGATAAAAATGGCTTTTAATAAAATCTGAAAATGTGCACTTTAACCACATGAGTTTTTCTATTACAAATCTCAAATTGTGGAATACAGAGGCAAATAAATAAACGATGGGTCTTTGTCCCAAACATTATGGAGGGCACTATATTTAATTCATGTTGTCACAGAACTGGGATTCCAGTAATACTGTGGCAGATCCTGGCATCCCAGACCATGACTGTATCTGAGGAAGGAGGTGCTGGCTCTGGAGAGGGTCCAGAGGAGGTTTACAAGAATGGTTCCAGGAAAGAGTGGGTTAGCATACGATGAGTGCTTGACAGCACTGGGCCTCTACTCGCTGGAGTTTAGATGGTTAAGGGAGACCACATTGAAACTTGCAGAATAATGAAAGGCATAGATAGAGTGGATGTGGAAAGGATGTTTCCACTGGTGGGAGCATCTAGGACCAGAGGTCTTAGCCTCAGAATTAAAGAGCGCTCTTTTAGAAAGGCTAGGAGGAACTTCTTTAGTCAGAGGGCAGCTCATATGTGGAACTCATTGCCACAATGGGCTGTGGAGGCCAAGTCAGTGGATATATTTAAGGCAGAGATAGACTTGATTAGAACGGGTGTCAAGGGTTATGGGGAGAAGGTACGAAAATGGGATTGGGAGACTGAGATTAGCCTGGATTGAATGGCGTAGACTCAATGGGCCGAATGGCCTAATTCTATTCCTATAACTTGTGAACTTATGACAAGCAGAAAGCTTCCATTATCTGGCTCCAACATGGTCTAAGCTCCAAGTCATTGCGTCTTCATCCAAAACCCATTCCCACACCTTTCAAAACTCACGGAAGCTTTGATCCAGGACCTTATGACCACTCGAAGCTGGGTTGAGACTCAAGCAGAAGGGATTGTTATTCCACAGGCAGGATCCGGTGGGGAACACATGGGTTGGTTTCTAAGCATCTAATGTTTATAGCTAGGTGGAGAAAGAGGATATGCTACTAACTTTTTTTGAAACATGACAACAGGGTCTGCCTTCAGGTCGGTCAGGTCCAGCTTCTTCCCCTTCTCAATCACATCTGGATGCTTGCGAACCATGAGCCAACCCACATGCGAAAAGAAAAAGCCACGGGAGGCATTGTGAGGGTCGGCATCCGTCTCGGAGAACTTATGGTGAACACGGTGGTCCCTCGCCCATTCATAAATATGGTTCTAAAGAAGGAATAGTCACAAAACGTTAGTAAATGTAGGACAGTTTCATTCCAGCTGTTACCAGGCAACTGAACAGTTCTCTCACCAGCTGGAGTGCAGCCCTGACCTCTCATTCAACGTGGCGACCTTTAATCCATCTTCAATTGGAACTTATCTTGCACTAAATGCTGTACCCGTTATATTTTATCCGTGAACTTTGGACGGCTTTACTGTAATTGCGTATAGTATCTTATTTGACCGGATAGAATGCAGATAAAAGCCATTTCATTGTATCTCAGTACAATAATAAAATAAACTGGGTTGGAGACATGAGAGACTGCAGATGCAGATATCTTGAGCAAAATAAAAGTGCTGGAGGAACTCAGCAAGTCAGGCGGTAAATGTGGAGTGAAATAGATAATGTTTCAGGTTAGGACTCTTTTCCTCCACCCTGAAGAGTCCCGACTTGAAACATCACCTAACCATATCTTTCAGAGATGCAGCCTGGTGTGCCCAATTACTCAGGCACCATTTTCTGGTTTCTGATTTCGACACTCCATCCAAGCATCAAATTATTTGCTCATTAATGTGGCTGCTCTGAAAGCAGGAGAATCTGGGTCGGCACCTGATCACAGGAATAACCTTGGATGAAAGAACGACCCATAACTAACTCTCCTTCCCTCTCTCTCCCCACAGTTGCTTCCTGACCCGATAGGTATTGCAACGTTGCCTGTTATTTCAGGTCTCCAACAAATGTGGATTTTTCCTGCTTTTAGGATTTTCTCAACGCATTGTGCAGTTCCCTCAAAGCACAGGGGGACACAGTAGCAGAGATTCGGGTCCGATCCAGGGCACTGTCTCTGTGAACTGCGTTGGTTTTCTCCGGGAGTTCCGGTTTGCACTCCAATGCCAAACAGGTTTGTGGGGGGTAATTGGCTTGGTAAAAATGTAAATTGTCCCTCGAGTGTGTGCGTGTGTAGGAGAGTGTCAATGTGCTGGGATTGCTGGTCCGAGCGGTCTCGGTGAACCGAAGGGCCTGATACCGCGCTGCATCTCCAAATTAAACTCTACAATCCCACGACACAACATATTCATTGTACTTACACCACACCGCACTTGCACACATGACAATGAACTCAACTGGCTGTTCACTTGAAACAAAGCAGCCACTGGAAATTATGCAACATCTTTAACCTACTCAAATTCCCCAAGGCACATGACACACACACAAAAAAAATAAAAAGCTGCATCATACAAAAGAAAACTGTGCCCCAGAATGATGGATGACTAAAAGTGCAATCAATGCTAGATTTTATGCATCATCGTAAACAGAAATGAGTCAGGGAAAATGGACGAGGGAAGAAATCCCAGACATAAACAATGGAGCCAGATCTGGAGATGGAATACAAACAGGAGCTGCGTCTTAAAGACAAATTTTTAAAACAGAGTAGCCAGCATTATATTTTTGGAGAATAACAAGGGTTTACAATGAATTGCGGTATGTGCAAGCTTTCTTTGTAGCTATTACTGGTGTGTAATTCCCAACAGCAACCAGGAAAATTATAATGGAATTATATGACACAGGAGGATGCCATTCGGCCCATCGTGACACTGCTGGTTGATAGCCTGATCTCATTTTCAGCAGTAGGCCCCCAGTCCTGCAGATCACAACTCTCCAAATACAATACAATGTGATAAAGCTACCGAGAGTGTCTACCACACTTTTGAGAGAAAATAAATTGTCCTTGTGCCTCCTCTAAACCTATCAATTATTTCAAAATGTACTTTGTCTAATTTTTGATCCCTTTTGCTGAAGGAAAGAGTGGTAAATGGGAGGGACATACTAGGCCTCCCCTCGTTTTTATCCACCTCAAGTTCCCATCAGCGGTGTCCCCATGGCAACAATGAAGCTTGACATCATGGTGAATGTCCCCTGCCTTCTCTTTTCCTACCTTCCTAAACTCTTTCCTAAAGTCAAACCTTTCCTATAATGTGGTGACCAGTTATATGAGATATTCAAGCTAGGATCTAGTCAGTCTGGATCACAGCTCCAGCACAATCACCTTGCTGTCATACTGTGTCTCAGTTAACAAAAGTAAACCATCCCATAAACATTTTAAATTTAGTTCATATATTCCAGGAGCAGAACTAGGCCATTCGGCCCATCAAGTTGACTACGCCATTCAATCTTGGCCGATCTATCTTCCCTTCTCAAACCTATACTCCTGCCTTCCCCCCATAACCACCAACACCTTTTCTAAGCAAGAATCTGTCAACCTCTGCCTTTAGCAGGGCGACTTGGCCCCCACAGCCGTCTATGGCAATGAATTCCACGGATTCACCAACCTCTGACTAAATAAATTCCTTCTCATCGCCTTTCTAAAGGTATGTCCTTTTATTCTGTGTGAATGTAGTGAACTTGGAGTGGTTGTAGCCTCCAAGGCCATTTTCACTCCCCCCACCCACACCATGGTGCCAATTATTCTGCATTGCTTTGTTGCTCCTCCAGGATCCCATGGACATCAACATTATTTGACCAGTCTCACATGGAACCTTGCCAAAAATGAGAAATATATAACATTCATGAATCACAGAACACAATGTCCTTCTCATTATCTGCTCAAAAAGACAGCCAGTCAGACATAACCCCCCCCCCCCAAAAAATCCACAGAGAGTATTGTCAATTTAACCGAGAGTTCCCAAATAAATAAGATAGGCACTAAATGCTGGAGCAACTCTGTGGGTCGGGCAGCATCTCTGGGGAAAAGGAATAGGTGACGGTTCGGGTCTCGACCCTTCTTCTGAAGAAGGATCTCGATCCAAAAATTCATCCATTCCTTTTTTCCCCCAGAGATGCTGCCAGACCCACTGAGTTACTCCAGCATTTGGTGCCTATCTTCAGTGTAAACCAGCATCTGCAGTTCCTTCCTACACATTTCCTAAATAATTTCCAATGATTCCAATAATCAGCCCACTGGTGAAGTTAATCCAAACTGCCATGCAATTCTTATTTATCCGTTGCGTCTATTTTAAACACAGTTTATGAGCACTCCCACACTCCCCTGGCACCTCAGATGCAGCCAAAGAGGATTGAAAAAAAAAAAGCAAAGCCCCATAATTGTCTTGTGCTTTTAAAGAAACAGTCTGGGATACATTTCAGTCAAGCCTGTGATTTATCCAACTTGTAAAAAGCCAACTCTTTAATATTTAATCTTTTATGTTTGTACATCCAATATTTTGAAATCATTTTGCCTTAATGGCTAGATAACCACTGTCATCTTTTGCCACAAGATACTCAAAGAACTGTACCCACATCCCCTGCGTTCACTTACAGATCATCTTTGGTTCTTAAGTCCTTCTCTCTTGTTCGTCACCTTAACTTTTACAATTAAAATTACTTTGATCTTGACTTCTGTTTTTTCCTATTTTCCTTTTTAATGGCACAATGACATAACCTTTCATTTTACACAGAACCTTATCCTCATGCATTTAGTCATGCACGGGAGTCTAGGTTTGCCAGTTACACGCTTTCCCTTATGTAAATTTCCCCCACAATCTCTCAAATCCCCTTCTTAAAACCATCCTCTTGCTTTCGAGTTGGTTCCTAGTTCAGCCATGCCAAATCACTTTGGCCCAACAAAACTACCCTTCCTACAGTCCAGAAACTCTGTTCCCATTTTATATTTGTCCTCTCCCATGACCATGTTCAATCTAATGGAATTTCGACCACTACTACACAAAAAGCCAACACACAAATACTCTTTCCTTCTGCCCAGCTACATTCCCAAAAATGAATCAGAAGAGACCACCATTTTGTTGGGCTCATAACACACTAGCTGTAAAAAAAAATAAAAAATTCCAAGTGCTATTGAGGTATTTTGTGCTTTCCCACTGACTGCATCCCAGTTAATTTTGGGATAACTGAAATGTTCCCACTAGTACTGCCCTGGCACGTTTGCACTGGTCAACATTTTTCTCCTCATACTGTTTGGGCTCTGCAGTGCACGTCAACAGTACAATTGTTCTCCTGCTCTGCAACACAATTATCTTCATAATAGCGTTATAATGTCAGTGATAATTTCTTTAGCCAATATTGCCACACCTCCATCGCATCCGACCAGGAAAGCAAAGCTTCCTATCCTTATTTTACTGAACTACAGCTTAAAAAACTCTCCCTTTATCCACCCTCACCCTCAATTAAAGTGCCATATTTTACTATGCTCCTTGCATTTAGGCTAGAATTATTTTTCCTTGTTCATTTACAACTTTTGTTTCCTCTGCTTTTTAAACTCTGATTAAACTATGCCTCACCAATCTTTCCCCAGATTACAAAACATAAGACTCGCATCCCTGCCAACCCAGTTTAAACCCTCTTAAATGGCATTCAAACCCCAGCCACAACCCTGTTGAGCTACAACCCAACTGGGCAGTGCATGATGTCCCAAGTCCACAAGAATGGAAGCCCTTTCTCCTCTGCATCTCTCTCTTCTGCCCATCGATTTCCACATCGACAGGGACTGGAGTCATTGAGAAATCGCAACCTCTGAACGTCTTCCTAATTAAACCCTTTCCAAACTCCTCAATTTCATCCTTTTCTCCTCCCCCCCCTCCCCCCCCACCCCACCCATGTGGTTGACAACATAATGGATCATAGGGCAGCACAGTAGTGGAGCTGTAAGGTAGCTGCTGCCTTACAGCTCGAGAGCGGGTTTGACTCTGACTATGGGTGCTGTCTGTATGGTTTTGTATGTTCTCCCCATAACCTGCGTGGGCTTTTCACCAAGATCTTCCGTTTCCTCCCATTCTCCAAAGACGTACAGGTCTGTTCGTAACTTGGCTTGCTATAAATGTAAATTGTCCTTGGTGTGTGTGTGGGATAGTGTTAATGTGTGGGGGATGCAGGTTGGTGCGGACTAGGTGGGCCGAAGGGCCTATTTTCACTCGGTATTTCCAAACTAAACTGACTTCATCTCTTCTCTATGTAGCTCAAATAGATGCAACAGCACAACAGTAAAAATAAAATTGCTGCTTCAATATTTTAAAATCCATTCACTGAACATAGATATCATTAGCGAGAGACATGGTTCCTCCATCCCCCAGCATCCGAAAGAATCAACCACATTCATGGGTCTGGAAACTTAAAAGGACAAACCAGGCAATCAGATATATTTCCCTGAAGCACTTTCGCAAACCAGATGGTGCTTTAAAATCACAATCCATTAGTTTTATGATTACTATAACTGAGACAACTCAAAATAGCTAATGTAATTACTTGAATTTAAATCCCTCAGCTGCCAATGGTGGGGTTTGAACTCATTGCTGGATCAGTGCTTCAGAACTCTAGCTGCTAATTGCTTACTTCATCATAACACACAAGGCTGCTGTTCCACCCATCATGTCTACTCCAGTTCTTAACAATTTACCACATTTTGGCCCATACAATTCCGTTGTAGGAGCAGAATTAGGCCATTTGGCCCATCAAGACTACTCCTGCATTCAATCATGGCTGATCTATCTTCCCCTCTCAAACCCATTATCCAGTGTTCTCCCCATAACCCCTGACATCCGTACTAATCAAGAATATGAAATTCCCATCTTAAAAATATCAATTGACTTGGCCCCTACAGCTTTCTGTGGCAATGAATTATACAAATTTACCACATTCTCATCAACTTATCCCACCCCAATCTTTTTAACAACCACCTATACTACATAATTAATCTACCAACCAGACCATCCTTGAGAGGTGGGCGACTATTGGAGTACCTGGAGGAAACCCACACATTTACAGGGTCTATTAACAAATTCCCCACTAAGAGTGGGGTGAGTCGAGCTGTGAGCAGTCTCTGTATCACCCTCCATGATCATAATTTCATTTTACCCCTGTTTAATGCCACTTCACCTGGATAAATTATTCTGCTCAACAACAGGAATTAAGAGTTATTGAAACACCCCTTCACTGAATAAAACCCCTCATCACTACGATTCTGCTGTTGAAAAAAAAATGTTGAATTTGCTAGATTAAATTGAATTAGTCAGTAATTAACCAACCAAATGATCGAGAGAGAGTCAAACAGGATTCCAATTATTGAAACTTTAATATCTTCAACTATTGGAAGTCTGAAATAAAAACAGAAAATGCTGTAAACAAACACCCAGATTAGGCAGTATCTGTGGAAAGGCATGCATCGTTAGCCAACTGTTTCTTTCTGCAGATGCTGCCTGATATGCTGAGTGTTTTTAGTACTTAATGGGATTCATTTCTCTGGAGTGTTTGAGTTTGATAACAGTTTATACAATTATGCGAGGCATAGATAGGGTAGACAGTCAGAACATCCCACCCCACCCCAGGATGGAAATAAAGGTAAGAAACATGATGTGGAAGTTTAAAGGAGCTAAACAGGGCAAGAGTTTTATTTATTTTTACAGATAAAATAGTGGGATTTAGGGTTTTTAATCTAGGCAAATGGATCATGTGCAGGCAGCAATTAGTTTAACATGGCATTCACAGTAACCCGTTGAGTGTTGTGTTTACGTTCAGTATTGATGTTGTGGGCCAAAGGGCCTGTTCCTGTGCTGTTCCATGTACTGTTGTAGTCTGTTTACCGTCCTTCCCCTCGTGTGAGAGGGAGGAGGGGGTAGAGAGAAAGAGAGCACGTAATCTATATTCGCCACCTCTGCAACTCACAACTGCGGGTTATTGAAGCGGAAAGACTTTACCTGAAAGGCCATGGAATTGGCAATGGCCAGGAAGACCCTGAGCGGCGTGGCGGCGGTGTAGGAACGGTGACTCCAGAGCCGGTGAGCGCCTGCCGTCACCCCCAGAGCGCTCAGCAGGAAACAGAAGGCGGCTGCAGGGGAAAGAAAAATACGCAGTTGAAGCAGCCAGTGAAAGCCTCGACAAAACAACTGCAACCTTGTTTCCACCACTGAGGGCAATGAGAGAGAGAGAAGGGGAAGAGAACAAAGGGTAGTGCAAAAATACTTTAATACGCAGCGAGCATTTCATACAGAAACCGAGCGCCATTAGCATCGCAGCGCTTAGATTATTCACAGGAATCCAACAACACGTTCATTTTTTATATTATTGCATCGACTAGGAACGATTTAATCAACATGACGCATGCTATTTTGCCTCAAACTGTTGCAAATATTAATGCACCGTTTAAACACGGGGTTGCGGGGGTGGGGGAGAGAAAAAATGAAATGATGCATCATGCGATAGATAAAAAAAAAATAAAAGTTTGTTTTTACCCCAGAGCCAGGTCAGAGCCTTGGCGGATGGCGCCAGGGTGAGGGCGTAGACGGCGGCGAGATGCAGAGCGCCCATCAGGATGATATTCCGCCATACCATCCTCATGGGCGGCTTGGCTTTCTTCTCCACGTACGTGGTGTCGAAGGAGTCGTCGACCGGCGGACGGTCGTCCATGTAGTCGGGAAAGGGGGCGAGCTGGGCGTCGGAGCCGGGCTCGGCGGTCGGCGCCAGGCTGTGGCTGCGGGCCGTCGTCGTCGTCGTGGTGGTGCTGCTGCTCATGGTGGTGGCGGCGGCAGTGACTGTGCAAGGCAGCAGTGCAGAGCTACTCCGGATAGCAACACCAGCCTGTGGCGCTGTGTGCTCTTCTGTGCAGCCTCCGAGATGCTGATGGACAAGTGGGTGTTGTTGGGGATGAAGATGATCAATAAAGCAGCCGGCTGATACTTTTCGGAAGACGGAATCACATTGCATTCATTGGTTCAGCTCGCTTTGGTACCACCACACCCCAGAGCTGATTGGCCATATATTGGTGGCATGTTATGCTTGCAACACTCGCACACAATTACATGTCTAATATATGCGCAACGCAATACAACTTTTGCACCGTGAATTCAACCAGGGTGGAGTGACTTATCTATCCCCTTTTTCAATTCGCGCTGCTATTTGCAGCCACAAATGCATTTTAAATTAAAAGTTTAAAAAATAATTTCACGTCGCCCCTCTTTATTTTTAATTGCTTCTCGTAAGATAACGCGCCTTTCTGGTTGGCGGCAAGTAAATATCACCTGAGCGGGCGAGTCAACGGCCTATAGTAACCCAAGGAAAATATAGGTCATTGTGCCAGGATTTCCCGCAGGTCCTAGTGTCCACCAATTCAATATCTCAACCCGTGGTGATTTTAAACTCTTTGCCTTTTTAATTAGTCTTTAAAAAAACTGTTTAAAAATCCACGGTTGTGTATTTTGCCCCTTTTCCAAACCGCGTGAGCATGTGCGATAACATTAAATAACAATTTCGAAACCCAAGTTTTAATTTGACACAGTCACAATCTTTAGTTGGGATGCTATATTCTAACGCATTATAATTCTCCGTTAAACAATTACAGTAAATAAAGTGTTTCGTAGTGTTTTAACAGAGCAACAGCATTCTGTATCAAATAAATGTATCCATAGAAGTATCCATAGTGAGGAGAGGAAGAATATAAACTGTTGCTTTTAATAGGTTGCAAAGTGTAAATATCAATCAGTGCTGATGATATAGACTAAATAATGTGGAAATATTTTGGTTCAAGTCAAGCACAAAATGGGGTTGTGACTTTATACACATGGTAGTTACTGTATAAGTTTCTTCCACTTCCCCCAAAAGCCTTAATTGCATCGCATGAAGCAGGGATTTAAATACATGTGTTAACATCATGTGGTGAGGCAGAGGGGGCTGAAGAAAATGCTGCTGTTCACTTTGATATTTACAATCAAAGGCATATTGTAGTCGCTGATTTCTGCGTGTTCTTATTTGGCTCGCTGCCTGACTCCACTTTATCCGATAGTAACCTCCTCGTCCGTCATGTGATCATATGGGGCGGACTCTCTGAGTAACAGCGAGAGAGCAAATTTGGATACACCATGTTTTTGATTTATCACGAAAACCCCCTAGCAGTAACTTGCAATATAAAGCCTGGCACTGTCCTATCAATGACAGTCCCAATCTTTCTCCAGTATTGATAATTCTCGCCAATACTTGGAAATTTCTGGTAATCTAATCTCACAGGAGTAACGTAGCAAGTTGCAGTTTGAAACCAATACTTTTAAATGTATATAATTCCCAGTAAATGCTGTGCTCGGAATACAAATAATTGGTTTAAAAGATTTAAAAACGATTCAAACTAAAACAAAAACTGTCCAAGGTGCCACATCAGAGACTGTGGATGTAATCTGATACCATTTTACCACAACCAGAGATCTGATACCATCTTACCACAACCAGTGACAAACATGCTCATTGGAGACCCTTAAACTATATTTGATCGAACCTTACTGGCTTTATCTTGCATGAACCGTTATCCGATTATGTATCTACACCATGAATGGTTCGACTGTAATCATGTACTGTCTTTCGCTGACTGGTTAGCACGCAACAATAGCTTTTCACTGTACACATGGCAATAATCTAAACCAAACCAGGTTTAATTAAGGTACACAAAATTGCTGGGGAAACTCAGCGGGTGCAGCAGCAACTATGGAGCGAAGGAAATAGGCGACGTTTCGGGCCGAAACCCTTCTTCAGACCTTCGATATTCCAGCATCTGCAGTTCCTTTTTGAACAGGTTTAATTAAGTGTTGACCAGGACAGATGTGAATGGATGAAATAAACTGGGAGGAAGTTTGAATGGATCATAAACACTGACACAGGCCACTGAGGGCGAAAAGGGGGCATGGAAAAGCACTGGCGGGGAAGATTAAGGAAAATCTCAAACCATTTTAATGCTATATTAAGGGTAATGAGGTAACAAGGGAAGGAGTAGGGGGATAATTCACATTGAAATATGTAGGAATTCACACATGGAGTTTGAGGTTGAGAGTGAGTATTTCTCATCTGTACTCACTATGGAAAGGATGTGAGTGAATAGGAGCAGCAGTAGGCCACCTGGCCTCTCAAGCCAACATTAAGATCAAGCCTGCTCTGCCCCATAGCCTCTGCTCCTCTCTGCCATTTCCTTTAGCCCTCAATTCTCTGAACTGCCAAAACATATCTACTTCCCCTCCAATGTTCTGACGCTTTTAGGTGGAGCATTGCACAGATCCACCAACCTCGGTGAGAAGATGTTCCATCATTCCCTCATTCGTGCAATGTCGACCTGTTATGCTGATAATAATAATAATAATAATAACTTTATTTATAAAGCACTTTAAACAACTACAGTTGCCACAAAGTGCTGTACATGAGAACTCATGAACAAAAAGCTATTACAAACAATTAAAAACCATTAAAAACCGTAAAACGAAGGACTATAAAAAACACACTAAAAATTAAAAGACATTAAAAGCACTAAAAACAGGAGCAATGCCTCAGCCAGTGTCGAAAGCCAAAGAATAAAAATGTGTTTTTAGGGAGGATTTGAAGATGGACAGTGAGGGGGCCTGTCTGATGTGCAGCGGCAAGGTGTTCCAGAGTGCCGGAGCAGCAACAGAAAAGGCTCTATCCCCTCTGAGCTTCCGCTTAGACCTTGGTACCTCAAGGAGCAGCTGATCAGCTGACCTGAGGCACCGGGCAGGAGCATATAGGTGGAGCAGCTCAGAGAGGTAAGGCGGGGCGAGCCCATTCAACGATTTAAAAACAAATAAAAGAAGTCTCCAAGATAAGTCTCCTGTATATTTCAATATGACCTAGTGCTTCCAGCTCAAAGTATTAGGTGGTGCAGCTGTGGAGTTGCTGCCTTACAGCACCAGAGAAACGAGTTTGAACCTGTATGGAGTTTGTATGTTCTCCCCATGACAGCAGGGTTTTCCCCAGGTGATCCAGTTTCCTCCCACATTCCAAGGACTTAATGGTTAATTGGCTTTGGTAAAAATAGTAAATTGTCCTTAGTGCGTAGGATAATGCTAATGTACGGGGATCGCTGGTCAGCGTAGACTCGGTGGGCTGAAAGGCTTGTTAGAAACAGAAAAATGGGTGCAGGAATAGGCCATTCGGCCCTTCAAATCAGTACCCCGTACCTGCTTTTTCCCCATACCCCTTGATTTCTTTAGTCCTAAGAACTAAATCAAACTCTTGAAAACATCCAGTGAATTGTCCTCCACTGCCTTCTGTGGCAGGGACTTCCACAGATTGTGTATCGTACTGTATCTCTAAACTAAACTAAACTAATTTGGATCCAATTTCTTTGGGTTTCTTTGGTTATTTTATGGTAAGATACATCACACTCGCCAGGAATGAGCCTAATAAATCTCTTTTGGATTGTCTCTAACGGCAGTATATATTTTATTAAATGGATAGATGATGTTTCAGATTGGAACTCCTCTTCAGACTCAGACTGAAGAATCACGTGTCTGAAGAAAGGTCCCGTCCTGAAAAGTCGCCTGGCCATTTCCCTCCACTGATATTGCCTTGGTCTAAGCGGAAGTTCATCTGACAATTTGTTTTTTACATTGTTTGTTTTCCTTTGAAATGAGAAGGCTGAGGGTAGACCTGAATGAGATATACAAAGTAATGAGAGGTTTAGAAAGCGTAAACACTAAGAGATGTATCTCCACTGTAGTAATCCATACAAGTGGAGGTTCTAGTCTAGTCATATAATAAGGGTAGGAGGTGTGGATAGTATTTGTGAAAGAATTATTTCCACCAAGTGAATTATTGCAATCTGGAGTACAGTACCTAGTTGGTGGTGGAGGCTGATATTCACACAGTTTACAGAGTATTCAGATGAACACTTGAAATGTTGTAGAAGGCTGTGGGTTGGAGAATGGGAATAGTGTAGATGGTATGATGGAGAGCACAGACACTGTGGGCCGAAGGGCCTCATTCTGTGCTATATGACTATGATTCAAATCAAATGCATCTGCTCTCTTCTTCTTGCGTATGGCGTGCACAGCCTAAAGTTGTAGGGCAACTTGTTCTATTTGATCTTATTTGATTGTGCACACCTGGTTGGTTGCATTCGTCGAAAACAGAGCGGACCATGGGAAGGTTGCAATCTTCCACCCCAAGCAGCTGCTGGAAATCTGGAATAGAAACAGACACTGCTGGAAATGTTCATCTGATCAGGCAGTTAATGCGGAACGAGCGAGAGAGAGAGCAACGGAGTCTACAGATCTGAAGGGTCACTGTGTTTCTCTCTTTACACGAGCCACATGTACTGAGTAACTCTAGCACTTTTTGTAATTATTTCTCAAACATTGGATGAAAAAGCCTGTTTCTCGGTTGTGAATTGTGAGTCAACGTAGCTGTTGCTCAATTGATGAATATCAGCAGACTAGTTTGGCAACTTTAACTGAACTTTCACCTACATCTCAGTTCACCCATCTTTCATTTACTCCTTTACAACCTATCTAAAAAATACATTGATGACTGCATTCCTACAAAGACAATCAGAGTCTAACCTAACCCGAATCCTTGGATGAACAAGGAGATTCGCTCGGTACACAAAAATGCTGGAGAAACTCAGCGGGTGATGCTGCTGCACTCGCTGAGTTTCTCCGGCATTTTTGTGTACCTTCGATTTTCCAGCATCTGCAGTTCCTTCTTAAACACTAAGGAGATTCACTCTCTGTTAATGCCAAGATCCAAGGCTTTCAAGCAGAATGATCCTGCGATGTACAGGGTGTGTATGAAGGAACTGGAGGTGCTGGTTTAAACCGAAGACAGACACAAAATGCTGGAGTAATTCAGCGGGAGAGGCAGCATCTTTGGAGAGAAGGAATGGGTGATGGGGGATGTCAGGACTGTCTCATGAAGAAAGACTGGATAGACTTGGTTTATACTCTCTAGAATTTAGGAGGTTGAGAGGGGATCTTATAGAAACTTACAAAATTCTTAAGGGGTTGGACAGGCTAGATGCAGGAAGATTGCTCCCGATGTTGGGGAAGTCCAGGACAAGGGGTCACAGCTTAAGGATAAGGGGGAAATCCTTTAAAACCGAGATGAGAAGAACTTTTTTCACACAGAGAGTGGTGAATCTCTGGAACTCTCTGCCACAGAGGGTAGTCGAGGCCAGTTCATTGGCTATATTTAAGAGGGAGTTAGATGTGGCCCTTGTGGCTAAGGGGATCAGAGGGTATGGAGAGAAGGCAGGTACGGGATACTGAGTTGGATGATCAGCCATGATCATATTGAATGGCGGTGCAGGCTCGAAGGGCCGAATGGCCTACTCCTGCACCTAATTTCTATGTTTCTATGTTTCTATGTTTCGGGTCGAGACCCTTCTTCAAGTGGTTAAATATGATCTCTGCAAGGTTATCAGGGATATCAAGAGAGAATTCCATAACATAATGAGGGAGAATCAAGCAATGAGCATCAACAACTGTGGGAGTTTTTTTTAGTTTAGTTTATTAACACGTGTACCGAGGTACAGTGTAAACCTTTTGTTGCATGTCAGCGGAAAGACAATAGGTGATTGCAATTGAGCAATTCACAGTGTGCAGATACACGATGAGGAAATAACGTTTAGTGCAAGGAAAAGCCAGTAAAGTCCAATCAAAGATAGTCCGAGGGTCTCCGATGAGGTTGAAAGGAGTTCAGGACTGCTTCCTAGTTGTTGCTACCTTCATGGGCACCAAGCCAAAATCAGATCTCTGGCAACAACTTATCTCTGCCAGTTGAGCTCAATTCCTTTTGCACTCACTTTAAGATGACAAAGTTCCACTGAGGCGTATCCCGAATCACCTGCCAAGTACACTTACTCTTAGCGTTACCTCATTCTGTTATTCTGTTGTTATATTTTAAAATTGTAATGCATATCCGAGTAGTCTAAAAAATGTGGTTTTTTTGCATTACTTGGATGTGTATTACAATCTTGCACCTTCTGCTCTTTTGTTCTCATCATTCTATTTATTATAGTCATGCAGGATGGCCACAGGCCCTATGGCCCAACTCGTCCAGGCCGACCAAGAAGTGGTCTTCTTTAAGTGGTCTTAATACTCTATACAAGCATGTCCCATTTGCCCACATTTGGCCCCTATCCCTCTAATCTCTTCCTATTTACGTACCTGTCAAAGTGGGTTTTTTGTTGTGTAGGAAGGAACTTCAGATGTTGGTTTACACCGAAGATAGACACAAATTGCTGGAGTAACTCAGCGGGACAGACAGCGTCTCTGGAGAGAAGGAATGGGTGACGTTTCGGGTCGAGACCCTTCTTCAGACTGAGAGTCAGGAGAGAGGGGACTAGAGAAATGGAAGAGTACAAAGAGCATGTAAGGTGTGAAAAGGACAGATCAAAGTATCACTCATTCCTTCTCTCCAGAGATGCTGCCTGTCCCGCTGAGTTACTCCAGCATCTTGTGTCTATCAAGTAAGTTTATTGTTGAAGGAACACAAAAATGCTGGAGAAACTCAGCGGGTGCAGCAGCATCTATGGAGCGAAGGAAATTGCCTATTTCCTTCGCTCCATAGATGCTGCTGCACCCGCTGAGTTTCTCCAGCATTTTTGTGTACCTTCGATTTTCCAGCATCTGCAGTGCCTTCTTAAACAGTTTATTGTTGCATGTATGTATTATGTTCTGTAAACTGTTCACTGTAGGAGCTTCAAGCACTCTAGTGTACATGGCAGTGAACTAATCGGATCTGATTTGATCTGTGGCCTGAGAACTGTACAATTGTTGGGTGAGAAACAGCAAAGACTACAATTTTCCATACCATACTGTTGCTTTTGAAACTTAGTATCCAGGCTAAGGAGGAAACACAAATCGTTCCAGCCAGAAGATAAGAAACAAACCCTATGAACCCTCACGGCTCTTCATGCTGTTCATAGTTAACCTGGTGTTAACTCTAGTTTTGCAATAGTTGACATAATGAGAAAGATAATGACACAGATAATGTAAGAGATAAAGAGTGGGAGAGAAGATACGGAGAATACGCAAGACTGACGAATGGTCAGATTATCCCGTGATTGGTAATTAGTAAGATTAATTTTGTATAGAGTGCTTGAAGATTGTAGCTCTGGCAGCAGCCATGTCAGCAGTGCGTCAGTTTTTTCAACTTTTTTATTTATTTTTTAGTATGTTTTAAAGTGTGTATTTAATGTTTCTTTGTGTGTCTTGTGTGGGGGGTGGTGTGGGGGGGTAAGGGGGAAACCGCTTCGGTCGCCTCCTCCATGGAGAGGCGACTTTTTCCAGGTCGCCTCCCTGGTGGCCTAACATCAAGGATCGGCGCGGCCTTTCCCGGAGACGCGCCCGGGGCTTCAGCGGCGGGCGCAGCGTGGACCCTCGGCATGGAGCGGGTGAGCCCTCGGTGGGGCTCGCTGGAGGGGAGCGCTCCGTTTCGCTGGCCCGGGGCTGCTGGCAGCCTGAAGTCGCAGCCTGAAGCCGCGGTCTGCAGAGCTCCAGCTGGTGCGGCGTCTACAGCCCGGGATCCCTCGTGGGGGACCCGGGGGAAGAAGTAGCCATCACTGCCGGCCCGCGGCCAACTTCTACCGCGGGGCCGGCATGGACTTACCATCACCCCTGGAGGGGAGCTTCGACCGCCGGCCCTGCAGTCTACGGTGCTTCTGGCTGCGGCAGGGACTTTAAATCTCGACCGCCGGCCTGCGGCCTACAACAATCTAAAGCCGCGGTCTCCGGTGAGGAAGAGCCGATCCTGGACTGACTCTGGACTCTGGTCCTGTCCACGGGGGGGGAAATGGAGGAGGACTGGCCAAATTTTGTGCCTTCCACCACAGTGATGAATGCTGTGGTGGATGTTTGTGTTACATTTTGTGTGTTCTTTATTATTGTATCGCTGCTGACAACCCAAAATTCCACCAGCCTGGCTGTGTGGTCATTAAAAAAAAAAACACAATACAATTGGTAATTCTGATTCACTGATAACTCCGGCTGATAACAAAACCAAAAGAAGATTTCACTAAAAAACAAAATACAGCAGTCAGATGGTTGCCATATTTAAAACAAACGTAGAAAGGAATTTAAAATATTGCAATCTTGAGATGCTGGAAATAAAGAAGAAGATAGGTGGAGCAGACTGACTTTGTTACATTGAGGAAGCATGGAATAATAGCAGGGAATGCATTGATTATAAGTGGAAACAAAATGTTTCAGGATCTCGACCTGAAAAATCACCTATTCCTTTTCTCCAATGATGTTGTCTGGCCCGCTGAGTTATTCCAGCTTTCAATTCCCCTACTCCGGGCAAAAGACTCTGCATTTACCCGATCTATTCCTTTCATGATTTTGTACATCATTACTAGACTAAGTGGGACCCATTGGGGTCAACATTTGCCATTTCAAACCAACCACCACCACCACCAACCATTTGCTGTGCTTTATTTCAAACCAATCACATTTTCATTTTCAAACCACATTAAGGGCACTCAAGGTCAGTAAAACCACACTCACAGTTTAGTAGACACGTGTTCAGTGTTATTCACAGCTCAAACGGAGAGACATGGCCCTCTCGCTTCCCCCATCTTGCAGAGACTGAGGCACTCAACACTTCTGGGTTTTATAGTCCCTCCGGAAGGGGAGTGACCTTCAGGAGAGAGAATCTCAACATTGTTTAAACACTAATAACTATTTTATTTTTCATCGATGGGAAAAATCCTCTTGTCCTGCACAGCGGAGGGGGACTCTGAGTAAGATCTCTGAGTAAGATATTACAGCCGTAAGTGGCAGTGTTTTTCTAAAATCAATATACAGAACAACAGGAAGTGGTCAAGATCAGACTTTTAGTTAAGATCACCCTTCATCCTCCTTCAAGTTTATGGTGAAATATTTGCTAGTTTCTTTTTATCTGCATTAGCATTTGATGTAAATTAATTTGACTCTTAGTTTTAGCATTTATAGCAGCCAGCATGCATTCAGTACCCATTAAAGTGCAGTTGTGTTAAAGTGTGCTATAATCATGCAACACACAAACTGGCCCTTTGGCCCAACTCATCCATGCTGACCAAGATGCTCCATCTAAGCTAGTCTCATTTATCTGCGCTTGGCCCACACCCCTCTAAATCTTTCCTATCCATGTACCTGTCCAAATATCTTTTAAAAGTTGTTGTTATACCTGTCTCAGCTGCTCTCTCTGGCAGCTCTTGCCATGTGCGATATTTCAGTCAGATAAAAGCAGTTAGAAATTAAAATACATAATTTCAATGAATAAAAGTTAAAGTATTAAAGGATAATTCTCCATTCTTGTTAGGTGAGATAGTTACAACTAACTAAATTTTACTGTATTTTTGTTAATGTTACCATTTTTAGTACCTTGCTGTGTGTGAAATTGTCTTTTGCATTTCTTCCATGATAACCGGCTTCAAAAGTACTTAATTGGCCTGTATGTTTTGGAATTTATTTATTTTATTTTATGGGCGCCTTTCAAGAGTCTCAAGGACACCTTACAAAAATTGAGCATGTAGAGGAAAAACATGTAAGGGGAATGAAATAAATAGTAGAGACATGACTAGTACACAAAGTAAAGACAGAATTCAATACAAAACACAGTATGAGGCAATTAATGCACAGATGAAAAGGGAGGGGGACGTGGGGCTAAGGATAGGCAGAGGTGAAGAGATGGGTCTTGAGGCGGGACAGGAAGATGGCGAGGGACACGGAATTGCGGATCAGTTGGGGGAGGGAGTTCCAGAGCCTGGGAGCTGCCCTGGAGAAGGCTCTGTCCCCAAAACTGCGGAGGTTGGACTTGTGGATGGAGAGGAGACCGGCTGATGTGGATCTGAGGGACCGTGAGGGTTGGTAGGGGGAGAGGAGGTCAGTGAGATATGGGGGGGGCAGATGGTGGAGGGCTTTGTAGGTGAGGACCAGGATTTTGTAGGTGATCCGGTGGGAGATGGGAAGCCAGTGAAGTTTTTTGAGGACTGGAGTGATGTGATGCCAGGATTTGGTGTGGGTGATGAGTCGGGCGGCTGCGTTCTGGACCAGTTGGAGTCGGTTGATGTAGGTGGAGCTGATGCCAAGGAGAAGTGAGTTGCAATAGTCCAGTCGGGAGGAGATGAAGGCATGGATGAGTCTTTCAGCAGCAGGTGGTGTGAGAGAGGGTCTGATTTTGGCGATGTTGCGGGGATGAAAGAAGGAGGTTTTAATGACATGGCGGATGTGAGGCTCAAGGGAGAGGGTGGAATCAAAGATCACGCCAAGGTTGCGGGCCTGGGGAGATGGGGAGACAGTGGTGCCGTCGATGGTGAGAGTGGGGTTATTGATTTTGCTGAGTGTGGCTTTGGCGCCTATGAGGAGGAATTCTGTCTTATCGCTGTTGAGTTTGAGGAAATTATGTTGCATCCAGGTTTTTATAGCTGACAAACAGGAGTTGATATGGGAGAGGGAGGGGTTGTGGGGGGATATGGTACCAAGGTAAATCTGGGTGTCATCAGCGTAACAGTGTAACAGCGTAACAGCATCTTTGTAGTCAGTGAGGTGGAGTTTGTAAGCTTCAAGGTGGACTGTGAGAGATGATTTCTTTATAAGTCGTTCGAGTTGGCGACCAGTCTGTTTCAGTTTACGAAGTGCAGGTGTGTACCAGGGTGAAGATGTGTTGAAAGTTACGGTTCTTGTTTTGAGGGGGGCCAGAGTGTTGAGGGAGGTAGACAATGTGGAGTTGAGATGGTTTGTGAGATCATCAGGTGAGATGGGGGTTGAGTCCAGGGGGAGAGTGGTGGAGAGCAGGTCAGAGAGATGGTGGGAATCAATGGATTTTAGATTACGGAAGGTGATTTCTCTGAGGAAGCGGGGGCGAGGTGTCGGAGAAGGGATGGTGAACCTTATAAGCTTATGATCAGAGAGGGGGAATGAACTGAAGTCATGAAAGGTGCCATATAATTGATATTGATCTTGCTTTATTATTGTCTCCTGTACCAGGCTGTGCAGTTGTGTACATAATATTGAGTCAAATCATACTGTGCACATGACTACAATCAATTCATATAATCAAGTACTTATGAAGCCATACACAATTACAACAGGAATTGCAAAGAGATATATATGTACCAGAGTGTAGAATATAGTGTTACAGTGTTATGGTGTTAATTACAAAGAAAGTGCAGGGTCCACAATGATTACAAAAGCCCATTTCAGGCAACTTGTCTACATAAAAGCAAAGTAATCATCTCTATTCAGTGGGGAAGTAAAGCTGGTAGCTTTGTGCTGGCTGTCCAACCTTGCTGGTTCTGGAGAGGCTCCAGAGAAGGGTTGCAAGGATGATCCGGGGAATGAGTAGGTTAACCTATGATGAGCGTTTGTCGGCACTGGGACCTCAGTGAAACATACAAAATAATGAAAGGCTTGATTAGAGTGGATGTGGAGCGGATGTTTCCATTAATGGGAGAGTCTGGGACTAGAGGTCACAACCTCAGAATTAAAACGTTCTTTTAGGAAGGAGATGAGGAGACATTTTATTAGTCAGAGGGTGGTGAATCTGTGGAATTCTTTGCGACAGAAGGCTGCGGAAGCCAAGTCATTGGATATATTTAGGCAGAGATAGATAGATTTTTGATTAGTACAGGTATCAGAGGTTATGGGGAGAAGGCAGGAGAATGAGGTTAGGAGGGAGGAATAGATCAGCCATGATTGAATGGCGTAGACTTGATGGGTCGAATTGGCATAATTCTACTCCAATTCCTTATGACCTTATGAACATTACTTGACTCAATTTCCTCCATAATCCAAAAGGATATTAAAACATGCCCATTGCAAATGTATTCATTCTTGTCCCTACCAGATGAACCTCTACACCACTTGTTCCCAAGATGCTGGCATGCCTTGTTAATACCTTCATGCAGATTGCAATCCCTGCTAATGTTGGCAAATTCATATTGCTTTATGTTTTCTCCCCAACACTAAAAATGAACAGGGCTGTAGGGAGTGGAGTCAAAGGCACTTTGCTGATTGAAAATATTTGGAACCATAAGGTCAATGAAAATCCAGATTCCTTTGATTAAACTCAGCTAGACAACGCCATTTACAATAGTTGTTGGTTCTTTCCAGATAGGCTGGGCCAATTTTCTAGCATTGAAAAAAATTGGAATCATGGTGTCATACAGCATGGAAACAAGCCATTCATCCCAGCATGTCCATGCTGACCAGTGAGTAACTATCCCTGTTAATCCCATCTTCCAGCATTTGGCCCACATCCTTCAATGCCTATTGGTTCGATCCCAATTGTGGGTGCTGTCTGTACAGAGCTTGTACGTTCTCCCCGTGACATCTTCGGTTTCTTCCCACACTCCAAAGATGTACAGGTTTGAAGGTTAAGTGGCTTGGTATAAGTGTGAATTGTCCCGAGTGTATGCAGGAAGGTGTTAATATGCGGGGATCACTGGTCGGTGCAGACTCGGTGGACCGAAGGGCCTGTTTCTGAGCCGTATCTCTAAAACTAAAAAGCTAAAAGCCAAGCAATTCAAGTTATTATCTGAATATTTCATTAATAATGAAGTTATGAGCTGCCAGAGGAGGTAGCTTAGATAGGTACAATAAGAACATTAAAAAGAAACACTGGGCAGGTACATGGATAGGAAAGGTTTAGAAGGATATGGACTATATGCGGGCAATTGGGATGAGCTTGGATGGGCATCTTGGTCGACATGGACGTGTTGGATCGAAGGGTCAGTTTCCCTGACTCTGAAATCTATGAAATTAATGGTGTCAGTGAATCTGCTTCCACTACTCTCTCCAGCAGTTCATTCCAGGGTCTCAGCACTCTCTGGGTGAAAAAGATTCATTTCAAAATCCCTCTAAATCTCTTACTCCTTGCTCTAAATCTATGCCCAGTGATCTTATCTGGTCTGATATGGGTAAACATTTCCTGCAGTCTATCTATACCCTCGACAATGAGTGTACCTTGTTTGTGGCACAGAGCTGCTGCCTCAAAGTACCAGGGACCTGGGATCGATCCTGACAATGGGTGCTGTGTGTGTGGAGTTTGCACGTTTCACCGGTGATCGGGTCGGTTTCGTCCAGGTGATCCGCTTTCCATCCCAAAGTTGTGCGGGTTTGAAGGTTAAATGGCTTCTTGTAAAATTGCCTCTAGTGTGAGTGGGATGACATAGAACTACTGTGGTTCCCATGGATTCGATGGGCCAAAGGTCCTGTTTCCGTGCTGTATCTCTAAACTAAACTAAATTAAAGTAATGAGGGTATAGATAGACTGTCTCCTCTTAACCTCCACTGCTCCAGGGAATATAGACCCAGCCTCTCTCACTCTCTCTTCATAATGAAACTCCCTATCCCAAGCAATGTCCTGGTAGGCGCGCATCACCACCTCTGCACCCTCTCCAATACCTTCACATCTTTCCTCTCATGTGCTGACCAGAACCTTTTTTGCCAAAAAGAAACTTAATTACGAATAAAAAATGTATATTGAAAACAGCTGCAAAAACCACTCTTCAGGCATTGCCAGCGTTGATACATTCATTAGTATCAGACCAATTAGTGTTCACACCAATCTTTAAACAAAATATCTTTGACACTCTGGTGGCCCCCCTGGGGTGATATCCCTTCTCTTGTTTGAGGGATGTCCCCACTGGGCTTTGCCCCCCCCCCCCCAATGTCCAGCAGCAGAAGGACCCTAGACTGTAGTCTTCCCCCACAGAGCCTTGGCGTTGGCTGCACCGAGCTTCAGCACGTACTCCTGCAGTCTGGAGCAGGCCAGTCGGAAACATTCCCCCATGGATACCTCGCTCTGCCGGGAGGTCAACAAGTTTCAGGCTGACCAGAACTGCATGAGATATTCCAGCTGAGGTCTGTACAAATGAAATGATAAAATTGAAGCATAATTCCCCTGCTCTTGCAGTCAGTGTCCAACCCAATGAAGGCCTGTAACCCATCTACCGTCCTAACCATGTTATCTGCCTGTGCTGCCACCTTCAAGTACGCTAAGATCCTGACTGCCTTTATGTCAGAACAGTGTGTGTTTTAACTTACGTAGTTTGCCTCTGGGCAGAAGCAAGCAAGCCAACCTGCATAGGAATTATTCTTCCTGCAAAGTGTCGAAACAAAGAATGCAGAGAACGACCATGCAGACTCAAGGGGGGCAAATGGTCTCCTCCTGCACCTATTTTCTATGTTTCTATGTTTTTCTATGCAGATGGTAGTCAATATACAAAAGGACACAACATGCTGGAGTAACTCAACAGGCCAGGCAGCATCTCAGATCGAGAACCTTCTTCAGACTGATTGCAGGGGGGTGGAGAAGAAAGTTGGAAAAGAGGAGAGGCAGGACTATGCGTGGCACGTAACCTGTTCATAGTACTTCTATGCATGGTCCTTTAGACCTTAGTCTTTAGAGATAATGCATGGAAACAGGCCCTTCGTTCAGCCCACCGAGTCAGCGCCGATGAGCGATCACCTCATACACCAGCACTATCCCACACACTTGGGACAATTTACAGAAGCCAATTAACCTACAAACCTGGACGTCTTTGGAATGTGGGAGGAAACTGGGGCACCTGGAGAAACCTACATGGTCGTAGGGAGAATGTACAAACCCCATACGGGACAAGCACCCGTAGTCAGGATCGAACCTGGTTCTCTGGCTCTTTAAGGCAGTAACTCTACTGCTGCGCCGCCTTGTTTCGGGTGCTTAGATCATGGGGACACCTTCTGTTGTTTCTCAAGTCAATAGACTGGGTTGTTAATTTCCTTCTCCGCCCAGAACTGAACAGCCAGAAACCTGCCACTCAGAACAGCGAAGAGTTAGATTGGTCCTGGCGGGAACAGAAATTTGAATTTAAATGAATTGAGAAAATGAATGGATATAAATAATAATAATAATAATGGATGGGATTTATATAGCGCCTTTCTAATACTCAAGGTGCTTAATATCACCCTGGAGCAACAAGGTTTACTGCTGAATGCACACAAGTTGGAAATTAAGAAGCCGGTTAAGTAAGATTACAGATTTTAGCCTGAAGGCAGGCAGCATCTCTGGAGAGAAGGAATGGGTGACGTTTTGGGTCGAGACCATTCTTCAGGTTTTAATTGAGCCTAAAAGTGGGTGGGGTTTCGAAACATTCAGCTGCACATAATCCTTGCTATTAATTTGTTTTCAATGAAACTAGCTGCAAGTATTAATAAAAACACATTGTTCTTCCAACGGAGGAAGAGACGCCTGTAAGTGACTGTGGTTGACCAGAATGTGCAGGTGTAACCGTGTGAAGGAACGCCCTGTGCCTTAAGATAGACACAAAAAGTTGGAGTAACTCGGCGGGACAGGCAGCATCTCTGGAGAAAAGGAATGGGTGACGTTTCCAGACAATCTGAAGAAGGGTCTCGACCCAAAACTTCACCCATTCCTTCTCTCCAGAGATGCTGCCTGTCCCGCTGAGTTACTCCAGCATTTTGTGTCTATCTTCTTGCTTAGCATATTATCTGTTTGAATAAGGTCTCCCCCCCCTTTCTTCTAAACTTAAGAAGTACACGTTCAAATCATGAAGTCTCTCCAGGTGGGATAACCTCCTTATCCCTGGACTTACCCTGGTGCTTTAAACCGGCATCTGCAGTTCCTTCCTACACTGACCCCTAATGCAGCCACCACCAGCGATCTGTGGGGAAAGCCCTCCATCTCGTTCCACTGGGCACTGAGGAGTGGGGGTCCATGTAAATGCTTCTCTAGCTCTTCACAGATGCATGGCTTAAGGAGGAAACATAAGCAGCATTGACACTTTCTAAGCCAACACACTGAATTGATGTTACAAACAGAGAGAGAGTCACGCCCCAAAATCCATATTATGTATAAAGTATATTTCTGAAAAAATACACACAAAATGCAAAAGTAAAAGATAAAAGAAGTTTCCAAATATATAATTTAAATTTCAACATATTACCTTTGTGTGATAACATAGAACTGGTGATTGATGGTTGACGTGGACTCGGTGGGCCACAGCACCTGATTCCAAGCTGTAATTTTCAATTCATTTCAATTCAATTCAATTGGATCAGTTCCCTTTAGCTGGTCAGGATGCTTTTATACAATGGCCTTTAGAGTGGCTGAAATGAGACAATGGAAAGTCCCTGACCTTTAGTGACAGAGAACACAGATGATCACGTGGGCCAATTTGGGATTGCTCCTTCACTTGGTGAGGCTACCAGGAAAAGTGGCAGTGCTGAGACCACGAGTTCTGTTGTTGTGACCGATGGCAGTGGTTTTATGTGCCATGGAACCGCAGGCACCTCCACAATCCAGCCAATTTGTTGGAGGATGCCCAAACCGTCCTGGAAACATCATTGAATGAGAAACTTACGTCAGCTTTGACCGTAATCACTACTTCCTCCCATGGGGTGTGGGGCGTTAGATTGTATATCCGTGCATGTTTCGTGTCAGTGGTGTGGCTGGTGTGAACAATTATGTGTTACCTGTGACTAGCGGTGTGCCTCAGGGTTCAGGGCTGGGCCCATTGCTGCTTGTCACCTGTTTGAACGATTTGGACAAGAACTTTGCACATGACACTAAAGTGGGTGGTATTGTAGACAGCGAAGAGGGTTGTCAAAAATCTGCTGCAGGATCTTGGTCACTTGGGCAGTTGGGCTGAGGAATGGTTGATGGAGTTTAACACAGAGAAGAGAGAGGTGTTGTATTTTGGAAAGTCTAATTCAGGCAAGATCTACACAGTGGAATTGATTGTAGACTTTAGGAGAGCTCCCCCTCACCCCACTCACCATCAACAACGCCACAGTCACATCTGTGGAGTAAGTTCCTAGGAACCATCATCTCCAAGGACCTTAAGTGGGGGGCTACCATCGACTCCACAGTCAAAAAGGCCCAACAGAGGATGTACTTCCTGCGGCAGCTGAGGAAGCACAATCTGCCACAGACAATGATGGTCCAATTCTACACGGCCATCGTAGAGTCTGTCCTCACCTTCTCCATCATGGTCTGATTCGGCTCGGTCACCAAGCACGACATCCGGAGGCTGCAGCGAATCGTCCGATCAGCTGAAAAGGTTATTGGCTGCAACCTTCCCTCCATTGATGAACTGTACACTGCAAGGGCCAGGAAGCGAGCGGGCAAGATCATCTCTGACCCCTCTCACCCTGGCCACAAACTCTTTGAATCACTTCCCTCTGGAAGGCGACTCCGGATTGTCAAAGCTGCCACAGCCAGACATAAAAACAGTTTTTATCCACGAGTAGTTGCTCTACTCAACAGCCAAAAATCTGTAGCCTCCCTTTGATCTGGTATTTTGTTGGTCAATGGTGTTTTATCATTAATGTTTTATTATTATTAATGTTTAGTGTTTTCTCGGTCATTCGTAACTGTCACTGTATGTCATGTTGTTACTGTGGGCGGAGCACCAAGGCAAATTCCTTGTATGTGAATTCTTGGCCAATTAACTTACTTACTTACTTAAATGGCAGGTCACTGGGAGCGTTGTGGAGCAGAGGGATCTGGGAGTATAGGCACATAGTTCCTTCAAGGTGGTGGTCAATAGATAGGGTGGTCAATGAGGCTTATGGCACATTGGCCTTCATCAATCAGAGTAGTTTACTTTAGTTTAATTTAGAAGCAGCGCGGAAACAGGCCCTTCGGCCCACCAAGACCGCACCAACCAGCGATCCCCGCACATTAACACTACCCTACACACACTAGGGACAATTTTACATTCATACCGAGTCAATTAACCTACAAACCTGTGTGTCTTTGGAGTGTGGGAGGAAACCGAAGATCTCGGAGAAAACCCACGCAGGTCACGGGGAGAACGTACAAACTCTGTACAGACAGCACCCGTAGTCGGGATCGAACCCGGGTCTCCGACGCTGTAAGCACCGTAAGGCAGCAACTCTACCAATGCGCCACATACATTAAGTATTGAGTGTAGAAGCTGGGAGGTCAGGTTACATTTGCACAAGACATATTGGTGAGGCCACATTTAGAATATTGTGTTCAGTTTTGGTCACCCTGTCATAGGAAAGGTGTTGTTAAGCTGGAAAGGGAGCAGAAATACAACCTCAGGCACAGACGAGCGGACAGTATCGCCACAAATAGAACACGCTTTTTTAAGAGCTTCCTCCCTGCAACAGTGAGACTCTTGGCCAAAACAAAACAAAATGAACTGATGTCCTGATATAGGGTTTGTGCAAGTTACAATGCTCTCACTTTCCCCTTTGTATAGGGTTTTAGGCATTTTCTTTTTTTATTTCTGGAGTGGTATGTGTTTTTTATGGATTATGTGTCTTCTGTGTGTCTTTTTAATTTTTAATTTTTAATTTTAATTTTTAATTTGACTTGACTTGACTCTCTGAATAGCCGCACAAGAGTTCCTATGTGTGTAAGCACAAATGGCAAATAAAGTTTTTGACCTTTGACCTTTTTGAAATGATGTATGAAAATGTTGCTAGCAATTCGAGGAGAGAGGTTGAGCAGGCTAGGACTTTATTCCTTGCAGTACAGGAGGACGAGGGGTAATCTTATAGAGGTGTACAAAATCATGAGCGGAAGAGATAGGATAACTGCGCAGTGGCTCACCAAACACTGATTTTGTTTATGTCAGTGGTTCTAGACCTTTCAGTATTATCAGTAAAATGTGCTGGAGCTTTGGAAACAATTTATTCGTATCTTGCACCTGGCAAAATCACAAAAATACAATCGCAAACAAAAAAAGAATTTCCAGATGCAGAAATTTAATTTCTTTACTTTGAATCAAAGCACATTCTTTACTTGGCACAGACCCCATGTTCTGCCAAGCTCAACCCTTTTATTAAGTAAATAGAAACTTTACTCCACGAGATGATTTTTTTGTGCATAACACTGCGTTTGAAACTGCCTCAAGAGTAAACAGGGGCTGTGATGATTGCTGTTCACTGGAATGTCAGACTTGATGCAAAGCAGTTTACATACTTAAATGTACAATATTATGACCATAAGTGAAGCTTACAGATGGTTTTTGCAATTATTTATTATATTTTTAGTTGCTACTCAAAAATAGTTCAAGGTTCCTTATAAGAAGAAAGGAAAGATGAAGTTATTTTAGATTTGCCAAGCACTTTGGTGCAAGGTCATTTACATAGAAGCACGTGGAAAAATAGTGGTGCGGCAAGTGTTGGGTCATTATTCCACTCTATCAACATTTGTTGTGCAAGTGTCTAGGTTTTGCAAAATGTTTGCATTCAAAAACGTGTCATCTGATCTTCCCCTCTCAGTGTGTGGTCACAAGGTTGGCCAGAGACTGACTGGAAGAGGATGGACTTTAGAGTCCGTATATTTAGGAGGTAGGAGCAGGGAGCAACCCGCAACTGGATCCGTGATGAAGTTAGAATGGTGCATCAGGGGTTGGCAAGGTGTCGGTTGAGAACAGCATTGTTCACTAGAGATCACAGGGCAGGAGGTGAAGCTGGAACTCTGCGTTTGGGAAAGGGGCTGAAGAACGACTGTTCTTTGGTGGGGGGGGGGGGGGGGGGTGAAGGGAGGGTGGGGGTAAGGGGGAGAGGGTAAGGATACAAGAAAATAGGAGTAGGAGCAGGTCATCTATCACAGTCGCTGCCTCAAAAAGGCTGCCAACATCATCAAGGACCCACACCATCCCGGCCACACACTCATCTCTCCGCTGCCATCAGGTAGAAGGTACAGGAGCCTGAAATCTGGTCCATCCAGGTTCAGGAACAGTTTCTTCCCCATAGCACATCAGGCTATTAAACACAACATCAAACAAACTCTATTGCACTTTAACTGTTTATCTATGTGTGTATATATATATATATATATGGTCTATGGTATATAGACACACTGCTCTGTTCTGTATTTATGCCTACAATATTCTGTTGTGCTGCAGCAAGCAAGAATTTAATTGTCCTATCTGGGACACATGACAATAAAATCTCTCCCTCTCTCTCTCTCTCACTCACATTTACTACCCTCTGTGAGGTAATCTCTACACACCGTACTTCAGTTTTAAATGGCCGGCCCTTGCATTGTAGCTACGTCCGATTATTTATGACTCCCCCCATGAGTGAAACATCCCAACATCTACCCTGCCAAAGCCTGCTTAGCATCTTGTGAAGGAAGGAACTGCAGATGCTGGCTTAAGCCAAAGATAGACACAAAACGCTGGAGTAACTCAGCGGGACAGGCAGCATCTCTGGTGAGAAGGAATGGGTGATGTTTCGGGTCGAGACCCTTCTTCCAGTCTGAAGAAGGGTGTTGACCCGAAACGTCACCCGTCCCTTTTCTCCACAGATGCTGCCTGTCCCACTGATTACTCCAGCGTTTTGTGTCTATCTTCTGCTTAGCATGTTATCTGTTTGAATAAGGCCTCCCCTCCTTTCTTCTAAACTCCAGAAGTACACGTTCAAATCACGAAGGCTCTCTTGGTGGGATAACCTCCTCATCCCTGGACTTAACCTGGTGAATGTCCTTAGTATTGCCTCCAATATTACTACAGTATATCTATTTTTAGGTAAGGGGAGCAAAGTTGTAAGCAGTGTTCCAGGCGAGGCCTCAGCTACACTCTGCACAATGGCAACAACACCTCCCTATTTTTAATCTCCAATCCCATTGCAACAAAGGCCAGAATACTGTTTACCTTCTTAGTCACTTGTTGGAAGGACTGGAACCGCTTGGGAGATTGCTAGGTTGTGTTGGTGGTAGGGAAAGGGCTGCTGATCAGGGTGGCTGGAGAGTATGGGAATTGGTTTGTCCCATACGTGACCGCCCTTGTCCCGTATTTGACTGCTACTACTCGGGTTGAGGGGACTGTCGGGTCGGAGGGCCGCATCCGGCCCTGCTTCACCCTTCCCGACATAGTACAGCAGCAGAAGTGGTTTTTTTACACAGAGATGGTCAGTGCCTGGAATGTGTTGCTTCAAGCACTTAGTGGCATTTATTAGACTTTTGGATATGCACATGGATATGCAGAGAATGGAGGAATATGGGTTATGTGCAGGTAGATAAGTGATGGAATTGGCATCATGTTTGGGCCGAAGGGCCTGTTCTTGTGCTGCACTGTTGTATGTTCTGAGGTTCTCCCACCTGGCCTACAGGTGCTTCTGGCCGGTGCTTAGAAATTTGTTGATGGCTCTGAACAATTTCTAAGCCTTGGTCCTTTGGAATAAACTGAACAATCTCTGGAAGAAGAATGCCCCTGTCCCACTTAGGAAGCCTGAACAGAAACCGCTGGAGACTTTGCGCCCCTCCCAAGGTTTCCGTGCGGTTCCTGGAGGTTGCAGGTGGTTGCAGGTAGTGGAAGCAGGTAGGGAGACTGACAAAAACCTCCGGGAACCTCCGGGAACCGCACGGAAACCTTGGGTGGGGTGCAAAGTCTCCAGAGGTTTCCTTTCAGGTTTCCTAAGTGTGACAGGGCCAGAAGGACAGGGATGGGACCATTGGATCGGTATTTCCCGCAGCAGCCCCGGCACGGATGACTGAGTGGATTTCTCTCTTTCCCTGCGATTTCATGGAGGGAATTTTTCCCGTTTCATGCTTCTTTGCAGTCCTGCAATGTACAGAGTACAATGGTTAGTTGTTTACATTCCAGGCTCCCAAGCCTAAAGGCAAAACACTGTGATGAAAACAGCAGGTAGGAACCGCTGTTGGTGAAGTGCTCATGTGACCACCAAACAAGCTTCTTCCGCTCTTTAACGAGGACATTTTTAATGAGATACCCGCTAACATAAACTGGAGCGGCCTGAAAACAAGTTGCAGCAGGGTGGAATGTTGTCTCAATCCAGAGGTTAAACAAGCTAGGATTTTATTCCTTAGAGCGCAGGAGGATGAGGGGTGATCTTAGAGAGGTGTATAAGACTATTTCTATTAAGAGAGAGTTAGATAGAGCTCTATGGGCTAGTGGAGTCAAGGGATATGGGGAGAAGGCAGGCACGGGTTATTGATAGGGGACGATCAGCCATGATCGCAATGAATAGCGGTGCTGCTCGAAGGGCTGAATGGCCTCCTCCTGCACCTATTTTCTATGTTTCTATGTTTCTAAGACCATGTCAAGAATAGATAGCGTGAATGCACAGAGCCTCTTGTCTTGAGTAGGGGAATCAAGAACCAGAGGACATAGGTTTAAGGTGAGGGGGGAAAGAGGTAATAGGAACCTGAGGGGCAACCTTTTTTACAGAAAGGATGGTAGGTACATGTAATGAGCTGCCGGAGGAAGTAGTTGAGGCAGGAACTTACACAATGTTTAAGAAACAATTAGACAGGTACATGGATAGGACAGGTTGAGAGGGATATGGGCCACACGCAGGCAGGTGGGACTAGTGGAGATAGGTACTGTTATGGATGTTGGTTGGAGTGGGAAAGTTGGGCCGAAGGGTCTGTTTCCAAGCTGTATGACTAAATGACTCTATTACAGAGAACGGCAACATTACACTTGTTCCTGCATGTCTTAGAGCCAGTCAGGAAATTCTTATCGTGACTTTTCAAAGGGAATTTTTATTTATTATAGCACCTTTCACAGGCATATGGCCCCTCCGAATAATATCAATAGCAGTGCGTGAACCACAGTTCATCTCCAGCGCTCAGATTGAAACCTTTGCCCTCACTGAGATCTGTGATCTCTTGCAACCTCAAATGTATCCACACACTTTTATTTCGTTTCGTTTAAATTAGTGATACACCGTGAAAACAGTCCCTTCGGCCCACTGAGTCCGCGCCCACCAGCGATCAGCTGTGCACTAGTTTTATCCTACACACTGGGAACAATTTACAGAAGCCAATTAATCTACAAACCTGCCGTCTTAGGAATGTTGGAGGAAACCGGAGCTCCTGGAGAAAACCCACGGAGAATGTACAAATCCGTAGAGGCAGGATGGTGGGTGTACTCCGGATCGAAGCTGTGTCTCTGGCTCTGTAAGGTTGTATAATGCCCCTGTCCCACTTAGGAAACCTGAACGGAAACCTCTGGAGACTCTGGAGACCCAAAGTTTCCGTGCGGTTCCCGGAGGTTGCAGGTGGTTGCCGGAGGTTGCAGGTAGTGGAAGCAGGTAGGGAGACTGACAAAAAACCTCCGGGAACCGCACGGAAACCTTGGGTGGGGCGCAAAGTCTCCAGAGGTTTCCGTTCAGGCTTCCTAAGTGGGACAGGGGCATTAGTCTACCGCTGCGCCACCGTGCTGCCTCTTATCTATGGGCTTTGCTCGAGGCAAGATTTAGAATTCACTTTTTGATACTTTCTCCACTTATTTTTTAACCTTATTCCCACCTGTTAAGATACTTCTTAAATCATAATTCTTTGTCCAAGGTCTTGATCATCTCTCCAAATGATATCGTGCTGCCCTGAGGATTGCTTGCACCCAGAAGATGTTATTTCCCCCCCAAAACATATACATTATTCATCTACTTTGCAAATACTTACTACAGGACATTTCTAGTCAGCTGGTAGACAAAAAGCTGGAGAAACTCAGTGGGTGCAGCAGCATCTATGGAGTGAAGGAAATAGGCAACGTTTCGTCCCGAAACGTTGCCTATTTCCTTCGCTCCATAGATGCTGCTGCACCCGCTGAGTTTCTCCAGCTTTTTGTCTACCTTCGATTTTCCAGCATCTGCAGTTCCTTCTTAAACATTTCTAGTCACTGAAATTTCTAGTTTCTAGTTTGCCCTGGACGGTACAGTGGTGCAGCGGGTAGAGCTGCTGTCTCACAGCGCCAGAGACCCAGGTTACGATCCTGAGCTTGGGTACTGTCTGTGTGAAGTTTGCACGTTCTCCCTGCGACAGTGTGGGTTTCCTCCGGGTGCTTCGGTTTCCCCCTACATCCCAAAGACGTGCGGGTTTGTAGGTTAATTGGGCATTGTTAATTGTTAATGAAGAATTGTTAATTGTTAATTAAGAATTATACAACATTCTTAAGGGGTTGGACAGGCTAGATGCAGGAAGATTGTTCCCGATGTTGGGGAAGTCCAGGACAAGGGGTCACAGCTTAAGGATAGAGGGGAAATCCTTTAGGACCAAGATGAGAAAATCATTTTTTCACACAGAGAGTGGTGAGTCTCTGGAACTCTCTGCCACAGAAGGTAGTTGAGGCCAGTTCATTGGCTATATTTAAGAGGGAGTTAGATGTGGCCCTTGGGGCCAAAGGGATCAGAGGGTATGGAGAGAAGGCAGGTACGGGATACTGAGTTGGATGATCAGCCATGATCATATTGAATGGCGGTGCAGGCTCGAAGGGCCGAATGGCCTACTCCTGCACCTATTTTCTATGTTTCTATGTTTCTATGTCCCTAGTATGTAGGGAGTAGATGGGATAACATAGGAATAGTGTGACTGGGTGACTGGTGGTTTGCGCGGACTTGGTGGGCTGAGGGCCAGTTTCCAAGCTGTATTTTAAACTAAACTCTCAAAATTAAGACACACTGTTTCTTCTAACATGGTTCTGTGGCAGTGTGCCATGGGAAAGAAAGTCCCAGCGCAGTGGCTAATCTCAGGGCAATGCAGGGACTCCATCAGTGGGCAACTCTGGGGAGGGTAAAATCCTGTCCCCATCTCCATTGGCTCCATTTAAATTGCATGTCCAAGGCCTGTAAAAAATATCAATATTTTAATAAAATTATAAAAAATATGAGATGGCAAGATGTTAAATACACATATAAAAACAATTAAAAAGCCTTAATCTAATTTTATTAAATCAAAGAAAAATCTTCCCATGCATTTAGGTGGACCCATTGTACTGGCATCAATTGTAAGCGCCAATTGAACTGGAGGCTTTTCCAGCTGGAGAGTTGAAACCTGCAGATATCCCAGTGGATATCCAACATTTCAGCACTAACGCTGCATGAAGAAGATTCCCCACCCGAAACGTCACCTACCCATGTTCTCCAGAGATGCTCATGTTCTCTAGAGATGCTGGTCTTCTCGGGAGATCTTCTCCAGATCTTCTCGGGAGATATCAGATCAGCCATGATTGAATGGCGGAGCGGACCTGATGGGTCGAATGGCCTTATACCGCTCTTATCGCTTATGATCTTATGATGCTGCCTGATTGTCCGGCTGGTTGTGTCTAGCTGAGTGAAAGGATGTGGTCTGGCATTTGACTGGGAATGTCCAGCTACGGGCATGTGTCGAAATCTCGACCCGAAGTGAGACACATTAACCGTCAGCAACATGCTTTATTTTACTTGCCGCATTGGGTGGGCTCTTCAATCAAGGGCTGAGGTCCCAACTCAATGTTCATTGTACAGATATTTATACAGAAAAGTTCGCAAGTAAAGGGGCTGTCCCACTGCGGCGACCTAATTGGCGAGTTTAGAAGAGTTTAGGAGAGCTTGGAAAAGTGTCACATTGAAGACCTCCTTCGACCTCTTTCGACTGTTGAAGACTAGCTTCGACTAGTTTCGGGAAAATTGTACACCGAATAGTGGAGAGTGAAGACGACCTCCTTCGATCTCCTTCGACCTCCCTTCGACTATGTTGAAGACTATCTACGACTACCCTTGATTACCTACGACTAACATGCCGACCTACTACGACCTACTTCGACTAAACCTACGAGTTAAAAAAAATCGATTTTTTCCATGGCGACCTTTTTTTACTCGCGGGCATTTTTCAGCATGTTGAAAAATACGCCGTGACCTAGCTGAGGCCTCGAATACGCGGGGCCTACTCTCGAGCATGAAGGAGAGTTACAAAGACCTCCTAGGACCTCGTGTCGACCATGCTGCGAGTATGTCGAGAGCAAACTCTTCTAAACTCGCCAATTAGGTCACCACAGTGGGACAGCCCCTTAAGCAAGTTTATTAAGATTCAGAGTCAAATAGACAATATACAATAGGTGCAGGAGTAGGCCATTCGGCCCTTTGAGCCAGCACCGCCATTCAATATGATCTTGGCTGATCATCCCCAATCAGTACCCCGTTCCTGCCTTCTCCCCATATCCCCTGACTTCGTTATCTTAAAGAGCCCTATCTAGCTCTCTCTTGAAAGTATCCAGAGAACCGGCCTCCCCGCCCTCTGAGTCAAGGCATGTCCAGCAACAGATCTTTAATAGAAAATGGAGGTGGATGCTATTGATAACTTTCTACAATCATACAGCACCTTTAATATGACAAAATATTTTGAAAAGCCACTTCAGAGGAGCATTTCCAGGCAACATTTGACACTGAACGACATAAGGTGCAAATCTACTGTTGGGAGCTGCATGGAACCAAGGCTGATGGATGGAGCTATGCTGTCAGGTATGTTCCCAGTATTATAGTGGAGTGTGCCTGAAAGACTAAATGGATTACTTCTGTTCTTGAGGATGTATGGTCCATGTGTTCATAAGTTCATAAGTTATAGGAGCAGAATTAGGCCATTTAGCCCATCAAGTCTATTCCACCATTTAATCATGGCTGATCTATCTATCGTTCCATCTCCACCCCATTGCCCTGCCTTCTTCCCATAGCACCTGACACCCGTACTAATCAAGAATCTATCAATCTTTGCCTTAAAAATATCCATTGACTAGGTCTCCACGGCCTTCTGTGGAAATGAGTTCCACAAATTCACCACCGCACCACCACTGAATTACCTATAGTTGCTATATTTTGCAACATTTGGTCGACTCCTGATTTAGTCAAATTCCCTCTCCCCTGATTCTCAGTCTGAAGAAGGGTCTCGAACTGAAACGCCACCTATTCCTTTTCTCCGGAGATGCTGCCTGTCCCGCTGAGTTACTCCAGCTTTTTTGTGTCTGTCCCTGATCTAGTCAATGTCTCTTTGCTTGATTCTGAGTTGATTCTGACATGCCTTCTGACTTTGTAATCTTTTGCACAGAAAGTTGTGCAGGCTTGGAAGAATTTTCTTATCGAGGCATGTCAGCTAGTATTGATGCCAGCTTTTGCAGTAATTGTTGCACTTTGGACATGAACCAAAATCCCAAGCTAAACAACTGAGCAGCTCCAATCAGTGTGATCTCACTGATCGCGTTCTTTATGATGTTTTTATTTTATAGCACAATATGGATCCAAAGAATGGGAAAATATGTGCGCGAGAATAATGGATCATTGGCAAAAATAAATCGTCCTCAGCAGTTTTGCTGATAGGCATTTGCTGAGTCCGGCATTTAAACGCATACTCACCTGATGTGACATTGGTTTAGAGTAATACTCTGACACAGCTATCGTGCAATCTCAGTAAATTACAGCACCTGTTCACTTTAATCAGCATAAATTAGATATATTCAATGATCTAAATGCCTTGCACCTGGGAATCAGCACACAGATCTTCCATGGGGTTGTTTAGTCACATTCACTGTTCTCTGATAATAATGAGATTGGCATTATATGCCACGTAATAAGGTGTGGCACAGCAGGGGCTCAAATCTCACAGCGTCAGAGACCTGGGTTCGATCCTGACCTCTATGTGGAGTTCAAAGGTTCAAAGGTTATTTATTTGTCACATACACCAATTGTTTTTTTTATTTTTTATTTTATTTATTAGAAGTAAGTACAATACAGTATTACCTTTTATCAGGCGCCAAATATATATTGCCGTGTTACATTCCATGTACAGCTTTATTTTTAATTTATTTTTAAATGAGAGAGAGAAAAAGAAACTAGATAATAGAGAGTAGAAAAACGTGTAGTGTGTGAAAAGAAATAAATTGGTGTAGTGAAATGTGGATTGCCAATGCAGCACATTAAAAAGAATACAACATAATAATAATAATAAAGAAATTTAAACGTAAAAAACATCCCCACCACAATGGTTCCCATTATGAGGGAAGGCACAAAGTCCAGTCCCCATCCCCATGTCCACCCATAGTCAGGCCTATTGAGGCCTCCGCAGTCACCGCTACGGAGGCCCGATGTTCCAGGCCCTTCTCGCCGGGTGATGGTGCTCCGGCGTCGGGAGAATCCACACAGCGGCTTGGGACACCTGGAACGGCCGTTTCCTTACCTGAGACCGCGGCTTCCGAAGCCAACAAGGCCGCGCTGGATGGAGCTCCACCACTGGCGATCTCGGCGAGAGATCCCAGGCTCCCGATGTAAAGTTCAGCACCGCCGCCCGCAGCTGGCCGCTCCGCAGACCCGCAGCTCCACGATGTTTCATAGGCGGTCCCAGCATACTGGAGTTCCAGCGCGGTGACCCGGGCAAGGCATCGCCCGCTCCGCGATAGCGCTGTGCCGCCGCCGAAGCCGAGGTTCTGGCCGGTTCCCTCAGGAAACGTCGCTCCAGGCCCCGCTGGTAGGACACGAGGATGGGTCAAAGGTGCTGCTCGGAGGAAAGCTCGGAGGAATGTTTGCAGGTTCTCCCTGTGACCACGAAGGTTTCCTCTGAGTGCACCAGTTTCCGCTCCCCTCACAAAGACATGCGGGTTTGTAGATTAATTGGCCTCTTGTAAATCGCCCAGAGTGTGTAGGTTATGGATGCGAAAGTGGGAAAACAGAATGAGTGAGAGCAGGTGATGAATGGCTGGCATGGACTTGGGCCGCAGGGCCTGTTTCCATGCAGTATCTTTCAATCAATTCTATCATTATCTATCGTAGTAGCGTTCCTCAGAATGTCTGGAATGATATTTTTGATAATTATAGAATTGCAAATTATTGAACTTTTTCAAGGCCTTTCACTTAGTGAGGTAGTCGTTACCTAAAGTATGTCAGGAAAGAAGGCAACCTATTCCTCTGTGTGGAATCCTGGAAGAGTTTGGATAGGAAAGGTTTAGAGGGATATGGGCCAAACGAGGTCAGGTGGGACTAGTGTAGATGGGGCATCTTGCTTGGCATGGGCTAGTGGGGCCTGTTCACACGCTGTATGACTCTATGGCTCTTTGAGTAATTTAAAAGGAGTAAAAAAACATTGCAAAACACAGCAACGTGTAGCAGCATCAGTGTGTAGCAGCTCAGATGCTGATTGAACGCTGACAATCCATAGAGCACCAGTTGGACGTTCAGCTTGTCCTCCGGCTATGAAGCTGGCCTTGTTCACCGGCTGTAGACACAAGGAACTGCAGATGCTGGTTTACAGAAAGGGCACAAGGTGCTGGAGTAACTCAGCAGGTCAAGCAGCATCTCTGGAGAATATAGATTGGTGGTATTTGAAGTTGGGACTCTTCTGCAATCCATGTTGCATGGCTCCTTGATACTGAAGCCATCCCATCTCATTGCCATTGATTGGAATGACAATTAGGCACCTTCAGTAATATCTGAAAATCCAATGATATTTCAAACAGATTCTTGTTGATATGTGAGAGGGGGGAGAGTGGAGGGAGAGGGGGGAGAAGGAGACAACTTTTAAGAAGCCAGAGATACACGGCTGTGAAGCTCGGCGGACATTTAACATTACCGGTCGGTTATCCTTGGATCTGAAAACGACTGCTGACGTTTTTTTCCCCAATGAGCCAATGAAATTCACCGGTCAGCACCGGCTACAACCTACGAGAACCTTCGACCTCCTGGCGACCCACCTACGGCACGAGAAATCTCGCTACTCCCCATAGCGGCTTCATTCTCGTCGCCGCTAATTTTTCAACATGTCGAAAGATTCGTGGCGACCATAACGAGGCCGCGACTAGTTCTCAGAATGCGGGAACTCCTCACCACCATGAAGGCGACTCCCCGGCTACCACCCGCAAACATGTGGCGACTGCATAGACTCCTGCAGTCGCCTAAAAAGACGCCTAAGTGGGACTTAATCTAAGTGGGACCTAAGTCTCAATAAAGCTCACTTGAAATGACTGGAGCCGGCACAGTTGTTCTAGACTCTAGAAACATATGGAGATGGTTAGAGCTAGAATGTTTAACCATACAGTGAATAATGGCTACCCGGACGTGGCGTTGACGGACGAGAAGCCGAAGCAAAGAAGTGGAAGCCAAATAACCGAATGGAAACAAAGGCGAAACGCCAACTAACCGAAAGGGTGGGGTCGCCTAAATGCAAACTAACCAAAAGGGCGGAGCGCCTAAAAGCCAACTAGCCGAAAGGTTGTGTCGCCTAAAAGCAAACTCACCGAATGGCCGCTCTGCCGAAACGCCACCTACCCGTGCTAGATACAACGTTTGAGGCTTTTCACTGCCACCATTTCCAGATAGCTGTTGAAGTTACTTGTCCCAGTGTAGATTAGTCTTAAATATTTACCCATGCATCTCCAGTGAGGTCAGTATCTATATTTATTTTAAATTTCTCTTGAACTATCTTCTTGATCACACGTAATTATGGATGGGGATGGAACATAATAATCAATCTTCCTTAATGGAGGTAATTATACATTTTAAGTTATTCTTACCAAATAATATATGGCCATTTTTCAGGCCTGTTATCACTGCCCGCTCCCATGTACGCATTGGCATATCAGGCTGCAGCAGAAATTGTAAACTACATGGTGCTTCATTATATAATTATCTAAGCAGCTCTTTAGATATTTATATATATAATGCTGGTTCATTTTGTTAGTTCTTGAGATGTGGCCGGCACTTCCAGGGCAGCCTAGAAGGCAGTGATCATCTTTTTCTTTGAGACGATTCAGTGAGTTTGAGTTTCAGAGAATATTGTGATACGGGAAGCCGGAGTTTTGTCCCAGTTGTGTCTAAGAAACGGCCCAAATCAGGATATGCTGTGACTTGGTGATAAGGTTTTTTGATTCATTGTTGCTCGTATCAGATAGTGAGCAAGCTATGATTTTATTCTTTGGAGCGCAGGACGATGGGGGGGAGGGGGGGGGGGGGGGAGGGAGGGGGGTGATCTTATAGAGGTGTATAAGATCATGAGGGGAATACAATGGATGAAAGTACAGAGCCTTTTACCTTAGTAGGTACCAGGGTAGGGAAATCAAGAACCAGAGGACATAGGTTTAAGGTGAGAGACTTAATAGGAACATGAGGGACAACTTTTTCACACAGAAAGTGGAGGGGTGTATGGAATGAGCTGCCAGAGGACGTACTGTAGTTGATGCATGTACAATATTTAAAAGACATTTGGACAGTTACATTGACAGGACAGGTTTAGAGGTATATGGGACAAACACGGGCAGGTGTGTCTAGTGTAGATGGACCATCTTGGTCGGCATGGGCAAGTTGGGCTGAAGGGCCTGTTTCTGTGTTCTGTAACACTGTGAATATCAACATGCTGGTAAGAACAAACACTTTGCATTTTTTAAACCAAGATGTCACAGAGGAGAGTTTCAACAGACTTTCAAAGCAGAGGGCAGTGATGTACAGTTAGTGTTTCAGATTTCGAGAAGTATACAGTGAGGTCTCCGATAGTTCTTAGGAGGACCACTGCTCTCTTTGAAACGTGGCAGTGATCTGCATCTGGGTTTTCTTTTTGATGACACAAGGAAATACTAAGGTGTTGTATGCATTGTACTTGGTGGTAGCCTTCAGGAGCAGAGAAGCTACATGGTGAAATGGGCAAGTGCTGCTGTCATTGAACACAAAGTGTTGACGTTGGTCGGAAGCATGTGGAAAGCCAATCTAAACTAAACTGTACACGTAGGTATTTTAAAAGGTTTGATAAGATGAGAAATTTTTTGAGCTGTAAGGATTCATGTCATAGATAGAAACATAGAAACATAGAAAATAGATGCAGGAGTAGGCCATTCAGCCCTTCGAGCCAGCACCACCATTCAATATGATCATGGCTGATCATCCAACTCCGTATCCCATACCTGCCTTCTCTCCATACCTTCTGATCCCTTTAGCCACAAGGGCCACATCTAACTCCCTCTTAAATATAGTCAATGAACTGGCCTCAACTACCTTCTGTGGCAGAGAATTCCACAGATTCACCACTCTCTGTGTAAAAAATTATTTTCTCATCTTGGTCCTAAAAGACTTCCCTCTTATCTTTAAACTGTGACCCCTTGTTCTGGACTTCCCCAACATCGGGAATAATCGTCCTGCATCTAGCCTGTCCAACCCCTTAAGAATTTTGTAAGTTTCTATAAGATCCCCCCTCAATCTCCTAAATTCTAGCGAGTACAAGCCAAGTCTATCCAGTCTTTCTTCATATGAAAGTCCTGACATCCCAGGAATCAGTCTGGTGAACCTTCTCTGTACTTCCTCTATGGCAAGAATGTCTTTCCTCAGATTAGGAGACCAAAACTGTACGCAGTAATGTGGGCATGGGTGCTGAGCAATTCAAGAGACTTACCTGATCGGGGTATTAATCAGATGTCGCTTGAAAGGATGTTGGAAGCAAGTACAATAACAAGATTGAAAGTAGAAGTAAATGCACATGCAAGGAGGATTACATTTGTAAGACCACTGGGAAATGGTGGGGAATGGGATTCCTGGAATACTTCTTTCAAAGACTTCTCTGTGGATTGTCACCTTGTCGTGCTGGAGAAGCTTGTGTGGACCTGAGATCCTGAGAGCGATGCCGTCTGGAGCTACGCTACTGGTAGGGCCACCCATGATGGTAAGGTCGAGGGGGAGGTCCCTGACAAAGAGCAATCCAACCAAGACCTCAACGGTGGAACAGGCAGAGGACGATGGCTGACCTCAGTGGAGCGTCACAACGGCTGGGAAGGCGGATGAAGGCTGCAGCAGAAAAGGGTCTCCGGTCGTCTTGAACTCCATGCCACTGGATCCTGACCCAGATCTGTCAAGGACTGTGGGGTGGCTGCCTGTGCACCAGTCTCCCCACGTTAAACAAAGTCACACACAGGCGTCCTCCATATAGGGAATAGCATCCTGGAGACACCCATGGTCAGCCATGACCGAAGGGGGCCTAAGTAAAATAAAGTCTTTCAAAGACTCATCAAGTTCGAATGTGTTGATGGACCTCTCTCTTTGGCCTTATCTTTATGATTCTCTATCTGAATGCTTTGTTTTCACCGGAAAAGTAGTCAAAGTTGAGTTTGTTGTCGTATGCACAAATATGGGTTAGTTTAGTTTATAGATACACCATGAAAACAAGCTCTTCAGCCCAGTCTGAAGAAGAGTCTCTACCCAAAATGTCACCTATCCACGTTCGCCAGAAATGTTGCCTGACCTGCTAAGATACTCCAGGACTTTGTGCCTTTTGTGCATTAACCAGCACATGCAGTTCCTTGTTTCTACAATAGTGGTGTCGACCTGCTTCACCATGAATAGGGAACAGTATAATTTGTGGTGGTTTATACAGTCAAAGAGGATAGGGTATTAATTGATTTGTGTTTTGATGTTTTGGAGCATGGGTGTTCATGGCTTGGAAGTCATATTGAAGACTGTTAATGTGGGCATGGGGGCTGAGCAATTCAAGAGACTTACTTGATTGGGGTAGTAATCAGATGTTACCCTAGAGAGACTTGGTTGTCCCCCTGGGAGACTTGGAAATGACTTCATCTCATGACCCAGATGCAGTAATCCTCAGGGTGATGGAATACGAGCCACACCAGCTGAACCTCTGGAGTAATGAAAAATGACGTGTAAATGGTGTGTTTCACTCTGGGGGTGGGGTACGGTCGGGGGAATGTTTTCAACAACACTTTTTCGGGAAAGAAAGCACCTGAATTTCTAAATAAAATTACAGTATTGCGATCAGTTTTGGCCACCCTGCTTATAGGAAAGATGTTATTTCGCTGGGAAGAGTGTGGAGAAGATTTACAAGAATGTTGCCATGAGGGCCTGAGCTATAAGGAGAGGTTGGGCAAGCGCGGACTTTATTCCTTTGAGTGCAGGTGGATGAGCATTGATCTGACTGAAATGTATAAGACCACGAGGGGAATAAGTAAGGTAGATGCACAGAGTCTTTTACCCAGAGTAGACATGCAAGGAGGATTACATTTGAAATCAAGAACCAGAGAATATAGGTTTGAGGTGAGAGAAGAAAAATTTAATAGGAACCTGAGGGGCAACTCTTTCACACAGAGGGTGTGGGTAGATGGAACCAGCTGCCAGAGGAGGTAGAGGCAGGTACTATAACAACATTTGGATAGGACTTTCATATGAAGAAAGACTGGATAGACTCGGCTTGTACTCGCTAGAATTTAGAAGATTGAGGAGGGATCTTATAAAAACTTACAAAATTCTTAAGCGGTTGGACAGGCTAGATGCAGAAAGATTATTCCCGATGTTGGGGAAGTCCAGAACAAGGCGTCCCAGTTTAAGGATAAGAGGGAAGTCTTTTAGGACCGAGATGAGGAAAACATTGTTCACACAGAGAGTGGTGAATCTGTGGAATTCTCTGCCACAGAAGGTAGTTGAGGCCAGTTCATTGGCTATATTTAAGAGGGAGTTAGATGTGGCCCTTGTGGCTAAAGGGATCGGGGTTATGGAGAGAAGGCAGGTATGGGATACTGAGTTGGATGATCAGCCATGATCATATTGAATGGCGGTGCAGGCTCGAATGGCCTACTCCTGCACCTATTTTCTATGTTTCTATGAAAGGTTTAGAGGGATATGGGACAAACACAGGCATGTTGGACTAGGGTGGATGGGATGTCCTGGTCAGCATGGGCAAAATGGGCTGAAGGGCCTCGTTCCATGACTCTATGACTGAGTAATGTGAAAACATCTTTTTGCAGGAAATGATGGAAAAAAATCTCGCTTTGAAAGTAACAGATCAGATGGTTATTTTGGACTGATGTCAAACAGAAGAATAGTAACTTCTTATCTGACCTTTCACACAGTGAAGTCGTACACTGGCTGGCTTCCTGGTGAACACAACTGTTGAAGGTCCTTTAAGAGCGAGGCTATTGGCCCAAATAACAATTACTTTGTCACCAACAAGTTGTCCTTGAAAATTTGGATTCACAAAAAAATAAGCAATTATGGAGATTACTCCGTGTGCCTTTATCAGACAACATTAAAAAGAAAGTAATATTGGAGCAAAAAGAACAGAAAATAGCAGTAGGTGTCTGTGATGGTGCAGGACATGCCTCAGGCACAAAGGTGATACTGAAATATTACTTTAGATTTTTGCTCCAATGTAAAAAATGGGTTGGATTTCACTGGTTCTGCAGCTGGATTTCCATGTTTCAATAGAGGCCACGAGTTCAACAGTATCTAATTATCAAATGCACTGACAATGAAGCAATTAAACTGTCCCTTGTGAAGATAGACGGTGTGACTTGGCGGGACAGGCAGCATCTCTGGAGAGAAGGAATGGGTGACGTTTTGGGTCGAGACCCTTCTTCAGGCCAGCATCTGCAGTTCCTTCCTACACAAAATTCGTCCTTGCAGCAGCTTAACAGGCCTCTAAACCACAATACCCGCTGATAGTATATAATAATATTTTTTAAAATTTCACAAACGAATACAAATGCAATAACCAAAGCAATGAGTGCAGCCATCATTGGAAGTTCATGGTTGCTAATGCCCCTGTCCCACTTAGGAAACCTGAACGGAAACCTATGGAGACTTTGCGCCCCACCCAAGGTTTCCGTGCAGTTCCCGGAGGTTTTTGTCAGTCTTCCCTACCTGCTTCCACTACCTGCAACCTCCGGCAACCACCTGCAACCTCCGGGAACCGCACGGAAACCTTGGGTGGGGCGCAAAGTATCCAGAGGTTTCCGTTCAGGTTTCCTAAGTGGGACAGGGGCATAAGTGGGACAGGGGCATAAGGGTAGTGTGGTGGAGTGTTCAGTGCTTGAGATTGTTGGGAAGAAGCTATGGCCAGGGCGGTGTGGGACTCTGATGATATTGGCTGCCTTTTTTCAGGCAGCGCCTCCTACTGTTCACTTCGATTGTTAGGGAGGTCAGTACCTGTGATGGACTGGGCAATGTCCACCACTCCCTGTCATCCCCATCACTCATAGCTGTTCCAGATGCCAAACCAGGCCGTGATGCAAGCAGTCAAGATGTTCTCTACCGTATACCTGTAGAAGTTCACTAAAGCATTCATCGACATACCAATTCTCCTCAATCATCTCAGGGAGTCGATGTGCTGATGGGCTTTCTTTGTGAGTACATCAATGTACTGGGCCCAGGACAGATCTTTGGTCATATGCTGACCCAGGAACTTGAAGCTGTTGACTTCACCACTGTCTCTTCAATGAAGACATTGGCTTTCCCCCTCCTGAAGTCAACAATCAGATCCTTGGCCTTGCTGATGTTGAGAGTAAGATTGTAGTTCTGGCACTATGCAATCAGATGATCAACCTCCCTCCTATGCTCTGATTTATCATTACCCATTATTCGTCCAACAACAGAGGTATCCTCAACATATTTATAGGTGGCATTGGTGTTGTGTCTAGCAACACAGTCATGGATACAGAGAGTCTGGAGTAGGGAACTGAGCACACAGCCTTGACGTACTCTTATGCTGATGGCTTTCGAGAAGGAAGTGGTGTGTTGAGTCATATCAATTGTGGTCTGCTGATAAGGAAGTCGCGGATCCAGTTCCATGTGGGTGAGCAGAGACTTAGCATTCTGTGTTTGATTCTAAGTTTGGAGGGGATGATGGTGTTGAATGCCAAGCTGTAGTCGATGAAGAACAGCCTAATGGCTGGCCCTGATTGGTCCTGGTCTTTTCTCGTCCCCCCCCATCTTCAACTCCCCCCCCCCCCCCAACTTCTTTCCATCCGAGGAAGGTTCCTGACCCGAAATATCAGCCATCCCTTTTCTCCAGAGATGCTGTCTGGCCCGTTGAGTTACTCCAGCACTTTGCGTCTATCTTTGGTTTAAACCAGCACCTGCAGTTCTTTGTTTCTACATAGTGTTCTTATTGTTCTCTGGAGTATTTCCAACATTTTCTGGTGGTTTCAGATTTCCAGCATATGCTTTAAAATAAAACATTTTTTGTTATAACTGGTTGGGACAATGGGCATTAGATCCGATCCCTCAGTTGTACAAAGGTCATGGCTGATGCAACTGGAGCGGTTCCATTCATTTGAATTAGTCACTGACGTTTAAACATGTAAGCAGATGTTTGTGTCTTAACTTACACAAGTAAAGGGCCTGTCCCACTTTCACCACCTAATTCACGACCTTTTTTACTCGTGGACATTTTTCATCAGGCTAGAAAAACGCCCTGACCTACTTGATGCCACGAGTACCTACGACTAGCATCACGACCTACCTACGACCTACCTACGACCTCGTGATGACCATGCTGCGAGTAGGAGTCAAGGGCAAACTCGGTAGAGGTCGTGAATTAGGTTGTGAAAGTGGGACAGGCCCTTTAATCAAAACCAGTCAAATTTATTTTGAAGGTGAATATCATTTTCAAAAGCGGTTGAAAATTTGTAAATATTTCATGCTTTAGCATGTGTGTCATGTGAGATTTTTGCAGAATTACTTGGTATTTGAAGCATAGAAAGAGACCATTCACCCTAACTGATTCATCGGTATTTCTGCTGCATACGTGCATTCTTTATCCCTTATTGTATCTAACTTTGACAGCTTACTACTCTGTTAAAGAAGGAACTGCAGATGCTGGAAAATCAAAGGTAGACAAAAATGCTGGAGAAACTCAGCGGGTGAGGCAGCATCTATGGAGCGAAGAAAAAGGCAACGTTTCGGGCCAAAACCCTTCTTCAGACTTACTATGTTTATTTCTCTCTTCTGTGTTTATCCAGCTACTATTTTAATACATTTATGCTACAATATTTGCATAATTACTCCTTACAATAACAAGGTCCACATTTTAATCATTCTCTGGAAATTCTTCCTAATTGTTGAATGTACTTAATCCATAGCTGTGTTCTCTCCTTCACTTGAAACCCTATCTTCATTTAACTTTTTAAATTTTAGTTATCACTCTCAGATTACCTCTTTTATGTAGAAAAAGGAACCCCAAGCCGGTTCAATTTTCTTAATAGATATAATCTCTTTGTTCTAATATGTTATTCTAATAAATCTTTCATCTTCTGTCTTCAAGATTACTATTTCTTTCTAACAAGGGATTAGAAATGTTTGCAATGCCCAAGGCATAATATAGCCGAGGTTTTATTTATTATGAATGTTATTTTTCGGCATGAAATAATATAATCTCAACCTGATTATATTTTGAGATAATATCTCAATTTATGTATTTGAATGAGTAATCTGTTTTGCATTGTGTTTTGTGGTACAATATTAAAGACACACCATCACACACAATGCACTATCTTCTCCACATCCATCCAGACAAATGACTTGCCAAGGAGGACTACAGTCGTAATTACTATCCCTTGAATGTTGGTGCAGTCTAGGGTTTTAGATTAGTTTAGAGATATAGCGTGGAAACAGGTCCTTCGGCCCACCGAGTCCGCACCGACCAGCAATCCCCGCCCATTAACACTACCTTACACACACTAGGAACAATTTACATTTATATCGAGCTACAATTAACCTACAAACCTGTACGTCTTTAGAGTGTGGGAGGAAACCGAAGATCTTGGAGCAAACCCACGCGGTCTCGGGGAGAACTTACAAACTCCGTACAGACAGCGCCCGTAGACCGGATCGAACCCGGGTCTCCGGCGCTGCAAGCGCTGTAAGGCAGCAACTCTACCGCTGCGCCACCGTGCCGGACAAAAAGTAATTAATTAATAAATCTAATATTAATCTTCAGAACCAGAATCCTGATAACCAATTAAACTAAAAGTTTAAATTTCATCACAAAACTTGAATGGATTAGCTGATTAATTACTTTCAATAATTGGTTTGTAAAAATGGAGATTTGTTCCATTAGATGCAAAAATGCAGTACTCATCTAATTTAATGATTGGATTTGCAGAAAACAAAGCAATTTGAGATTATTTCTGAAATGTCAATGCTTTTAAGTACTTATTTGATGAGGAGACTCTGTGGTTAGGGTTTTTTCGATATTGGGCAAAGGTGTGATCATTAATCTTTGACTAATACTGATACTAGTCAACTTCCTCAATATCACCCCACTTTTCTGACCTTCACCAAACAGTGAGCTGACGAAAGCCCCAACATCACATGGCCACACACCCGGTTTCCATTCACCAGTGGATGCAGTGTATCTGGACTTTCAGAAAGCCTTTGATATGGTCCCACACAGGAGATTAATGGACAGAATTAGAGCACATGCTATTGTGGGTAGGACATTGACATGGATAGAGAATTGGTTGGCAGACAGGAAACCAAGAGTAGGAATAAACGGGTCCCTGTCAGAATGGCAGGCAGTGGCGAGTGGAGTGCCGCAAGGCTCGGTGCTGGGACCGCAACTATTTACAATATATATTAATGATTTAGATGATGGAATTAAATGTAACACTAGCAAATTTGCAGATGACACAAAGCTGGGTGGCAGTGTGAACTGCAAAAAGGATGCTAGGAGTTTGCAGGGTGACTTAGGCAGGTTGAGTGAGTGGGCAGATGCATGGCAGATGCAGTATAATGTAGATAAATGTGAGGTTATCCACTTTGGCAGCAAGAACAAGGCAGATTATTTTCTCAATGTTGTCAGATTAGGAAAAAGGGAAGTGCAACGAGAACTGTGTGTTCTTGTACACCAGTCACTGAAAGTAAACATGCAGATACAGCAGGCAGTGAAGAAAGCTACTGGCATGTTGGCCTTCATGACGAGAGGATTTGAGTAACGAGGTCCATCTGCAGTTGTACAGTGCCCTGGTGAGACCACATCTCAAAGGTCAAAGGTATCAAAGGTATTTTATTAGTCACATTCACATACACCCAGGTGTAGTGAAGTGAAATGCTTTTGCCATTTTGCAGCACACAAAAAAGAATACAGACATAACACCAATAAGAGTCTTAAACACAAAGAACATCCCCCCACAATGACTCCCACCATGAGGGAAGGCACAAAGTCCAGTCCCCAACCCCAGTTCACCCATAGTCGGGTCCATTGAGGCCTCCACAGTTGCCTCTACGGAGGCCCGATGTTCCAGGCCGTTCTCGCCGGGTGATGTTGCTCCGGCATCGGGAGAGTCCTCCCAGCAGCCTGGGAACTCAGGAACGCGGCTTCCAAAGCCAACAAGGCTGCGCCGGTTGGAGCTCCACAACTGGCGATCTCATCTAGAGATCCCAGGCTCCCGGTGTAAAGTTCAGCGCCGCCGCCCGCAGCTGGTCGCTCCACAGTCCCGCAGCTCCGCGATGTTTTCCCCAGCGATCCTCAGCTCACCGGAGCTCCAGCGCGGCGACCCGGGCAAGGCATCGCCCGCTCCGCGATAGCGCTCCATCTGGAGTATTGTGTGCAGTTTTGGTCTCCTAATTTGAGGAAGGACATCCTTGCTATTGAGGCAGTGCAGCGTAGGTTCACGAGGTTAATTCCTGGGATGGCGGGTCTGTCACATGAGGAAAGATTGGAAAGACTGGGATTGTATTCACTGAAATTCAGAAGGATGAAACTTACAGAAACATATAAAATTATAAAAGGACTGGACCAGCTAGATGCAGGATAAAAAATTCCCAATGTTGGGGGAGACCAGAACTAGGGGCCACAGTCTAAGAATAAAGGGGAGGCCATTTAAAACTGAGATGAGAATAAGCTTTTTCACCCAGAGAGTTGTAAATTTGTGGAAGGCTGTGGAGGCCAATTCACTGAATGAATTTAAAAGAGAGTTAGATAGAGCTCCAGGGGCTAGTGGAATCAAGGGGCATGGGATGAAGGCAGGCACGGGTTACTGATTGTGGATGATCAGCCATGATCATAATGAATGGCGGTTCTGGCTCAAATGGCCTCCTCCTGCACCTATGTTCTATGTTTCTTTGATTCTTTGACATTAGGGTTTGTTTGATGTCACGAGTTTGTAGTTGTCAACCATTTCGGTCACAGACCGGAAAAAGATGAAGCAGATATAGCAACTTCACATTTCTAGATTAGGAACAGTCCCTAACCTAGCAATACAGCAGTGCTATGATGTGTATACAGTGTGGTCAATGCATGATGCGCCTATGACTATTTGTCTGTGGTCTTCTGTTGGAAACTTTAAAATTGCCCAAAGGCCCAAGTCCTGGGGATAGGTAGGTGATGTTGTCGAGGGAGGAGTGTTATTGGAGGAGTGGGGGTTATGGGGATCCTTAGAGGATAGTAGTATGATTAAATGATTGCTACATTAAGCAGGAGATATAAGTGGTTGGTGAGGTAATGTTTGTGGCTTGAATCGATGGGAGGTTAGTGGATAGGCCAGCGGTTAGGTCGAGATAGTGAGATAGGTGGTGGATTATACACATGGGTAGGATAGGGTTCGATACTATTGCCGTTACTGAAGGATAAAAGATAATTATGAGATTTAGGGAAGTCTGAATCCAAGAAGCTCTGTTTGTCATAAGATCATAAGATCATGTGACAGGGGCAGAATTAGGCCATTTGGCCCATCATGTCTACTCTGCCATCCAATACTGGCTGATCTATCTCTCCATCCTAACCCCATTCTCCTGCCTTCTCCCCATAACCCCTGACACCTGACTAATCAACAAAGGGCCATTGGTCCCACGGAGGCCAATGACAACTGCTCCCAGGATGTGATTGTAGGAACAACGTCATTGTGCTTCCTATTTAAGTTTTCATTCAGCGCAGAAACAGGCCCTTCGGTACACTGAGTTTGAACCGACTGCCGATCGCCGCAAAGTAACACTGTCCTACACACACTGGGGACAATTTACAATTTTACTGAAGCCAATTAACCTTACAGACCTGTATGCCTTTGGGTTGTGGGAGGAAACCGGAGCACCCAGAGAAAACCCACGCAGGTTACAGGGAGAACATACAAACTCTGTACAGAGAGCACCCATGGTCAGGATCGAACCTGGATCTCTGGTGCTGTAAGGCAGCAACTCTACCGTGGCACCACCGTGAGGCCCATTTGATTTGGAAATTGGATCATATGCGCAAGCACTCAGTCGAAAAAGTAAAAACCTGTAGTAACCATATAACCATATAACAATTACAGCACGGAAACAGGCCATCTCGGCCCTACAAGTCCGTGCCGAACAATTATTTTCCCTTAGTCCCACCTGCCTGCACTCATACCATAACCCTCCATTCCCTTCTCATCCATATGCCTATCCAATTTATTTTTAAATGATACCAACGAACCTGCCTCCACCACTTCCACTGGAAGCTCATTCCACACCGCTACCACTCTCTGAGTAAAGAAGCTGCCCCTCATGTTACCCCTAAACTTCTGTCCCTTTATTCTGAAGTCATGTCCTCTTGTTTGAATCTTCCCTATTCTCAAAGGGAAAAGCTTGTCCACATCAACTCTGTCTATCCCTCTCATCATTTTAAAGACCTCTATCAAGTCCCCCCTTAACCTTCTGCGCTCCAGAGAATAAAGACCTAACTTATTCAACCTTTCTCTGTAACTTAATTGTTGAAACCCAGGCAACATTCTAGTAAATCACCTCTGTACTCTCTCTATTTTGTTGACATCCTTCCTTTAATTGGGCGACCAAAATTGTACACCATACTCCAGATTTGGTCTCACCAATGCCTTGTACAATTTTAACATTACATCCCAGCTTCTATACTCAATGCTCTGATTTATAAAGGCTAGCATACCAAAAGCTTTCTTTACCACCCTATCTATATGATCCACCTTCAAGGAACTATGCACGGTTATTCCCGGATCCCTCTGTTCAACTGCATTCTTCAATTCCCTACCATTTACCATGTACGTCCTATTTTGATTTGTCCTGCCAAGGTGTAGCACCTCACATTTATCAGCATTAAACTCCATCTGCCATCTTTCAGCCCATTCTTCCAAATGGCCCAAATCACTCTGTAGACTTTGGAAATCCTCTTCATTATCCACAACACCCCCTATCTTGGTATCATCTGCATACTTACTAATCCAATTTACCACACCTTCATCCAGATCATTGATGTACATGACAAACAACAAAGGACCCAACACAGATCCCTGAGGCACCCCACTAGTCACCTACCTCCAACCCGACAAACAGCCATCCACCATTACCCTCTGGCGTCTCCCATTCAGCCATTGTTGAATCCATCTTGCTACTCCTGCATTTATACCCAACAGTTGAACCTTCTTAACCAACCTTCCATGAGAAACCTTGTCAAAGGCCTTACTAAAGTCCATATAGACAACATCCACTGCTTTACCCTCGTCAATTTCCCTAGTAACCTCTTCAAAAAATTCCAGAAGATTAGTCAAACATGACCTTCCAGGCACAAATCCATGTTGACTGTTCCTAATCAGACCCTGTTTATCCAGATGCTTATATATATTATCTCTAAGTATCTTTTCCATTAATTTGCCCACCACTGAAGTCAAACTAACAGGTCTATAATAGTAAGATTAAACGAGAACTTACCAGTTTGAAGTTTGATCTGTATTTTATGAGGAGTTACGATGAGGGATTACGTGAAGAACCCCGCCACGACGCATGCGTGTCATTCTTCAAAGCAGCGGTGTGAAATCACAGATAACTGTAATGACTAATCATAGTAGGATTAGAGAAGAGATACCAGTTAAGTATATGATCAAGGGTGGGAGCGGAGGGCACGTAATCCCTCATCGTAACTCCTCATAAAATACAGATCAAACTTCAAACTGGTAAGTTCTCGTTTAATCTTACTATTTTACTTCGGAGTCACGTGAGTGACTACGTGAAGATTTTAAAGCTCTGTGATTTCATGCCGTGGAAACGAGTCCATGCATCACGTCTGCCTTGATGACTGTAGGAGTAATTGTGTTAACATAATTTGGACATGAATTCGACATTGAAATCATAAAATTTATTAACACAAATTTATAACCCCTTTTTATGGGTTTAAATTAATTTACAGAACTTAAATTTGTTTCTGCAAACGTTCCAGGTTTCATTACTGGTTTATTGTAAAATAATTGGAAATTCTTTTTCCCCCAGACCATCCTGCTGCCTTGAGGATTTGGTCCATTGGTACATCCAACTGTATCGCTGCCAATGTAGCTGCAGCCCTGGTGGAATGAGATTTAAAAATATTAGTATCCACCCCAGCCTGTGTTAGCACCTGTTTCAGCCATCTTGAGATGGTCTGGACCGTCACTCTTTTGTGTGGTTGCTAGTGGCTGACCAAAAAGTGCCTTCTCATTGCCTCTTAGGATTTTCGTTTTCTCCATGTATAACGACAGATGTCTTATTATGCACAGACGGTCATCTGTTTGGGTATGACCTAAATTGTATATTGAGGCCTGCTGATCCCTGTCTGTTCTGCTTATTAACTCATAGATATGAAACGTAATATTTTCTGTTGAGGAAGTCATGTTGTCCAGTCTTAGTTTATGCAGTGACTGTACCCTCTGTGCCGTGACCAATGCCATTAGCATGACTGTTTTTAATGTCAGTCTGTGTAGGGACAGAGCTGTTGCTGGAGACCAATTCCTGAGCATCTTCAGGATAACACTTACATCCCATATTTGGGAGTACCTGGTTCTTGGAGGATTAGTATTAAAAATTCCCCTCATAAGTTTTGTTACCAGTGGGTGAGTCCCAACAGAGTAACGCTCTGTCCCCTGCCATAGGTAAGTCGATAGGGCACTTCTGGCGCAGTTGATGGCACTGTAACTGAGCCCCTCATCATAGTGGAGGCCTGCCAGATATTCCAGAACAGACGGGAAGTTCATGTCTCTGTAGGTGATGTTGTTTTTATGGCAGTGCATCGACCACTTCCTGATATAGACCAGATACTGTTTTTTGGTTGACTGTCTTTGGACCGCCGAGATCATGTTCACTGTTCGGTCCATCAGTCCCAGTTGTAGTAGAGGTGTTTTAAAAACTCTACAAATTAATAAGTTCAAATGTTTATGGCATGGGTGGCTATCCCTTGTTACGGGATGTAGCAATAAATCTGGTCTATGTGGGATGGTGATACATGGTTCTAATACCATGTTTAATACCACTGGGAGCCATGGTTGAGTAGGCCAATCGGGTACTACCAATACCAGACGCAGAGTCTTGTTGTATTTTCCTTAATACCCGACTGATGAGGCAGGAAGGAGGGAATGCGTAAATAGACAATTTCCCCCCCAATGCAGCGAAAATGCATCTGTCGCCGCTGCCCCAGGGTCTGGTTCCCATGAAACATAATTTGATAACTGGTGGTTAAGTCTGGATGCGAATAGATCGATATCTGGTGTTCCATATTTTGCTGTAATATCAGCAAATACTTTTTTATTCAACATCCATTCGGTGATTTCATTAAATTTGCGTGACCTGGTGTCTGCCACTAAATTTAGTCTTCCTGGTAGGTAAGTGGCTGATATCCAAATATCTCTCTGGATACACCATTGCCAAATTGTATTAGCCAGATTGTCACATAATGTCGATTTGTTTCCACCCATGTGGTTAATGTATGCTACCACGGTGGTATTGTCTATCTGTAGTCTAACATGCTGGTGATATGATCCAGTACAATATGACTTTAGGCCATGGAATGCACCCAACATTTCCAGGTAGTTTATGCCCAGTGTGAGTAATAATGATGCCTCCTGAGCAGTCCATCTACCTCCACAGCTGGTGATGGTATTGGTGGCTCCCCACCCAAGTGCACTGGCATCAGTTTGTAGTACCATGGAAAGGTTACTGACAATGATTGGATTGGAACAAAGCCAGATGTTATCTATCCACCATTTTATTCCATTTTAGCTTGATTGGTAGTTTCATAGGTCTGTCAAAGTGACCTGCATTAATTTAGAGTGCTTGTATTTTTGCTCTCTGTAAGTTTTGGTAATGTAGATGTCTAAATTGTGTGGCTGGAAAGGCAGCCACCATTTGCCAATTACTTTTGCTACCAATCTGATGGATGGTTTGCTGATGTCAATGAGGTTATGCAAGCCTCTATTAAATCTCTAGCCTTTCCCTTAGGCAGAGTCACCGACATGTGAACTGAGTCAATGGTGAAACCCCCAAATAGTCCATAGTAGTGGAAGGCGTTAGTTTAGATTTAACTGGATGGATAATAAATCCCAGTTTTTCAAATAACTGTTTTGTGGCTGTTACAGTTTGTTTGGCCAATTCCAAAGTTTTGCCCACAATGAGTATGCCATCTAAATATGCCATGACCATGTGTTTACGTTTCCGTAGAAACGCTAGGGCTGGTTTCAAAATTTTTGTGAACAGCCTGGGGCTGATGACCCATTTGGCAGTGCTTTATACTGCCAGAGTTGCCCATCCAGTTGAATTTTAAGTAACATCTGTGGTCACCTCGTATAGGCACTGAATAGTAAGCATCTTTTAAATCGATGCTGGCCATGAAGTAACATAGAAACATAGAAACATAGAAATTAGGTGCAGGAGTAGGCCATTCGGCCCTTCGAGCCTGCACCGCCATTCAATATGATCATGGCTGATCATCCAACTCAGTATCCCGTACCTGCCTTCTCTCCATACCCTCTGATCCCCTTAGCCACAAGGGCCACATCTAACTCCCTCTTAAATATAGCCAATGAACTGGCCTCGACTACCCTCTGTGGCAGGGAGTTCCAGAGATTCACCACTCTCTGTGTGAAAAAAGTTCTTCTCATCTCGGTTTTAAAGGATTTCCCCCTTATCCTTAAGCTGTGACCCCTTGTCCTGGACTTCCCCAACATCGGGAGCAATCTTCCTGCATCTAGCCTGTCCAACCCCTTAAGAATTTTGTAAGTTTCTATAAGATCCCCTCTCAATCTCCTAAATTCTAGAGAGTATAAACCAAGTCTATCCAGTCTTTCTTCATAAGACAGTCCTGACATCCCAGGAATCAGTCTGGTGAACCTTCTCTGCACTCCCTCTATGGCAATAATGTCCTTCCTCAGATTTGGAGACCAAAACTGTACGCAATACTCCAGGTGTGGTCTCACCAAGACCCTGTACAACTGCAGTAGAACCTCCCTGCTCCTATACTCAAATCCTTTTGCTACGAAAGCTAACATACCATTCGCTTTCTTCACTGCCTGCTGCACCTGCATGCCCACTTTCAATGACTGGTGTACCATGACACCCAGGTCTCGCTGCATCTCCCCTTTTCCTAGTCGGCCACCATTTAGATAATAGTCTGCTTTCCTGTTTTTGCCACCAAAATGGATAACCTCACATTTATCCACATTATACTGCATCTGCCAAACATTTGCCCACTCACCCAGCCTATCCAAGTCACCTTGCAGTCTGCTAGCATCCTCCTCACAGCTAACACTGCCCCCCAGCTTAGTGTCATCCGCAAACTTGGAGATATTGCCTTCAATTCCCTCATCCAGATCATTAATATATATTGTAAATAGCTGGGGTCCCAGCACTGAGCCTTGCGGTACCCCACTAGTCACTGCCTGCCATTGTGAAAAGGACCCATTTACTCCTACTCTTTGCTTCCTGTTTGCCAGCCAGTTCTCTATCCACATCAATACTGAACCCCCAATGCCGTGTGCTTTAAGTTTGTAAACTAATCTCTTATGTGGGACCTTGTCGAAAGCCTTCTGGAAGTCCAGATACACCACATCCACTGGTTCTCCCCTATCCACGCTACTAGTTACATCCTCGAAAAATTCTATAAGATTCGTCAGACATGATTTACCTTTTGTAAATCCATGCTGACTTTGTCCAATGATTTCACCACTTTCCAAATGTGCTGCTATCCCATCTTTAATAACTGACTCTAGCAGTTTCCCCACTACCGATGTTAGACTAACCTTTGGAAATTAATTGTTTAGCAGTAACAAAGGTATCCATTTTGTCAGATCTATGGTGATGCGACAACCACCATCTTTTTTGTTTTTGTTAAACATATTGGACACGAATTCTAATGGTTCGTGTTGAGTTTTCTCAATTACACCTTTTATGTAAAGCCGCTCCAGTTCAGCTTGCGCTTTTGATTTTTCTTTATCAGAAGGCACGAACATTCGGTTCGGTATATGTTGAACTGGAGGGCTGTACTTGTGTATAAACTCTATTGTATATCCCTGGATACTGCTTAAGATGTAAGTATCGGTTGTTAACATGCTCCATGCATCCAGAAAAGAGTGTAGTCTCCCCCCCAACCTCCATGCTCCCTGTATTTTGTAGGGAACCAGGCCCACCTACCTCCATAGCTACCAGTGGCAGGTTTACTTCTTTTTGTAGGTTCTTCGCTGCTGTTGTTGCGCTGGTGTCTGGATTTTCGGTTTGGTTGGCGTTGGAGGTCCCCGCATCTTCCAAGAAGGCCGGCCTGAGCCATGGCCTAAAAAGTTTTGAATACCGGGCCTTCGAGCTTTCACCAGTTCTGCTGGTGGGTGCATAGGGGTGCTGTCTTTGGCTGTAGTGTTTGTTGGAGTCCATTTTATTAGTCCAGTAGGTTCTCTTGTTCCTGCACCCCTTGCACACTTGTCTTTCCTTCTGCGGACCCCTCTTCCAGGTCAGCCCAGAACTGACCCGCAATGCTCCCCTCTGATGAGGTAGAAGCACTGTGCAGCCCTTCAAGAGGTACTGCTGTGGGTTTATCATAGGGCCCACAGTGACCCGACTCCATCTCCCGGAGTCTGTCACATTGGAGCAAATGCTCCACACACCGCTCCATCCGGCTCCGGTGCTCTCGGTCGCTGGCCGCCCGCGGTTGTTCAAAGTCGGACTCCTCTGAGTCCACGACCTTGTTTGTTTTTGTGTCTAGCCTTTCCGCCCGGCTGCGTGGATCTGGCCGGTGCGGAGGCGACATCGTGCACAGCTGATCCCACTATCGGTGATCCAAGTGCCGCTGGCTGCTGCTGGCTGCCCGCTGCTCCGCGGTCCTCCCTCACCAGCTTTGTCCTTACTGCCCTGCCGTGGAGTGGATCTGGCCGGTGCGGAGCCGACATCGTGCACAGCTGATCCCACTATCGGTGATCCAAGTGCCGCTGGCTGCTGCTGGCTGCCCGCTGCTCCGCGGTCCTCCCTCACCAGCTTTGTCCTTACTGCCGTGGAGTGGATCTGGCCGGTGCGGAGGCGACATCGGGCACAGCTGATCCCATCTAGCCCACCAGCTTTGTCGCAGCCCGTTGGTTTCTCCACCTGTAATTAGCATGGTAAAAACACAAAAAGACTGCAGCTCTTACCTGCAGGTCCAAGTTAAAATTGTCGCTACGGGGGAACGTCGTTCCACATCGTCTCCTGCCGTTTTTGACTTGTCCAAAAGTCGACGGCTCCATTTGAATAGTCTCCCGCCCGGCCGTGGTGTTCTGGTCGGCGCGGGACCAAAAGTCGGCACAGCTGATCCCTTGTGCCTTCAGCTGCTGCTGGCTCCCGCAACTTCGCGGTCCTCCCCAGCCAGCTTTACTCGCAGCACTTGTGGACACTATTTTGTCCAGCTTCCCCCCCTGTGTAAAAACAGCGCGGGGACATAAACTACCGCAGAGTAAATCACTTACCTGCAGGTCGCGGTTTCAAACTTACCGCTGCGGGGGACACTCCACCCCGCCTGTCGTTTCGCAAGCGTGAAGCGATATGACACGCATGCGTCATGGCGGGGTTCTTCACGTAGTCACTCACGTGACTCCGAAGTAAAATTGTTAGGTTTACTCTTAGAACCCTTTTTAAACAATGGAACAACATGCGCAGTACGCCAATCCTCGGGGACTATTCCCGTTTCTAATGACATTTGAAATATTTCTGTCATAGCCCCGGCTATTTCTACACTAACTTCCCTCAATGTCCTAGGGAATATCCTGTCAGGACCTGGAGACTTATCCACTTTTATATTTTTCAAAAGTGTCAGTACTTCTTTTACTTTGAAACTCATAGTATCCATAGCTACTCTACTAGTTTCCCTTACCTCACATAATTTAATATCCTTCTCCTTGGTGAATACCGAAGAAAATAAATTATTCAATATCTCCCCCATCTCTTTTGGCTCTGCAGATAGCTGTCCACTCTGTCTCTCCAATGGACCAATTTTATCCCTCGTTATCCTTTTGCTATTAATATAGCTGTAGAAACTCTTTGGATTTACTTTCACCTTGCCAAAGCAACCTCATGTCTTCTTTTAGCTTTTCTAATTTCTTTCTTAAGATTCTTTTTACATTCCTTATACTCCTCAAGCACCTAATTTACTTCATGCTGCCTATAATTATTGTAGATCTCCCTCTTTTTCCGAACAAGATGTCCAATTTCCCTTGAAAACCAGGGTTCTTTCCAATTTTTACTGTTTCCTTTCAACCGAACAGGAACATAAAGATTCTGTACTCTTAAAATTTCCCCTTTAAATGTCCTCCATTTCTCTTCTACATCCTTCCCATAAAACAAAATGTCCCAGTTCACTCCTTTTAAATCATTTTGCATCTTATCAAAGTTAGCCTTTCTCCAATCAAAAATCTCAACCCTAGGTCCAGTTCTGACCCTCTCCATAATTACATTGAAACTAATGGTATTGTGATCACTGGACCCGAAGTGCTCCCCAACGCATACCTCCGCCACCTGTCCCATCTCATTTCCTAACAGGAGGTCCAGCACTGCCCCTCCTCTAGTAGGTACCTCTGCATGTATTGCTGCAAAAAACTATCCTGCACACATTTTACAAACTCCAAACCATCCAGCCCATTTACAGAATGTGTTTCCCAGTCTATGTGTGGAAAGTTGAAATCTCCCACAATCACTACCTTGTGTTTACTACTAATATCTGCTATATTTGCTCTTCCAATTCTCGATCCCCATTTGGCGGTCTATAATACACCCCTATAAGTGTTGCTACACCTTTCCCACTTCTCAGTTCCACCCAAATAGCCTCCCTAGATGAGCCCTCCAATCTATCCTGCCAAAGCACTGCTGTAATATCTTCCCTGACTAGCAATGCAACACCTCCACCTCTTGCCCCTCCAATTCTATCACACCTGAAGCTACGAAATCCTGGAATATTTAGTTTCCAATCGCACCCCTCCTGCAACCATGTTTCACTGATCGCCGCAACATCATACTTCCAGGTGTCTATCCAAACTCTAAGCTCATCCACCTTTCTTACAATGCTCCTAGCATTAAAATATGCACATTTAAGAAACCCCCCGCATCTTATTCTCTGTTTATTTCCTTTTTCTTCTTTCTCCTCTTGTGTCCGAGTGCTTCCCTTTTCTGCTTCCTGCCTCCCATTCTGTCTACTAGCTTTCTCTATTTGAGTCCCTCGCCCCAACCATTCTAGTTTAAAGTCTCCCCAGTAGCCTTTGCAAATTTCCCCGCCAGGATATTGGTCCCCCTCGGGTTCAAGTGCAACCCATCCTTTCTGTACAGGTCCCACCTTCCCCAAAAGAAGTCCCAATGATCCAGAAACTTGAATCCTTGCCCTCTGCACCAGTCTTTCAGCCACGCATTTATCCTCCACCTCGCTCCATTCCTACTCTCACTGTCGCGTGGCACAGGCAGTAATCCTGAGATTGTTACCTTTTTGGTCCTTTTCCTTAAGTCTCCTCCCAACTCCCTAAATCCTCCCTTCAGGACCTCTTCCCTTTTTTTACCTATGTCATTTGTACCTATATGTACCACGACCTCAGGCTCCTCTCCCTCTGATTTCAGGATATCTTGGACGCGTTGAGACATGTCCGAGACCTTGGCACCAGGGAGGCAGACCACCATCCTGGTCTCCCGACTGCGTCCACAGAATCGCCTATCCGACCCCCTAACAATAGAGTCCCCAATTACTATTGCCCTCTTCTTTTCGTCCCTACCTTTCGGAGCAACAGGACCGGTCTCTGTGCTGGAGGCCCGTCCGCTGTCGCTACCCCCGGGCAGGCTGTCACCCCCATCCGTACTCAAACAGGAGTACTTATTTGCAAGGTGTACCGACATTGGAGTACTCACTCGTCCCTGCCTCTGCCCCTTGCCCTTCCTTAGCGTGACCCACATGTCTCTCTCCCGTGGTTTTGGAGTGACCACCTCCCTATAACTCCTCTCTATGACCTCCTCACTCTCCCTGACCAGACAGGATAGATGGCAGGATAGTAACAGGATAGATGGCAAATTGGGATAAGCAAGATAAGTTGTAGTATTTTAAGTGAACTTTCCCCTTCACTTTTCTTGCCTTAAGAGCTGTCTATAAATTTCCACTGTGGAAAAAAAACCTTTAACCGACATTGACCCTGAGCACTTCATCTCCGATTTTAACCACATATCACCTAAGAATCAGACAGCATAGAAATAGGCCCTTTAGCCCAGCAAGTCCGCCCTCATTAACATTAGTCCCATTTATTATCCGCATATTTCCAACAACTCCCCCCCCCGAGACGATTTATATCATCCTGTAGTGGGCTCCCACAGCAGACAAAAATATTACCTACTCCCCAGTCTCTCAAATCTTTTAATTGGCTTAAATACTTCTATTAGATTTCCTTTTAATCTTTTATTGCAAAGAAGATTTGAGGTAATCCAGTTGAGGTGTTAAAGATGATTAAGGAGTTGATACTTCAAAGGAAAGAAAGTGAGAAAGCAACGCTCATCAGGAAATTGGTAAAGGTCACAGTTTGCAAATACTTGAGTTGCAACCAAAAGAATCCTATTCACCACCCATTGGGTAAATTAGATTGTGTTCCATCACTTATCGGAAGTGGGAAGATATCTATTGTTGTTGCTTCTTAGTATTGCTTGGATTTTAAGTTATAAAATCATAGGGTTTTACAGTGTGGAAAAATGTCCTTCGGCCCAACTTGTTCACACGGGCCAACATGTCCCATCTACACTAGTCCCACCTGCCTGCATTTGGCCCATAAATCTCTAACTCTGTCCCATCCATCTAAAACCTCTGTCTAAATGTATCTTAAACATTGTGATAGTGAAAGTTAATTTCATTTAGATTTAAGGAAATATAAATAGAATAGTTCCCCTCTCCCTTGACTGTGAGTTTGAAGAGGAGGCTCGACCTGAAACGTCACCCATTCCTTCTCTCCTGAGACGCTGCCAGTCCTGCTGAGTCAAGAGCCTGTCCCATTTGGTGATTTTTTCAGCGACTGCAGGCGCCATATCAGAGTCGCCAAAAGATTTTCAACATTTCAAAGTCCAGCAGCGACAAAAAAAAATCGCGACACTTGAAAAAGCACGCATGACGTCATACGTTATCCTGCCGTGTCACGCCGCATCACGCCGCATTATGGTGCAAATTTTTCAGTGACCTGCTACGCCAGTCAATTATGCCGGCAATCGCCGAAAAAATCGGCAAGTGAGACAGGCTCTTTACTCCAACATCTTGTGTCTATCTTCAGTCACAGAGGGCTCCTCCACGACTTGTTTTCCCCTCCAGGCAGCAGTGACCCATCCACCGGAAGAAAGTTGAGGCTTTGGAAATGGTGCAGAGGAGGTTTACCAGAATGTTGCTTGGATTAGGAGGTATTAGCTCTAGGGAGAGGTTGGGCAGACTATATTGTTTTTCTCTGGAATGCTGGAGGTTGCTGGGAGACCAGATTGAAGTATGTAAAATTACATAGAGTGGACAGTCAGAATCTTTTACCCAGGATGGAAAAAAACAAATATTAGAGGGCATAGATTTGAGGTGAGAGAGGCAATGTTTAGAGTGGATGTACTAAGGCGCTACACAGGGTAGTGGTTGAAGTATATATGTTAGCGGCATTTAAAATACTTTTGCATTGGCACATGGATACTCAGGGAATGAAAGGATTTGGGTTATGTGCAGGTAGATAAGTGATGGTATTAGCATCATGTTTGGCACAGACTTTGTGGGCTAAAGGGTCTTGTGCTGTATTGTACAATGTTCAATGTTTTATGTTCTAACCCTTGGTGTATCAATGTCTATTTCTGCCTCCTGTTTGCTTCTCAGTGTCCAGCTGATGGCGCATTTGATCCATGCGGCTGAGAGGAGTTGCAAGCGAGCCCGAGCCCGAGCTGCAGTGCATGGGTGTGCAGGTCTAGCACCCTCTGCAGTCAGCTAGTGGTTCTTTCCCTTTAAAGTGAAGTGGAAAAGATTTAATACTCCATTCAAGGTCCCAAGCAGTCGTTCCAGGTGCGACAAAGGTTCACCTGTATCTCCTCCAACCTCATCTACTGCATCCGCTGCTCTAGATGTCAGCTAATTTACATCGGTGAGACCAAGCGTAGGTTGGGCGACCGTTTCGCCGAACACCTCCGCTCAGTCCGCAATAACCTACCTGACCTCCCGGTGGCTCAGCACTTCAACTCCCCCTCCCATTCCCAATCCGACCTCTCTGTCCTGGGTCTCCTCCATTGCCAGAGTGAGCAACAGCGGAAATTGGAGGAACAGCACCTCATATTCCGTCTGGGGTCCTTGCGCCCTTATGGCATCAACATTGAATTCCCCCAATTTGGCTAGCCTGTGCTGTCTCCTCCCCTTCCTTCACCCTCTAGCTGTCTCCTCCCACCCTCCCATCCGCCCGCCCTCGGGCTCCTCCTCCTCCTCCCTTTCTCCTTCTTTCTTTCCCCACCCCCATCAGTCTGAAGAAGGGTTTCGGCCCGAAACGTCGCCTATTTCCTTCGCTCCATAGATGCTGCTGCACCCGCTGAGTTCCTCCAGCAATTTTGTGTACCTAAGATTTAATAGGAATCTGAGGGGTAAAGGGCCTGACCCACGAGCATGCGGCTCCATGCAGCAAGCGCGACCTAAAGGGCCTGTCCCACGAGCATGCGACCCCATGCGGCAAGCGCGACCAAACCAGAAGCGGGAGCCGCACGGAGGTCGAGTGAGTGACATGAAGTTCGAGCGAAGTCCGCGGGAAGTTCGCGCGTGACGTACAGCCTCGAGACGGTGCGTACGGCGTCGAGGTGGCTGTGGGCCGGCAGGCCGTTGCCGCGCGGAATTTTTTAACACGGTCAGTTTTTCGGAGCCCCGCGCGATGTCGGTACCAGCTCCGCACAACTCCATACGGCTCCGGCGATAGAAGTGGGACCGGCCCCGCGAGGCTGTACGGCTCAAGCGACCACGTTAGGTCGCGCTTGCCGCATGGAGTCGCATGCTCGTGGGACAGGCCCTTAACTTTTTCACACAAAGGGTGGTGGGTGTATGGAACAAGCTGCCAGAGGAGGTAGTTAAGGCTGGGACTATCCCAACATTTAAGAAACAGTTGGACGGGTACATGGATAGGACAGGTTTGGATGGATATGGACCAAATGCGAGCGGGTGGGACGAGTGTAAGTGGGACATGTTGGCCGGTGTGGGCAAGTTGGGCCGAAGGACCTGTTTCCAAACTGCATCACTACATGACTGTATGACTCTAGATCTGCCAGTGAGCTGTCGGTATGTTTTAGTCCTTTGTTTACCGTCAATCACCTTTCATCCTAGCTCATGAAATGTTATCAACCTGAAACATTCGATGTAGATACAAGGAACTGCAGATGCTGGTTTGCAACAAAAAAAAAGACTCAAAGTGCTGGAGTAACTCAGAGGGTCAGGCAGCATCTCTGGAGAATGTGAATAGGTGACGGCTAAATGAAGAATAACACAAAACTATCGGGCAGAAGTTATGTGGCACAGCGGTAGAGTTGCTGCCTTACAGCGCCAGAGTCCCAGGTTCGATCCTGACTACAGGTGCTGTCTGTACGGAGTTTGCATGTTCTCGCTGTGACCGCACAGGCTTTCTCTGGGTGTTCCGTTTTCCTCTCACACTCCAAAGATGTGCAGGTTTGTAGGTTAATTGGCGACTGTCAATTGTCTCCTTTGCGTAAAATATAACGAGTTTGCGGGTTGTCGCTGGTGGACTCGGTGGGCCGAAGGGCCTGTTCCCACGCTGTATCTCTAAACTAAACTAGAGTATTCCTAAACTAAGGTGACGTTTTAGGTCGAGACCCTTCTTCAGACTCAAACATCAACCTGAAACATCATGCCAGCTTTTATCCCTTCAGATGCTGCCTGGCAATAGACAATAGACAATAGGTGCAGGACCAGGCCATTTGGCCCTTCGAGCCAGCACCGCCGTTCAATGTGATCATGGCTGATCATCCCCAATAAGTACCCCATTCCTGCCTTCTCCCCATATCCCCTGACTCCGCTATTTTTAAGAGCCCTATCTAGCTCTTTCTTGAAAGCATCCAGAGAACCTGTCTCCACCGCCCTCTGAGGCAGAGAATTCCACAGACTCACCACTCTCTGTGAGAAAAAGTGTTTCCTCGTCACCGTTCTAAATGGCTTACTCCTTATTCTTAAATTGTGGCCCCTGGTTCTGGTCTCCCCCAACTTCGGGAATATGTTTCCTGCCTCTAGCGTGTCCAAACCCTTAACAATCTTATATGTTTCAAATATTCAAATTCAAATATTTCAAACACTGGCCTGCTGAGTGTTTCCAGCGTTTTCTGTTTTAGCAACGATCTAGTACTTGCAATGCTCCAATCAAAGCTTGGGGAGCAGGCTGCTGGCCCAAACACACCACATGTGAAAACCTGTGTAAGAAGGAACTGCAGATGCTGGTTTAAACCGAAGAGAGACACAAAAAGATGGAGTAACGCAGTAGGACAGGCAACATATCTGGAGAGAAGGAATGGGTGCCGTTTTGGATCGAGACCAGTGTGAAGAAGGGTCTCGACCCGAAACATCACCCATTCCTTCTTTCCAGAGATGCTGCCTGTCCCGTTACACGTGGAAACCTGCTGGGAATTTGGTGCCATTTTTATAGTGAATAATTTGGTTAGTGCGCCCTCTTGTGGGCGCTTGTCAGCAACAGCCGACGTAGGAAACCGTGAGTCTGAAGAAGGGAGGTACACAAAATTGCTGGAGAAACTCAGCGGGTGCAGCAGCATCTATGGAGCGAAGGAAATAGGCGACGTTTCGGGCCGAAACCCTTCTTCAGACTGATGGGGGGTGGGGGGGAGAAGGAAGGAAAAAGAGGAGGAGGAGGAGCCCGAGGGCGGGCGGGTGGGAGGGTGGGAGGAGACAGCTAGAGGGTTAAGGAAGGGGAGGAGACAGCAAGGACTAGCAAAATTGGGAGAATTCAATGTTAATGCCATCCGGACGCAGGGTCCCCAGGCGGAATATGAGGTGCTGTTCCTCCAATTTCCGCTGGTGCTCACTCTGGCAATGGAGGAGACCCAGGACAGAGAGGTCGGATTGGGAATGGGAGGGGGAGTTGAAGTGCTGAGCCACCGGGAGGTCAGGTTGGTTATTGCGGACTGAGCGGAGGTGTTCGGCGAAACGATCACCCAACCTCCGGTTAGTCTCCCCGATGTAAATCAACTGACATCTAGAGCAGCGGATGCAGTAGATGAGGTTGGAGGAGATACAGGTGAACCTTTGTCGCACCTGGAACGACTGCTTGGGTCCTTGAATGGAGTCGAGGGGGGAGGTGAAGGGACAGGTGTTGCATTTCTTGCGGTTGCAACGGAAAGTGCCCGGGGAGGGGTGGTACGGGAGGGAAGGGAAGAATTGACGAGGGAGTTGCGGAGGGAGCGGTCTTTGCGGAAGGCAGACATGGGGGGAGATGGGAAGATGTGGCGAGTGGTGGGGTCACGTTGGAGGTGGCGGAAATGGCAGAGGATTATGTGTTGTATTTGCCGGCTGGTGGGGTGAAAGGTGAGGACCAGAGGGACTCTGCCCTTGTTGCGAGTGCGGGGATGGGGAGAGAGAGCAGTGTTACGGGGTATGGATGAGACCCTGGTGTGAGCTTCATCTATGGTGGCGGAGGGGAATCCCCGTTCCCTGAAGAACGAGGACATTTCCGATGCCCTGGTATGGAATGTCTCATCCTGGGAACAGATGCGGCGTAGGCGGAGGAATTGGGAGTAGGGGATGGAGTCTTTACAGGGGGCAGGGTGGGAAGACGTGTAGTCCAGATAGCCATGTGAGTCAGTGGGTTTGTAATGTATGTCGGTCAGGAGTCTGTCCCCTGCGATGGAGATGGTGAGGTCAAGGAATGGTAGGGAAGTGTCGGAAATGGTCCAGGTGTATTGGAGTGCCGGATGGAAGTTGGTGGTGAAGTGGATGAAGTCAGTCAGTTCAGTCTGAAGAAGGGTCTCGACCCGAAACGTCACCCATTCCTTCTCTCCAGAGATACTGCCTGTCCCACTGAGTTACTCCAGTATTTTGTGTCTATCTTCATGCAGGTGACACTCTGGCTTTTAAAAACGAATTACTTACATTTAAATTGATCGTCTGCTATTCGAGGATTCACATCTGTGTCTCTATATCAACGGTTCATGCTTCTGCAAATGTTTCCATTAATGTTAGCAGAGGCACAAGGAACTTTACAGTTCAGTTTAGAGAAACAGAGACGCATAGAAATTAGGTGAAGGAGTAGGCCATTCGGCCCCTCGAGCCATTCAATAAGATCATGGCTGATCATCCTAAATCAGTACCCCGTTCCTGCTTTCTCACCATATCCCTTGATTCTGTTAGCTCGAAGAGCTATTTCTAACTCTCTCTATAGTTTAGAGATACAGCGCGGAAACAGGCCCTTTGGCCCACAGAGTCCGTGCCGACCAGCGATCCCTGCACACTAACTCTATCCTACACCCACTAGGGACAATTTACAATGTTACCGAAGTAATTAGCCTGCAAACCTGTACGTCTATGGAGTGTGGGAGGAAACCGGAACACCTGGAGAAAACCCACGCAGGTCAGGGGGAGAACGTACAAACTCCATACAGATAGCACCTGTAATCAGGATCGAACCCGGGTATCGAATGCAGATGTTGGAATCACGAGCAAATCACAAAGTGCTGGAGTAACTCAGCGGGTCAAGCAGCATCTGTGGAGGGAATGAACAGTAACGTCAGTATGTTACCATCCTCGTAATGTTACAATGGATACAAAGTGTTGAGGAAGGAACTGCAGATGCTGGTTTAAACCGATGCTAGACACAAAAAGCTGGAGTAACTCAGCGGGTCAGACAGCATCTCTGGAGAAAGTCTGAAGAAGGGTCTCGTCTTGAAACGTCACCTATCCCTTTTCTCCAGAGATGCTGTCTGCCCACTGAGTCACTCCAGTTCTTTGTGTCTATCTTGGGTTCAAAGTATTAGTCCTCTGATCGGAGAATGACAAATCAGAGTATTTCCTCAGAGGTGTGAAATTGCAGAGGAGCAAGGAGATATTGGCGTACATGAATCTCAGAAATAACGAACAGATAGAAAAATGGTTAACAAAATATGTTTTCTTTTCCTTTGTGGTTTTGCGGGGCGGCTGGAGTGTGGAAAACAAAAGCCTGGAAGTTGAATTCCAGTTGTACAGAATGTGTTGGCAAATGCTCCTTGAAGAAATGGATTAAATTTGGGGTTCAGAAAAGATATATTGCAACTCTGGAAGGTAGACAAAAATGCTGGAGAAACTCAGCGGGTGAGGCAGCATCTATGGAGCGAAGGAATAGGTGACGTTTTCAGGTCAAGACCCTTCTTCAGACTGATGTGGGGGTGGGGGGGCGGGAAGAAGAAAGGAAAAGGCGGAGACAGTGGGCTGTGGGAGAGCTGGGAAGGGGAGGGGAAGGAGGGAGAAAGGGAGAAAACTATCTGAAATTAGAGAAGTCAATGTTCATACCTCTGGGGTGTAAACTGCCCAAGCAAAATATGAGGTGCTGCTCCTCCAATTTGCGGTGGGACTCACTCTGGCCATGGAGGAGGCCCAGGACAGAAAGGTCAGATTCGGAATGGGAGGGGGAGTTGAAGTGCTGAGCCACCGGGAGATCGGGTTCGTTAATGCCAACTGTGCGGTGGTGTTGGGCGAAGCGATCGCCAAGCCTGCGCTTGGTCTCACCGATGTAGAACAGCTGACACCTAGAGCAGTGGACGCAATAGATGAGGTTGGAGGAGGTGCAGCTGAACCTCTGCATCACCTGGAAAGACTTGCAACTCTGGAAGATATGTTGCCTTTGGACAAGCTAAAATGCTAATTTCCATTAAATTGTACCAGAGATTGTAAGGTTATATTTTGAGGACAGGTTTATTGACATCATTTTTATGATTAGTGATATGCAGCCTGTCAATTTTCATTGCACTTCCCCATTCTATACAGACAATAAATGTAATGCAGCATAATATCCCACTAGACTTCAAACAAGACAACACGAAAAGATGTGACATTGAGTCACACAAAACAGATTTTGGAACCACAGTCAAAGTTTAACAAGTTAACAAAGTTTAAGGTAGACAGACACAGAAAGCTGGAGTAACTCAGCGGGTCAGGCAGCATCTCTGGAGCATTGCAAGTTCCACATTTCCTTGATTATCATTGCTTTCTGCATATCTGACATACATTTATCCTAAGTACCATCTATATCTCTTGTCCCCCTGACACCCAGTCTGAAGAAGGTAGGCGAAAATGCTGGCGAAACTCAGCGGGTGAGGCAGCATCTATGGAGCGACCCGAAATGTCACCTATTCCCTCGCGCCATAAATGCTGCCTCACCCGCTGAGTTTCTCCAGAATTTTTTTGTCTACCTTCGATTTTTCCAGCATCTGCAGTTCTTTCTTAAACAACCCAGTCTGAAGAAGATTCTCGACCTGAAACGTCACCAATTCCTTTTCTCAGGAGATGCTGCCTGACCCTCTGAGTTACTCCAGCTTTTTTTTTGTCTGTCTTTGGTTTAAACCAGCATCTACATGTACTACATACTGAATTTCACTGTAGCCCGTTACATTGGATGCATAAAGTCCCATTGAACCATTGCCCCTACAACCTCTGTGCTTCGGTGTAAACCAGCATCTGCAGTTCCTCCCTACAACGTTTAACAAAGTTAACAGTGTGTCTTACAGGAAGAGTGAAAGATGGATGGGGAGTAGTAGAGACCCTTCTACTGGTAGAGAGTAATGGAGAAGGCTTTCCCTCGTACTTCAGTAGTTTAGTAGCTTAGTATCTTAGAATAAAGGGGAGGTCATTCTTAGAATAAAGGGGAGGTCATTTAAGACTGAGGTGAGAAAAAACTTTTTCACCCAGAGAGTTGTGAATTTATGGAATTCCCTGCCACAGATGGTAGTGGAGGCCAAGTCACTGGATGGATTTAAGAGAGAGTTAGATAGAGCTCTAGGGGCTAGTGGAGTCAAGGGATATGGGGAGAAGGCAGGCACTGGTTATTGATTGGAGACGATCAGCCATGATCACAATGAACGGCGGTGCTGGCTCCAAGGGCCGAATGGCCTCCTCCTGCACCTATTTTCAGATCTGATTCAGATTCAGATTCAACTTTAATTGTCATTGTCAGTGTACAGTACAGAGACAACGAAATGCAGTTAGCATCTCCCTGGAAAAGCGACATAGAATATGAGCAATAAATACATCTATTTACATGTATACAGACATAGTGTTTTCCTGGTGGGAGGAGTGTCCGGGGGGGGGGGGGGTGATTGGCAGTCACCGAGGTACATTGTTGAGTAGTGTGACAGCCGCCGGGAAGAAGCTGTTCCTGGACCTGCTGGTCCGGCAACGGAGAGACCTGTAGCGCCTCCCGGATGGTAGGAGGGTAAACAGTCTATGGTTGGGGTGAGAGCAGTCCTTGGCGATGCTGAGCGCCCTTCGCAGACAACGCTTGCTTTGGACAGACTCAATGGAGGGGAGTGAGGAACCGGTGATGCGTTGGGCAATTTTCACCACCCTCTGCAGTGCTTTCCGGTCGGAGACAGAGCAGTTGCCATACCATACTGTGATACAGCTGGTAAGGATGCTCTCGATGGTGCAGCGGTAGAAGTTCACCAGGATCTGAGGAGACAGATGGACCTTCTTCAGTCCTCAGGAAGAAGAGATGCTGGTGAGCCTTCTTGACCAGAGTTGAGGTATTGTGGGTCCAAGAGAGGTCATCGGAGATGTTGACCCCCAGGAACCTGAAGGTGGAAACACGTTCCACCTCCATCCTGTTAATGTGGGTGGGGGTGTGCGTGCCGCCCCTAGACTTCCTGAAGTCTACAATGAGCTCCTTGGTCTTCTTGGAGTTAAGGGCCAGGTTGTTGTCAGCGCACCATGCTGCTAGGAGCTGGACCTCCTCCCTGTAGGCTGACTCATCGTTGTTGCTGATGAGGCCAATCACCGTTGTATCATCTGCATACTTGATGATGGTGTTAGTACCATGTACAGGTGTGCAGTCGTAGGTGACGAGGGAGTAGAGGAAGGGGCTCAGCACACAGCCCTGTGGAACGCCGGTGTTCAGGGTGAGGGTTGAAGAGGTGTGCTTGTCTAACCTAACACACTGGGGTCTGTTGGTTAGAAAGTCCAGTATCCAGTTGCAGAGGGAGGGGTCGAAGCCCAGGTTACTGAGTTTGGTGATCAGTTTAGAGAGTATAATGGTGTTGAATGCTGAGCTGTAATCGATGAACAGCATTCTTACGTAAGTGTCTCTGTTGTCGAGGTGGGAGAGGGCGGAGTGAAGTGCCGTTGAGATGGCATCCTCCGTACTCCTGTTCTTGCGGTAGGCAAACTGATAGGGATCCAGTGTGGGGGGTAGGCAGCCTTTGAGGTGTGCCAGGACCAGCCTCTCGAAGCACTTGGTGATGATGGGAGTAAGTGCAACTGGGCGGAAGTCGTTGAGGCTTGCCGCAGTGGAGTGTTTTGGCACCGGATAAACTTTGCTCTGATATTCCAAGTATTGTTTTTTTTAAATAATATTTTTATTAGAAGTAGACATATTATAAAGTATAGTTGCATATTATAGTAAAAAAAATTTTCATATACATCAGTCATACATTATAAAAAATTTCAATTGTCGATTACTTCTACATCTAGTGGGGTTTTTTAATATAGAAAGAGAGAGAAAGAGAGAGAAAGGTTACAAATATCAAAAAAACCCCAAAAAGGTGGAATGGATTACTTATAATACGTCATTGGAGATAGGTTCGTAGATTATAAAGTATGACTTTTCATCTAATCCTGAGTTCAGGTTTCAGTTGGGTTTTCGTGCCGGGCCAATCTATCCCGTCAGATAATTAATGAATGGAGCCCATATTTTATCAAAAAGTTCTTGTTTGTCCATTAAGACAAGTCTAATTCTTTCTAGATATAGGGTCTCCGACATTTCCACAATCCACATTTTAATTGTGGGGGTCGTAGGGCCTTTCCAAAATTTTAATATTAATTTTTTTCCAGTTATTATACTGTAGTCGAGGAAATTTCTTTGGCTTGTTGTGAGTGTTAAACTTTGCTCTGATATTCCAAGTATTATTAATTTTGAGTTTGGATCCAGTTTTGTATTAATAACTTCTGAAATTATTTCAAAAATATCAGTCCAGAAATGTTTAATTTTTATACAATTTGCAAACGTATGTGTTAAATTAGCATCTAGATGTAGACATTTATCACAAATAGGAGAGATTTGTGGGAAGATTCTATTTAGTTTTATTTTAGAGTAGTGTAATCTATGTAAGACTTTAAATTGTATTAAAGCATGTCTGGCATTTAACGAACATTGATGTATATGTTGTAAACTTTCGTCCCACAAATCTTTCGTTATAGGATGACCTAATTCATTTTCCCATGTATGTCTATATGGTTCCGTCGGTGGTACCTCGTTGTTTAGGAGGTTGTCGATGGAGGTGGTTTTAAGGCACGTGGGCACAACTGCTTGGGCAAGTGACAGGTTGAAGATGTCAGTCCAGACGTCTGTCAGCTGCGCAGCACAGGCCATGAGTACGCGCCCGGGGATGCCGTCAGGGGCCAGCAGCCTTACGTGCATTAGTCCTACTCAGTGCCACGTACACGTCATAGGGGGTGTGTGTGAGGGGCTGATGATCGGCAGGGAGCACAGCCTTGATGGCCATCTCTAGATTGTCCCTGTCGAAGCAGCCATAGAAGTGGTTAAGCTCCTCAAGGAAGGAGGCGTTGCTGGATGTGGGGGTGGTATTGGTGGGTCTATAGTCCGTGATGGCCTGGATGCCTTGCCACATGCGTTGGGAGTCGGAGTTGTTGTTGAAGTGCTCCTCAATCCTGAGCTTATGGCAGTGCTTGGCCTTCTTGATGCCCCTCTTCAGGTTAGCCCTGGATGAACTGTAGGCTCGGGCATCGCCTGACCTGAAAGCGGTGTCCCGTGCTTTCATCAGTAGCCTGACCTCGCTGTTCATCCATGGCTTCTGATTCGGGAATATGGTCACCCGTTTGAGGGAGGTGACACTGTTGATGGCGGAGTTTATAAAGTCCAGAACAGAGGATGTGTAGGAATCAATGTCCGTGTGTGAGTCAAGGGTGGCCTGGGCTGCAAACGCCTTCCAGTCAGTGTTTCCAAAACACTGCTGAAGTATGGAGTCTGCCTCCTCTGACCAGACTTTAACTGTCCTCACAGTGGGTTTAACCCGTCTGATGAGTGGGGAGTACTTTGGGAGCAGGAACAATGAGAGGTGATCAGACTGACCAAGGTGGGGGAGAGGGACGGCTTTGTAAGCTTCAGCCATGTTAGTGTAGACTTTGTCCAGTGTCTAGTGGCGAAGGAGACATGTTGGTGGAATTTGGGGAGTACAGTCATCAGGTTGGAGTGATTGAAGTCACCCGCAACAATGAAGGCTGCCTCGGGGTTGTGCGTCTGTTGTTTGCTAATGGCAGTATGCAGCTCTTTCATTGCAAGCTTGGCATTAGCATCAGGAGGGATATAGGCTTCAGTCACAACAGTGGAGGTGAACTATCTGTGCAGATAGAATGGTCTGCATCTAACCAAGAGGAACTCTAGGTTAGCTGAACAGTGACACTCGATGATGGAGGAGTCCGTGCACCATGCTTTATTTACATAAATGCACAGACCCCCACCTCTGGTCTTACCGGAGTCTGATGTCCTGTCCGCTCAGAGTAAATAACGCCCCGTTAGCTGGATGGCGCTATCAGGAACGTCGATGTTGAGCCAAGTTTCAGTGAAGCTCAGGATGCTGCCGTCTTTGATCATGTTGTGGGAGGTGATCCTTAGCTGGAGTTCGTCCATTTTGTTTGCCAGTGAGCGCACGTTGGCGAGGAAAAGGCTAGGAATCGCTAGCCTGTGTGGGGTTAGCTCTAACCTGGCCTTTAACCCACCTCTGCGTCCCCGGCGGTGCTTTCGTACGCGTCGCCGTCTGTTGGTGCTTCCGGTCGGCTGAGTTGGCTTAGTGCGCACTGGTGTTCTGCCGCTCCGTTGCTCCACTGGCGGTCTCCAGCCCCGCGGCTCCGGTGCTCCGCTGCTCTGACTAGCTCAGGAGCGAGAGGGAGATCGCCCAGAAAGTTGTTGCTGCCGAAGGAACCGAAGTCCAGAAGTGCCTGTCGGCTGTACGAAAGGGATACAAGACTGCTCCATGTGAGCAGCCTTGAGACAGGTAGGGGAATTGTCGCTATTGCCCAAATTCTTGGGAGACACGGGGCGTCGCGATGCCGCCATTTTGTAAGCAAGATGTTCTATGTTTCTGTGTTTCTAGTACTTCAGAGTTTAGTTTTGCAGAATCGGTTATGGTGCTTTCATCACTGCCAACTCGGCCTGGATAGGTTTGCAGTGTTTGAGTTTGCAGCAAGAGTTTGGCTTCTCGTCCTTGTGGAAATACATTTTGCCAAACTCGAAGCAAGCTGTGCACCATCAGCTGTCAGAACGTCAGGGCCAAGGAGATCTGGACCTTGAATTTATTGAAGTCATTTTTCCAAATGAGCTCAGCATAAGATTTGGCGTTTGTTTGGCAGATGGTAGCCAACTTTCTCAAGTCTTCTTTCTCCAATAAGAGATTCTATACTTGACAAAAACCAAAGAATGTTCATGTTTCAGGCTCATTTCGTTCAGTGCCATTTCCTCCATGTTGTTAGTGGCCATCTTACTGTTAAACATCTCATTACAGATGTAATTCATATTTTCTTTCTTCTAGTTGATCTTATCAATTTGTTCCTTTTATTAATCAGATTTTCCAGATTCTTACTTCTTCGATTTCCTCAGAAATATTTTCTATTTGTTTTTCAAAACTCTGGCATGTTTGAATCTGTGGTTATTCTCACCATTTCCACTGGTTTCAGTGCAAACAGTGTTCATTTGAAGCTGTGTAGCCCTGACATTGGTCTATAAATGCCATAATATAAAATATTATAAAATTATACTTCAACCTGGCCAACTTAGATGTGCACACACACTTTTGAAAACATACTTACGTCCTTCTCTTGGATTAGTTTAGTTTAGTTTGGAGATATAGCATGGAAACAGGCCCTTCGGCCCACCAAGTCCGCGCCGCCCAGCGATCCCCGCACACTAACACTATTTTACACACAATTTACAATTTTACCAAGCCAGTTAGCCTACAAACCTATACATCTTTGGAGTTTGGGAGGAAACCGGAGCACCCAGAGAAAACCCACACAGGTCACGGGGAGAACGTACAAACTCCATACAGACAACAACCATAGTCAGGATCGAACCCAGTTCGCTGGGGCTGTAAGGCAGCAACTCTACCACTGAGCCACCGCTGAGCTTGATATTGATAAATAATTTAGAACGACAATTATTAATTCCTGCAAAATGTACAATTGGCGTTTGCTTCTCTAAGAGGAGGTAAAATAGAGCATGGTCCAATTGAATGAGTAAGAAATCCTCTTGGTGTCCATATTATGCCTCCTTCATTCAACGTAAATGAAGATAAAACAACAGTAGATATTTGAACAGTAGATCATTTCCTTCATTTTTTGTCTGTGGGATCTTCCAGCAGGCAATTTGGCAAATGACCCTGTCTTATAGGAAGTACCTCAAAATAATAAAAGGCAGATCGTGCTGGAGTAACTCAGCGACTTAGGCAACATCTTGGATGGACCTGCTAAATTGGTGGTATTGCATGAGCTACCTGTTACATGCCTGCTTCCATTTTCAGTTGGCCAGATGCACAATACTGCGCATTTACTACATTAAGGCATGGATTCAGGTTGGTTTGTTCCATTAGTCAAAATGAACGTATTTTATATTACAATTTCCCATTGTCTTCACTTATCCACATTAGAACTTTCTCCAAACCTGTCTATTCGATAGAATAACATGGAGATATATCACTTGACCCAACTTGGCACAGTGTAAGGTCTCTTCCTGAACGCTCTCAACTATTACTTAACGTGGCTCTGGTGAAAGGTTTCTGACTCAAAACATTAACTTTGCCCAGTTTTGATGACAGTTCAGGGGACACAGGAGGCTGCAGATGGGGTAGCTTGGAGCAAAAAAAACCCAAACTGCTGGAGGAACTCTGCAGGTCAGGCAACATCTGTGGAGGCAGAGGCATGCTTGGCGTTCCAGACCCTGCATCAGATCTGAGTGCAGGGGGAGAGGATGGCTGGTATGAGGAGGGAGGAGCCATCTTGGGGAACGGCTGCTAACCAGCAGCCGTCCGTTTAATCCATTTTTTTCCCAGTTTTTAGTAAGTCTTGTTTTTCGTTTGTAAGAGAAATGGACTTCTTAATGTGGGGGGAAGGAGGTAATCTTACTTCTAGGTCCCTACCTGGTCGGTGAGGCAGCTTTTTCTCCGGGCTGCCCGTCGACCCGTCCTCGTGGCCTACCAGCGGGCTTGGAGCGCCGTTTCCTGGCGGGGACCGGCCAGCACCTCGGCTTCGGTGGCGGCACAGCGCTGGGGCGCTATCGTGGGGCGGAGCGGGCGATGCCTTGCCTGGGTCGCCGCGCTGGATCGACGCGCTGGAGCTCCGGTGAGCTCTGACCGTGGTCGACCGTGGTCGACACCTCCGGGCTGCGGGTCTGCGGAGCGGAGCGGGCGGCGCCGACTTTAACATCGGGAGCCTGGGAGCTCCAACCCGGTGCGTCCCTGTCGGCTTCGGAAGCCGACAATCCCCAGCTAGGAAGCGGCCCGTTCCAGGTGGCCCAGCCACTGTGAGGACTCTCCCGACGCCGGGGCAACACCACCCGGCCAGAACGGCCAGGAACATCGGGCCTCCGTAGAGGCAATAGCGGTGGCCTCACTAGGCCTGACTTTTGGGAGAACTGGGGTGGGGACTGGACTTTGTGCCTTCCCCCACAGTGGTAATCATTGTGGGGGTATTATTTTTCTGTGTGTAGTTACTATGTTAGTCTGTGTCCAAGATGGCTGTCGGAAGGGAGAGTGGACGCTGGCACGCTTTAGCTGCCGCTGCTCTCTCTTCACATTGTGTTTTTTGATTTTTTTGATTTTGTGTCTTTGGAGCGATTTCTATCTTTAATTTGTATATTGAAGATGTCCTTATTATTTATTTTTTTCCGACTATATGTTTTTTTCTCTTCTGTTAATCTTTGTAAGGTGTCCTTGAGATTTGAAAGGCGCCCGAAAATAAAATGTATTATTATTATTATTATGAGGAGGTGAGTGGGAGAGGTGCAGCAGATGAGAAGGGGGAAGGTGAGCAGATGGAGCCAGCTGGGGGATATGAAGGGTGGAGTTAGGTGATAGATGATCTTGGCCTTCTTCACTGCCAGGGTGAGATCAAATCAAAATAGAAGAACACCTCATCTTCGCCTCAGTAGTCATAGTCATAGAGGCTAGAAATGGCCGTTCAGCCTAACTCGTCCATGCTGATCAAGATAGTCCGTCTAAGCTAGCCCCATTTGACTGCATTGGGCCCATATCCCTCTAAACCCCTCTTTGTCATGTACCTGTCCAAGTGTCTTTTACCTGCCTCAACTACCTCTTCTGGTTGCTCATTCCATATACCACAGTGGTATCCATTGTGGGGGGATGATTTTTTTGTCTAATGTAATCCTGTAAGTCTGTGTCCAAGATGGCTGCCGTGAAGAGAGAGTGGACGCTGGCGCGCTTTGGCTGCCGCTGCTCTCTCTTCACAGTGTTTTTGATTTTCTGTTTTTGGACTGAATTCTGTTTTTAATTTGTGTCTCTGTGATGTCTTTATTACTTATTTTATTCTGATTATATGTTTTTATTTCTATGAATCTATGTAAGGTGTCCTTGAGATGTCTGAAAGGCGCCCATTAAATAAAATTTATTATTATTATTATTATTACTATATACCCACCGCCCTCTGAGTAAAAAAGTTGTCCCTCAGATTTGTATAAATATTGCCTTGTTCACATTAAACCTATGTCCTCTGGTTTGAGATTCCCCTACCCTGGGTAAAGGACTGTGCATTCACGCTATCTGTTCCCCTCATGCAAACAAATGGTATGAAAAAAGAATGTTCCAATTTCAGTTTGTCCAATCCCTCCACCAATGCTGTCTGACCCACTGAGTTCCTCCAGGACTCAGTTCCTCTAGCACTTTGATTTTTGCTCAAGATTCCCAAATCTGCAGTTTCTTGTGTCTCCACCTCTCTCCTCACCTGGTTCCAACTATCGCCTGCTTCGCCCTGCTGTACACAGGCTAACCTGACATTGTTGGTGGCACGGTGGCGCAGAGGTAGAGTTGCTGCCTTACAGCGCTTGCAGCGTCGGAGACACGGGTTCAATCCTGACTACGGGTGCTGTCTGTGCGGAGCTTGTACGTTCTCCCTGTGACCACGTGGGTTTTCTCCGAGATCTTCTATTTTCTCCCACACTCCAAAAGATGTACAGGTTTGTAGGTTAATTGGCTTGGCATAATGTAAATTGTCCCTAGTGTGTGTCGGAGAGTGTTTAATGTGCGAGGATCGCTGGTTGGCATGAACTCGGTGGGCCGAAGGACATGTACCTCTAAAGTAAACTAAACTAAACTAAGCCCCTCTACACTCAGACCTGATGAAGGTCTCAGCCGATAATGCCAGCCAACCCTCTGCCTTCTCAGATGCTGCCTGATCCACTGAGTTCTTCCAGCAGATTATTTTTTTGTACTTTGACAAGGGGGCTCTGATTTGATATGTTAACTCCATTTCTCTTTCCACAGCCCCGACATGCCGAATGTTTTCAGCATTTTCCAGTACTATGACAGATTTCCAGCATTTGCGATTTTTAGATTTTCAGATTGTGTTTTAATAATAATTGAGACTCTTGAAGAGAAAACAAAACAACATCGAAACATATGAGACGTCTTCATACCGTGTAATTTTTTTGGTAACACAATACTGGCATTGTACTCCTTAAAAATATAAAATTATAACATTAATTTAACATTAACTAGCCTGGAGGACATTTAGCGTAAATTTCTGATGAAGTCATGCCACATGGAGAAATATTGTTTACTTTGAAACTTGGATAACAAACCAGCCTGAAATAGCCGGACAATCCTTTCCAATAATGGGTCAACGTTATCCAGTTGAAGTGACTTGCAAACTAACTTATTTTAATGTTGTACCCAGGTAAAGATGCCACAAGTTTAATATTACACCAACCATTGTGTGAGAAAGCTACAATTTCAGTAATGTTGGATCGCCTGTACGCTAGTTCTATGTTATCCCTGTTTTGTGTCCTAAACATTAGGGATAATTTACTGAAGCCGATTAACCTACAAACCCGCACGTCTTTGGGGGAAACCAGAGCACCTGGAGAAAACCATGCGGTCATAGGGAGAATGTACAAACTCTGCACAGAGAGCAGTTGTTGTCAGGATCAAACCCGGGTCTCTGGCACTGTAAGGCAACAACTCTTCTGCTGCACCACCATGCCGCCCCATTCTTAAAGCATTGCTGAAACATAAGTCTGCACCCGAAACGTCACCTATTCCTTTTCTCCAGAGATGCTGCCTGCCCCGCTGAGTTACTCCAGCTTTTTGTGTCTCTCTTCGGTTTAAACCAGCATCTGAAGTTCCTCTCCACACACCATTGTTGTGTGGTTGGTGTTTCAGTTATTTTTTTGCAAATTTCCACATGAAATTAGCTGGAAATGTTTGCTCTTTAATAAATAAACATTTGAGGGAATGTAAAACATGCATGAACTGCAGAATAGAATGAGCCTTGGGTTATTTGGCTATACTCCCGCCTGGTTCAGGAAGCAAAAGATTTGAAACCCACTCTGGTAACAGTATGTGAAGACCAGTGGCTCCAACTCTGAATCCTGCTCTGATATCCCACAGGATTCTGGGGATATTTGATGGAGAGGGAGAGGGAAAGGAAGCTGGGGGGAGCAGTTCTCACCTCATCACGTTGATAGTGGGAACAAGTAACACCCTCACATTGAACAACATTTACCTCGTAATGGCTTGTGTGAAGATGGTTATACCCATCAAAGTGGTGTCTGCATTAGGTTGCAATCCTTGCACCATTCCCAATGCCGAATCCAATTTACTGCCAAGATATCTTCATCTTAGTTGGCATGGGCAAGTTGGGCCAAAGGGCCCGTTTCCATGCTTTATATCTTCAATTCTGGGCATGTAATCAACTAAACATTCCTAAACAAACTCGTTGTCTCAAAGTATTTCTAAAGCCCAAAATGACAGATAAATGTTGCCAATCCAGAGAAGCCCAGTGTCCTTTTCTATCTGATAGCTGAGGTCAGGATTTCTGGACTCCTTACTGTTAACGATTGAGTTGTAAAGGAAACGATCAATAGATTGCATGTGGCGCTGTTGGTAATAGCATTAGTTCTGTTCTTTTATAATGCATTATATCTGGTCATTTCTTCAAATGTCCATTCCTATCTCAATGGACTTTTGGAAGACTGACCTAATTCCCCCCCCCCCCCCCCCCCCCCCCCCCCCACATTAGCAACCTGCTGCCCTGGCAATCCACTGTCATAATATTCCATCCCTGATTGTGTTCCTAGCATTCACTCCTTGTTGGGGAGTGTGGATGGGGGAGCAGAGTTGCTGGAGTGGTGAGTGGTGGGATAGTGTCAAGGATGTTGTGGGCTTCAGGCGATGAAGACTCGATGCCAGCAGTTACGTCATCTACACAATATAACATTTTAATTCCCATTGTTCTTGCCTCTTTTCCATAGCTTCAAGTATTGGTGGTTGTGGCCTTTTGTGGCACAACATTTCGGAGTCAGGTTCAGTTCAAAGCCCTCATTTTTGTAAAACCTCAGTTGACATTACAGCGCTGCACTCTCACACTGCCACATTACTGGAGGTGCCTTTCAGCCACATGTTTAAGCAACATTTTGTGTTGCATCTCAGGTGAATGGAAGGAAATATCTCATTGCACAATATGGAGAAGAGCAGAGAAGTTGCCCACTAGTTGGCCTGCATTCATCCCACAACCAACACCCAAACTAATGGCTACAATTGAATGGAGACACAATGAACTGCAGATGCTGAGATTGTGAGCAAAACACAAAGGCTGGAGAAACTCAACCGGTCAGGCAGCATCTGAGAAGAGAATGGACAGGTGACGTTTCAGGTCAGACTAAATAATTAATTGTTGTACGTGTGATTTTGTTGCATACATCAGATTTGATGATAACATCTTACTTTGATAAATGCTTTCAGGGAGAAACCCAGCACTAAGGAATGGCTACAGACACAAAATGCTGGAGTAACTCAGCGGGACAAGCAGTATCTCTGGAGAGAAGGAATGGGTGATGTTTCTTGTCAAGACTCTTCGTCAGGTCTAATTACATTAGCCAACTCTTTTGCTTGTTATCTATCAAGCTGTAATATGTTGTGCAAAGTTTACTTTTATGCAAGATACACAAAAAAGCTGGAGAAACTCAGCGGGTGCAGCAGCATCTATGGAGCGAAGGAAATAGGCAACGTTTCGGGCCGAAACCCTTCTTCATTATTTCCTTCGCTCCATAGATGCTGCTGCACCCGCTGAGTTTCTCCAGCTTTTTTGTGTACCTTCGATTTTCCAGCATCTGCAGTTCCTTCTTAAACAATTAATTTACTTTTATGCAAACTGATGTAAAAACACTGTGTCTGTGCTGTGCATTGCCTCATGTTAACTAGGGTCTCCCATTCCTTCTCTCCGGAGATGCCGCCTGTCCCGCTGAATTACTCCAGCTGTTAGTGTCCATCTTCAGTTTAAATTAGCATCTGCAGTTCCTTCCTACACTCGGGAACGGCTATGGCTATTGTCCATTGAGGTCCCCATTCACCCCATCATTCCCCAACTTATTGCTTTCCGCTATGGTCCAGGTAACCTGATTAACATCAATTTACTGTTTAATGTTACTCCTGGTTAATCAAATTACAAAAGATAGACACAAATTGCTGGACAGGCAGCATCTCTGGAAAGAAGGAATGGGTGACGTTTCGGGTCGAGACCCTTCTTCAGACTTACGAAATCTATTTACACAATACAACTAGACCATATTCTTAAAGTAGCAGCATTGTCACAAGAACCTAGAATGTATTTATTCATTGGAAATACTGTATTAATTGGTCTAATTGTATTAACCAACTCTTCTGCTTGTTATCTATCAATCAAGAATATGTTGTGCAATGTTTATTTTATGCAAACTCTGTACTTTTTATGCAAAAAAGTGTCTGAGTTGTTACTACATGTTGTGTATTGCCTCATGTTAACAATGTTGTAAAGTCATAGAATCATACAGTGTGGAAACAGGCCCTTCGACCCTACTTGCCCACACCGACCAACATGTCCCACCTACACTAGTCCCACTTGCCTGCATTTGGCCCATATCCCTCTAACCCTATCCTATCCAGGTACCTGTCTAATTGATTCTTAAACATTGCGATAGTCCCTGCCTCAGTTATCTCCTCCGGCAGCTCGTTCCATTCACCCACCACCCTTTGTGTGAAACTTCTGTATTTTTTTTAACATGCATTCCTCCAATTCTGGCTTGAACTATATCCTCAACTTCCTTCACTCTTCACGGTGGTGAGGGCGGCACGTTGGTGCAGCAGTAGAGTAACTGCCTTACAGTGCCAGAGACCCGGGTTCGATCCTGACTACGGGTGCTTGTCTGTACTTAGTTTGTACGTTCTCCCCGTGACCTGCGTGGGTTTTCTCCAAGATCTTCGGTTTCCTCCCACACTCCAAAGACTCCATAGACGTATAGGTTTGTAGGTTCATTGGCTTAATGTAAATTGTCCCTAGTGTGTGTAGGATAGTGTTAATGTGCGGGGATCGTTGATCGGTGTGGACTCAGTGGGCCGAAGGGCCTGTTTCCACGCTGTATCTCTAAACTAAACTAATCTAAACTCCAGCTCCGGACCTAACTCTAGAATTTCTTCCTTAAGTTGTTTAATCTCTCCTCCTTAATCTCACTCTTTATTTCAGTGACAATATTTTCTCTTCTCGTATGGTCTCCTTCCATCGCTCAGTGTTGATTAGACTTTAGAGAGTTACAGCGTGGAGACAGCCTCTTCAGCCCACCAAGTCCGCGCCGACCAGCGGTATTATCCGACATACTAAGGGGACAATGTACAATTTACTGAAGCCAATTAACCTTTAACCCTGTACATCTATGGAGTGGTGTTTGATAACACTACTTTGAGGCATATTGAGATTTTCGTGTAAATTGCTCTTGGATTAGGCATCATAGAATGGCAAATCCCAACAATGGCCAACCACGCCTCTGACCGTCTTTCAATGTCCCTCTGTTTCTTCCCATGTTAAACTGTCAAGGTTGGTCTTATGTCCAGGGGAAGGTGGTCCTGAGTGGGTGGGGGAAAGGTGGTGTGGGGAAGCAAAGTGGATTATGGTCAAAATTGGATCTGTATATGACAGCGTGAAAAACAAGGTGAGGTCTCAACTGGGGAGCAAATGCCAACATCTATCAACACGTCCTTGTCTTATGTCTTTTACGTTTAGCTGCATTATCCGATAAATACCAGTGCATCTTTTCAAAGATGAGTCACTTCACTCAAATGTATCTATCAAGTAGAACTCTTTAATACCCCAAATCAGACAGTGTGGTAAATATAGGCTCACTTTTGGGCGAAATTGTTGGTATACAGGGCATTTGCCGACTTTTAGTCTCGAAAAGAAGCTTCCAACAGGTGATGTTATTTGTACACCGTAATTAAGATTGATTTCTAGGTGTAACAATGAGAGTTGGACAAGGGAATACATGTATAAGCTAGCCAAATGTAACATGAGGATTTATACTGGGAGGTTCTTACAGCGAGTGGGTGGAGGAAAAACATGGGCAAGAAAGCCATCTAAACAAATGGCCCCAACAATAAGTGAAGTACAGTCTCTTTCAATGGCCTAATGAAGGTAGACCTGCCTTGCCTGCAAGTAAAAGGAAGAAGGGTCTCGACCCGAAACGTCACCCATTCCTTCTCTCCAGAGATGCTGACTGTCCCGTTGAGTTACTCCAGCATTTTGGGTCTACCTTCGATTTAAACCAACATCTGCAGTTCTTTCCTACACAGTAAAAGGAAGAGTTGTTTTTGTATTAAAAAGTAAAAATCTGCAGATTTCAGTAACCTGAAATAAAAACAGAAAATGCTTGGAGTCATCGGCAGTCGGGGAGCATCTGTGGAGACAGTCGCAAGAACCATTTTAAGCTGATAAACTTTTAAAATGAATTGGCCACTTTGATTCAATGCGAGAAAGGCTGCTCATCTGGAGTTGTTCCATACAATTCATGAGGTCTGTAAATGTGGCGAGTCAGAAGATCTATTTATTTATTTAATTCTTTATTTTGAACAGAATAAAAGAATAAAAAGCAAGTGTGAAACAGTATACAAAAACAAAACAAGAATATTTATAAAGTGTCATAAACAATATCTATAAATAAAGCTTATTAATTCCCACCCCTTATTCAACTGCATATAATTATCTTATACAAATTTAGCAGCAATATGTACACCATATGTACAACAGCAGCTATATGTACACCAAATTATTTACATTTATACACTAATCAAATATGTACAAAGCCATACAAGAAAGAGAGAAACAAATAAAAAAGAAAAGAAAAAAGCCTCATATACTATACAGTATCTTAGTCATATATACAAGATGAGATCAGTTGAGGGAAGAGTGTAAAAGAGAAGATAGACACAAAAAGCTGGAGTAACTCAGTGAGTCAGACAGCATCTCTAGAGAAAAGGAATAGGTGACGTTTCGGGTCGAGACTCTTCTTCAAAAGTGAAATTGGGCTTAGATTTCATAGAATACTAGTCCAGCCTCTGTGAATCACGTATTCATTTCTGATCACTGAATTGCAGAAAGGATGTGAAGACGTTAGAGAGGGCACAGAAAAAGGTTATAAAAATGGTTCCTGAGACTGCAGCTAAGGATAGGTTAGAGAGGTTGGGACTGTTTTCTTTAGAGAAGAACATGTTGAGGGGAGAATTGATAAAAGTATGTAAGTTGATGAGGGGAATGAAAAGAATGAATAGTGGAAGTCTGTTTACTTTCATGGAAGATTAGAAGACTAGAGGTCACAGAAGTAAAATTCAGAGGAAGCAAGTTAAGAATGACATAAAGAATAAGATTTGTATCCAGTGTGTGGATGTAATCTGCAATTAATTGTCTGTAGATGCGGTGGAGGCAGATTCCAGTCTGGCCTTCATACAGGAATCGAATGGATATATGATTTGGGAAAATTTGCAAAGCTACGAAGGTTGTGTTGGGGGAGAACCCAGTGAGATGCTCTGGTAGAGAGCTGGCATGGCCATGATGGTCCAAATGGCTTCCTTCTCTATGACCACCATTCCAACGCTATATGATCATCCTTCGTATGGTCATTCAGTGCTGAATGACTTTCTTGGGGTCAACTCTGTTAGTACTTTCTTAGCACGTTGGCGTAGCTGTAGAGCTACTGCCTTACAGCGCCAGAGACCCGGGTTCGATCCTGACTACGGCTGCTTGTCTATACGGAGCTTATACGTTTTTTCTCCGAAATCTTCAGTTTCCTCCCACACTCCAAAGATGTACAGGTTTATAGGCTTGGTATAAATGTATAAATGTAAAATTGGCCCAAGTGTGTGCGGGGTAGTGTTCACGCACGGGGATCGCTGGTCGGTGTGGACTTGGTGGCTGAGGGACCTGTTTCCGCGCTGTATCACTAAACTAAACTTCATCCTCCAACTGTGATGCAGGTACCTAACTTCATCCCTCTTCTCCTTCGGTGTCCACTGATGTGAGCACGTGCGCAATCTGAAGAAGGGTCACGACCCGAAACGTCACCCATTCCTTCTCTCCAGAGATGCTGCCTGTCCTGCTGAGTTACTCCAGCATTTTGTGTCTGTCTTCAGTTACATGATTACTTCCTGACTGCTTATTTAAGCCATGATCTCCTAACTGACCAGGCATCTGTATCTTTCCCTTTGCTTCTATTAGTCCTGTTGCTCTAGGCTGATAGCTTCTGTTACAAATGTTGCCTTAGGTGAGACATCCATTTATCAGTCAACCATTTTTCCACGTGAATTGCAAGCTATCCTTCATGTTCTCTATTTACCCATCTGGTGTCAGAAGAACAAATCTTCATATCTGTAACGTTGCACCTCTGACCATGCAGCACTCCTTCAGTTTACAGAGAAATCAAATATCTGGTCTTGATTGTATGGTCAAGGTTTTTAGGTGAGATCTTGAACCCCAACATTTTCCAACTCAAAGATGAACGCTAAAACTGAGCCAATGTTAGCCGCCATTAAGTAATCCAATCAGAGTTGCCCATCCACGATTCTATGAATCAGTTCAAAAGGCATTTAAAATATTTCAGTTCTGCTGAAAGAACATCTCCACTATTTTCTTATTTGATTTCAGATCTCCGTAGCCCCAAGATGTGTTTGTCTATATTTTTATTCCTCGGGGTCAATCTCTCACTTTTGACGTTCATCAGTATATTTATGTTGTATTGTATCTCGCAGGTCCCTAGTGGGAGACCACTTTTCGGCGCTCCCGCAACGGCAACTTCTCCCGCTGGAATCGTGGGGTTTGAAGGACTCGGAGCGGGGCCTAACATCGCCCCGCATGGCTTAAATGGCCACAGGACTTACCATCGCCCGCCGGGGGCTTTAACATCGGAGCCCCAGTTCACCTCGACGCTGCAGTTGGGCTGCTGGACCGCGGGGGAAGAACAAAAGGAAGAGATAAGACTTTGCCTTCCATCACAGTGAGGAGTGATGGAGATTGACTGTGATGGATGTTTATGTAAACTGTGTTAAGTGTGGGTCTTGGATTTTTTTGTAATGTAAGGCTGTAGAAAATGCAATTTCGTTCAAACCAAGCTGTTTGAATGACATTAAATGGCATTCTATTCTATTCTATCTCTCTGTCTCCTTTTAAATCACTCCACTGAAAGCTGCTCTTTCCCTCTTTTGGTCCTAGTTTTAAGAATGCCTTAAGATAGACACAAAATGCTGGAGTAACTCAGCGGTATCTCTAAGCTAATAACAAGGTTTGCAAAATACGAAGCAGAGATGTATTGGAGGCCAAAGGAGACATGTCCTGAATTATAGCAGAGGAACAAACAAGATGAGCTAATATCACAATTAGATGACCGATCATGATAAAGAAACCATAAATGTGTGGGAAGGAACTGCAGATGCTGATTTAAACCAAAGGTAGACACAACATTTTGGAGTAACTCAGCGGGACAGGCAGCATCTCCGGAGAGAAACATAGAAAATAGGTGCAGGAGTAGGCCATTCGCCCCCTCGAGCCAGCACCACCAAATATGATCATGGCTGATCATCCAAAATCAGTTCCTGCTTTTTCCCCATATCCCTTGATTCCGTTAGCCCTAAGAGATAAATCTAACTCTCTTGAAAGCATACGGTGAATTGGCCCCACTGCCTTGCTTCTGTGGCAGAGAATTCCACAGATTCACAACACTCATTTTTTCCTTCATCTCAGTCCTAAATGACCTTATTCTTAATTAGGAATGGGTGGCGTTTCGGGTCGAGGGTGTCTCTCATGTGGAGTTGAAGGATACTCTATAAAGTATCTCTCAGTCCAGCTGCTCCGGTCTCAGAGGCGCCCTCTATAGGGTTGGATCTCGCCACGATGTTCCTGTTGGCTTGTGGATTCAGTGGAGCGAGGAGTTGCTGGAGTACCAGGCGGTCTGGTGCTGAACAGGCGGGCGGAGGAGCGAGGGGGCAAAGAGAGGGATCAGTAAGTGGAGACGTGGGAGCGGTGGGGTGGGCAGGGGGAGGGAGGGGGGGGGGGGGTATATCTGTGACTCCGGACCACGAAAGAGACCTCCTACCAGCGATAAGCAGCGTTGAGCCCATTCCAGCTCCAGAATTTTAGGCATCCGTGTGGAATATTTCAGCGTGGAAGGAAAAGAAAGTAAACGCGCAGTGATGTGGGACTGTGGAGAGCTGTGTGCACAATCTTGCTGCTCCTGGATTTGCCAGCACCGGCGAATACTCACTGATCCTTGCTCCGGCTTGTGTTACAGTGATTGGCGGAGCTCGTCCACATGCATAGAGTCGCAGACGCCGTCTGCCCTGGAATGACAGCCTGGGTCATCCTTCCCGTTAGCCTTTCCGTGTCCACCATCACAGCGCTGTGGGTCGTGTAAGTATCGCCACTAATGCACCGCCTCCGCGTTAGCACCGACTCCTGCATTAAGTTGTACCAGTGTGGCATCTCCACCAAGCCCAAAGCTTTTAACGCTCTTGTATAAGTGCCTCTTCTGCCTCTTTACTGCAACTATCGGCGGCTTCTGAATCTTGTTGGTAAACTTTGTCCCATTGCAGATTCGGGGTTGTCTGTAATGCCACTTTCCGTCGCTGTAACCACACAGCTACCTATTCTGATGTTAAGTCTCATTGTCTGTAACTCGTTTTCACCTAGTCCCTGGTAGATAAAAGTGCTGGAGAAACTCAGCGGGTGCAGCAGCATCTATGGAGCGAAGGAAATAGGCAACGTTTCGGGCCGAAACGTTGCCTATTTCCTTCGCTCCATAGATGCTGCTGCACCCGCTGGGTTTCTCCAGCACTTTTGTGTACCTTCGATTTTCTAGCAACTGCAGTCCCCTTCTTAATCACCTGGTCCCTAGCTAACTAAGGCCTGTTACCTTTATCATCTTTACTTTTTTTGCATATCTATCATTCAATTGTTCTATATCTCTCTATAGTCACCATCTATATCTCTCGTTCCCTCTCCCCTGACTCTCAGTCTGAAGAAGGGTCTCGACCCGAAATGTCACCCATTCCTTCTCTCCAAAGATCCTGCCTGTCCTGCTGAGTTACTCCATATTTTTATGTCCATCTTCGGTTTAAACAAGCATCTGCAGTTCCTTCCTAGCTATTCTCAGTATTCTACGGGCTAGTGGAGTAAAGGGATATGGGGAGAAGGCAGGCACGGGTTATTGATAACCATATAACAATTACAGCACGGAAACAGGCCATCTCGGCCCTTCTAGTCCGTGCCGAACACTTACTCTCACCTAGTCCCATCTACCTGCACTCAGACCATAACCCTCCATTCCTTTCCCGTCCATATACCTATCCAATTTATTTTTAAATGATAAAAACGAACCTGCCTCCACCACTTCCACTGGAGGCTCATTCCACACAGCTACCACTCTCTGAGTAAAGATGTTCCCCCTCATGTTGCCCCTGAACTTTTGTCCCTTAGGGGACGATCAGCCATGATCGCAATGAATGGTGGTGCTGGCTCGAAGGGCCGAATGACCTCCTCCTGCACCTATTTTCTATGTTTCTATGTTTCTATATGCTGTCACCCACACTCAGCCAAGTCTGCATCCCATTCATTCCCTCTACATTTACAATCAGCATGGTTTGAACTGTCATCTGCTGTTGATACTGTCTGTCTCATAATCTGCCCCAAACTCTGTAGAAATATTGGTAATCCTTGATAATGCCTGCACTCTCTGTCACGTATGCACGGAAAGATCTGCACCCAGATAGCCACAAAATGCTGGAGTAACTCAGCGGGTCAGGCAGCATCTCTGGAGAGAAGGAATGGGTGACGTTTCGGGTCGAGACCTTTCTTCAGACTGTGTTGCTCCAGCATTTTGTGGAGTCTGAGGAAGGGTCTCGACCCGAAACGTCACCAAATCCTTCTCTCCAAAGATGCTGCCCATCCTGCTCGGTATGGTATGGTTGACAGGATCTACACTGCCATCCTTCTCAATCCGGTCCTCCATCTCAATCCTGTCAGTATCTGTCACTTGTTCTCAGTGCAGTCTTTCCTGACCGCTACTCATGATACTGTTGGGCCTTTCACCCACAAGTGACTCGAACCGCCAACTATCCATGATAAGCTTTGCATCTTAGATTTGCTCTTAGAACCTGCTGTTAGATTTAGTCTGCGATGTTGCTTACTCTTTATACCGTGGGTTGTGTCGGAGTAATCTTCAAGTATTCTCGTCATTCTTTGTGCTGTCACCCATCACTGTTTGTACTGGCATCCCCTCCAGATACTGTCAGTTCGGTCACGGACTCTGAAAGTCTGGACTGACATTGGTAATGTCACCTACACTTGAGGCTGTTGGTGCTGTTATCTACATCAGCATTGGAATTCACTGTCACCCAGTGTCAATGCTGTCTGTACTGCTGCCTACTGCCATTGGATCCTTAATTTCACCATTGCCCTGTGCCTCCGCTGTGCATTCCTGGCACCGTCAACAACACTCAGGCACAGTCTACTCTCATCTGTTCTAAAAAGCCCTACACTGTCGTATGTCTCCACTTGATCCAGCATGGATGGTAGTACAATCTATTCTCAATGTTGTTCGCAATGTCACTCAACATAGTTTACACCAACACCCATTCCTGAAGGACACAAAGTCCTGGAATAATTCAACAGGTCTGACAGCATCTATGGAGAACATGGTGTTTCGGGTCGGGATCCTTCTCAGACCCGTGTTCTCCAGAGATGCTGCCTGACCTGCTGAGTTGTTCCAACACTTTGTGTCTTTTTTGTTCTTTGTATCGCCACTCTCGAAGGTTTTGTACTGTCGTTTCCCTTTATTGATTTACCGCAAGCTACTCCTGACAAAGTTCACACCATCACCTGCCTTTAACTTGGCCATTTACTCCTGACACTGTTGTCAATGTAACCAACACTCAACCCAGACTTATTCTGGATAACTTTTAGCCTGACAGCCACTCCTGATACCTTTCGTACTGTTACTGCAATGTCATATGTGATCGACACTTGTTACTTTCTGTGCTGCTGGTACACTTACCCTGGTGTGCATGGCCATCTCATGATATTGTCGATCCCACTCAGCACGGTTTACTATCACCCGCTTTCTGCATGGATCATACTGTCTCCTTCTCTTGATGCTGTGAACTGCCAGCTACTATTGAAAATGTTGGTACTGTCAGCACCGACATCACACTGAGCATAAACTGTTCTGCCGTCGACCCTCAATATGTTCAGTATCTGCTCTCAGCATTGTCTGTGGAGGCAAGGGAGGAGATTCCTGGAGCCTTTGTAAGACATATCTAGATCTTCTTGGCCATTGGTGAGGTGAAAAACAGCAAACATGAATATCTGGGACTTTTTTTTAACCTGTAGTTAAGGAGGTTGAGGAATATAAAATCCATGCAGATAAGGTGGTTGGTCACAGTCTTTTCCCCAGTATAGGGCAGTCTAAAACCAGAGGGCATAGGTTTAAAGTGAGAGGTGAAAGATTTAAAAGGGGCCTGAGGGACCTAAGGAGTATCTATCTCACACAGAGGGTAGTGTGTGCATGGATCGAGCTGTCAGAGGAAGCTGTAGAGGAAGTAGAATTACCACCTTTAACAGATATTTAAGACAAGGTTCAGACTAGGTTCAGAGAAATGTGGGCCGAATGCAGGCAAATGGGATTAGCTCAAAGATAGATATCTTGGCTGGCGTGGATGAGTTGGGCCAAAAGGCCTGTTTCCATGCTGCATAACTCAGCGACTTCATTCGAGACAATTTTTACATTTTACAAAGCCAATTAACCTACAAACCTGTACGTCTTTGGAGTGTGGGAGGAAACCGAAGATCTCGGAGAAAACCCAGGGGGAGGACGTACAAATTCCATAGAGACAGGACCCGTAGTCGGGATCGAACCCGGGTCTATGGGTTCTGTTTACCCGGGTCTATTGCTCTCCTGTCACCTATTATCCTAATGTTTAGTCTGCCCAGTCAAAATGATCTGTACTGTTTTGAATTCTCTATGGTTGCATAGTCACATACTATTGATTTGATCTGTATTATCACCCACTCTTGACAGGGTCATTAATGTCACCTAGTTCTTTGCGAATGTTTGTGCTTTACCACAATCCATATTATCATCTCATCTTATGATGGTCAGAACAGCACCAATTTTTGATACTTGCTGTTACCTCTACTGGATAATATATCTCGTGTCAGTTATTCTCATAATGATTTGTAATGTCACAAACTTGCTATCTTCAGTAAATCCTGCCCTCAATGTGCATTATGACGGACTATGAATCATCATCATTGTCAACTACTATTGTACCAAATTATACATTCAAAAGCTTGTGCTATAGTTCTATTGTCATCTGCGTTAGTCACTAAGTTTGATAAGTTCTATACTACATTCTAACTTAGTACCAGGACAACTAATATTGCAAAGATCTGTACTGTTATTAATGCCACAATGACCTGTCATCAATGTTCTCCACTATATACTGTATATTGTCAGTACAATTGCTCAAGTCTACACTGCCTTTATTCTCCATATGGTTACAAACTCTCACTGTTACTTTTTCTATCATCCACTCTTCACAGTCCCCTCTACTTCCTATTGTCACTTTGTCAATTTAATCTGTGCCGCAACATACTCCAAATGGAAGCAATTCTCAATACAATCTATTTGGTAGTTTAATAATAATAATAATGGATGGGATTTATATAGCGCCTTTCTAATACTCAAGGCGCTTTACATCGCATTATTCATTCACTCCTCAGTCACACTCGGTGGTGGTAAGCTACTTCTGTAGCCACAGCTGCCCTGAGGCAGACTGACGGAAGGTGGCTGCCAATCTGCGCCTACGGCCCCTCCGACCACCACCAATCACTCACACACATTCACACACAGGCAAAGGTGGGTGAAGTGTCTTGCCCAAGGACACAACGACAGTATGCATTCCAAGCGGGATTCGAACCGGCTACCTTCCGGTTGCCAGCCGAACACTTAGCCCATTGTGCCATCTGTCGTCCATTCTGTAGGTTAACCTAGTACATACTGATGCCACAGTAAATGACTGCAACTTGTATCCGACATGTCCTTTAGAGGCACTTATTTGAATTGTTGTCGCTGCCACTGTTTATATGACAATACTATTACCAAAGTTATTACTATTTCTACCGACAACACTTGTGAAATGACCTGAGCTGCACATGCAGTCGACATGGGCACCCACTCTTTATGCCATTTATATGTCTAATGTTAGTTTACATTTACCGCATGGAAACAGGCCATTCAGTCCATCTAGTCCATGCCAGCCATTGGTCACCCGTTCACAATAGTTCCATGTTATCCCACTGTTCCACTCCCTACACACTAGGGGTGATTTACAGAGGCCAATTAACCTATAAACCCGTGCGTCTTTGGGATGTGGGAGGAAACCGGAGTACCCGGAGGAAACCCACGGGGTCACAGGGAGATCGTGCAAACTCCCCATAGAGAGTACCCAAGGTCCGGATCGAATCTGTGTCTCTGGCACCCGGGTCTCTGGCGCTGCACGACAGCAGCTCTACCAGCTGCGCCCCTGTGTTGCTCATTTACTCCCATGACTTCGAGACTGTGACCCACTTTTGAGACCTACACCCTTTTATGCCCCTGTCCCACTTAGGAAACCTGAACGGAAACCTCTGGAGACTTTGCGCCCCACCCAAGGTTTCCGTGCGGTTCCCGGAGGGTTTTGTCAGTCTCCCTACCTGCTTCCCCTACCTGCAACCTCCGGCAACCACCTGCAACCTCCGGGAACCGCACGGAAACCTTGGTTGGGGCGCAAAGTCTTCAGAGGTTTCGGTTCAGGTTTCCTAAGTGGGACAGGGGCATTTAATATATCCCTGATTTGATGCAGAGTTGCATTCACTCTTGATATGATTTGGAAGTTCATCTACTCATGACGGGATTTGTTGTGTACCTAGCGATGGGCTACAAATCTCACCTGGTAATATGAGCTGCACTCAATAGCTGAAAATGCACTTCACAGAAAATCATTGTCAGCCTTGCTGAGTGAAGCCTGGCTGGGCTGAAGTGTACAGATCACCTTTTGCATGGAATGGTACAGTATTTATCTCAAGCTAATCACATAATAGATAACATTCAGACTTATCATTTAAATTAATTTTAGACTTGGATTGAAGTAAACATTAGTGATATCTGATACCCTTCCTCCAGACCTGACTTTTAGCTGTGCCCAAACACATGAAAAAAAATTTCATGACTAAAATCAGCAGGTTTCCAAATCCTTTAATAGATGTTTGCACAGCTAGTAACTTCTGTTGGCTTTTAAATATGTTTACGACATTGCTATAAATGTTAATATTTGTGAATGTTCATAGACATTTGGACAGGTACATGCATAGAAACATAGAAACATAGAAAATAGGTGCAGGAGTAGGCCATTCGGCCCTTCGAGCCTGCACCGCCATTCGATATGATCATGTCTGATCATCCAACTCAGTATCCTGTACCTGCCTTCTCTCCATACCCCGTGATCCCTTTAGCCACAAGGGCCACATCTAACTCCCTCTTAAATATAGCCAATGAACTGGCCTCAACTACCTTCTGTGGCAGAGAATTCCACAGATTCACCACTCTCTATGTGAAAAATGTTTTTCTCATCTCGGTCCTAAAAGATTTCCCCCTTATCCTTAAACTGTGACCCCTTGTTCTGGATTTCCCCAACATCGGGAACAATCTTCCTGCATCTAGCCTGTCCAACCCCTTAAGAATTTTGTAAGTATAGGATAGGTTTAGAAGGATATGGGCCAAATGCAGGCAGGTGGGACTTTTGTTGATGGGGTATGTTGGTCAGTATGGGCCAGTTGGGCCGAATGGCCTGTTTCGGGCTAACTTCAATTAAATTCAAAGAGTACCTGCAGTGTTATTGGGGCTTTGTTGATTAAATATGTTCATGTTGCAACAGGTTAGTGAATTCCAAGTTCAGATGAAATCTAATAGTAAGTTGTTTGGGTAGATTTGCCATCATTCCAATATTTTATGATTGTATCACTGGGGTATAATATGACAGCAGGATATTTCACAAACATTCCCCAGATTAGAGACCATGGATCAACCATCTCCAGTTTCTTCATCAGTGGCATTCCTTCCCAACATAACATCACAAATAGGGATGTGCGCTGATAATTGCACAATTAAATTTGTGCCACACCAGAGCCAGATAATGCCCTTCATTAACAAGGGAGAGACCATCAGTATAAGTAGCTTCACCAAATCCCCCAATATCAAACTCTTGGGGGATTGAGGGTTGGCGTGAGTGTGGTGTTGGAGCAACACATGGCCATTGTGCATAGCCTGTGTGTGAATGTGTGTGAGTGATTGGTGGTGGTCGGAGGGGCCGTAGGCGCAGATTGGCAGCCACGCTTCCGTCGGTCTGCCCCAGGGCAGCTGTGGCTACAGAAGTAGCTTACCACCACCGAGTGTGACTGAGGAGTGAATGAATAATGCGATGTAAAGCGCCTTGAGTATTAGAAAGGCGCTATATAAATCCCATCCATTATTATTATTATTATAGCTACAACAGAAGTTCATGTATATTCTGTGGTGAATGATGTTGAGGGAGTCCAGAACCAGGTGACACAGTTTAAGAATAAGAGGTAAGCCATTTAGAACGGAGACGAGGAAACACTTCTTCACACAGAGAGTTGTGAGTCTGTGGAATTCTCTGCCTCAGTGGGCGGTGGAGGCCGGTTCTCTGGATGCGTTCAAGAGAGAGCTAGATAGGGCTCTTAAAGATAGCGGAGTCAGGGGATATGGGGAGAAGGCAGGAATGGGGTACTGATTAGGGATGATCAGTCATGGTCACATTGAATGGCAGTGCTGGCTCGAAGGGCCGAATGGCCTACTCCTGCACCTATTGTCTATTGTCTCTTGTCTCTCTTAATATGCAGAGGTTTCCCATGGGTCCTCTGTTTTCCTCCCATATCAATAAAGATCTGCGGGGCGGTGGATTACTTAGCCACTGTAATTTGTTCCTAATATGTGGTTGAGAGGTAGAATCTGGTGGGGAGTTGAAGAGACTGTAGAGAGAAAGAAAAACAAAATTGGGCTGATGCCGGATTAGTGCAAATGAATGGTTGACGGTCGGCGTGGACATGGTGGGCCTAAGGCCTATTTATGCATTGTTGCCCTCTATGACTCCAAATCCCACGTACCAGCTACAGGGCACAAGTCAAGACTGTGTTGGAATAGTCTCTACTTGCCTAGATTTGTGTAGCTCTCACAACACTTAAGTAGATCACCGACTTTCAAGTCAAAGAAACCAACTCAATTGGCAACTCAATTGGTGGTGCTTGCTTGAAGGGACGTCTGGCCCATTCCTGCACCTATTGTCTATTGTTTAAGAAGGAACTGCAGATGTTGCAAAATCGAAGGTAGACAAAAGTGCTGGAGAAACTCAGCGGGTGCAGCAGCATCTATGGAGCGAAGGAAATAGGCAACGTTTCCAGCCAAAACCCTTCTGCAGACCCTTCTTCAGACCCGGAGGGTCCAGAGGTTTGGGCCCGAAACGTTGCCTATTTCCTTCGCTCCATAGATGCTGCTGCACCCGCTGAGTTTCACCAGCACCTTTGTCTACCTATTGTCGAACTCATCAACTATCCTATGCATTGGCTCCCTCCAATATCAATACACCATGGCTGCCGTATGTCCCATCCGCAACATACACCACCCATAGATGTCTCAGGTACACTGACCTCCCAAACCTTTCATTCCTATGATCAAGAGCATTATCATCTATAGGCTTCACCAATTCAGAGACCATTCTTATGGGAATAGATCTCAATTTCCCAATGGGTCTCTGTCCTGGAACTCCCGATCTACCAACGGTGTCAACATTTCTGAAGACCTGTTTGGATTTACCAATAAATGCCAAATGAGTGAGACCCATATCCCCGAAATCAGACTTTGAATGACTATCTTATCCTATGGGGACAACTGACCTCTGCAGACATCCTCTGCCTTGTGGGATTCTTGACTCGTGGCTGCATTTCCGACTTGCAAATTGTTCTTGGGAGCTGAACCCTGCCTGGGGGGATCTGTAATGTTGTTTTAAGAGCAGGTTATCAGCTCAGTAACCTACAGCGAGTGACTCAGTCCATGACACCCCAAGGCATTTCCACCATCTACCATCTAGAAACAAATCAGTACGATGGAATAATCTCCACATACCTGGATGAACGCAGTCCCAATTACTTTCAAGAACTTAACACTGTTCAGACTAACGCAGCCCATTTAATTTTCACCCCATCAACCACTGTAAATATTTATCCCCTCTGATACGGCTCACAGTGCGACAGAGTGTACCATCTATAAAATGGGCTGCAGTTACAGGACCAGACCACTCCGACAGCACCTGAACTCAACCATCAAGAAGGATAGGGGCTGCAGGCATATGGGAAGATCACTGCCTGCAGGTTTCCCTCCAAGTCACAAACTAATTCTGACATGGAAGTTCATTCATTGCGCAGGATGTAATTTCAAGGCACAACAGCACTGCCGCGCTTCCACACGCCTGCCCACCATCGCGGGCATGTGGAGGTGGACAATAAATGTTGGTCCTGCCAGTGATGCCTAGAACATGAAGATGAATATATAGTCACATTGAAACACAACATTTGGCCCACCATGTTTCTGCCAACCATCATGCAGGGGGGATTATTTATAATAATCCCACTTGACCACGTCAATTCCATATCCCACTATAACTTGCTCATTCGGTCATGTTTTAAATGTGATCATTCCTGCCTCCACCACCCCGTCTGTCAGCTCGTTGCTGATACCAACTAGTGTGACAAACCTCTCTCTCAGATTTCCTTTGTATCTCCACCCATTTATTTTTTATTTTATTTTTATTTAATTCTTTATTTCGAAACAGAATAAAAGAAAAAAAAGCAAGTGTGAAACAGCATACAAAAACAAAACAAGAATATTTATGATATGATATTGTCATAAACAATATCTATAAATAAATGAAATCGTATGTGTCCGAAAAGGAGCAGGAAGAAGCCAAAGCTTATTCATTCCCACCCCTTATTCAACTGCTTGTAATTATCTTATACAAATTTAGCAGCTATATGTACACCATATGTACACCAGCAGTTATGTACACCAAATTATTTACATTTATACACTAATCAAATATTTACAAAGCCATACAAAAAAGAGAAAAAAAAATAAAAAGAAAAGAAAAAACCCTCATATACTATACAGTATCTTAGTCATATATACAACCCATCACCCTATAATCACCCTTCGCAATACAATCAGTATAACAAATATCCCATTCACGATCACATTCATTTAAACGCAAGCCCTCCAGTTTTTAGACGTCTCTACCAGGGGAAACAGACTCTGGCTATCTACCCTATTTATGCCTCTCGTCATCTTATACCTCGATCATGCCACCTCTCAGCCTCTTCTGCTCCAGGGAAAACAGACCCTGACTACTGAAGGGCCTCTCCCACTGTACGAGGTAATTCAAGAGTTCTCCCGAGTTTCCCGTGATTCAAACTCGGAGAATTACGGTAATAGCCGCTCGTAGGTACTCGGGGCTCTCGTGGACATTTTTCAACATGTTGGAAAAAACGTCACAAGCTTACCACGTTTCCCGAGTACCTGGCGTTAGTGTTGTGAGTCGCTAAGAGACGTCCCGAGCTCCGAAGTACCCGCTACGTACATTCTATGTACTTATCACTCGGGAGAGCTCTTGGGTAAACTCGTATAGTAGGACAGGCCCTCCAGGCAACATCTGCGTGAATCCTTTCTTCACCCGGTCTAGCTCAATCACATCTTTCCTGTCACATGGTAACCACAGTTGTACACAATACTCCATGTGTGGTCTAACTAATGCTGTGTAAACTGTAACATACCGTCCCAACTCGTACTTAATATGTAGGAAAGAACTGCAGATGCTGGTTTAAATCGAAGATAGACACAAAATGCTGGAATAACTCAGCGGGACAGGCAGCATCTCTGGAGAGAAGGAATGAGTGACGTTTCGGGTCGAGACCCTTCTTCAGACTGATCTTCAGTCTGACGAAGGTTTAATTAATGTTTGTTGAAATTATTATCATGCATTGCTGATGATTAGTTTAGTAAAATGTGCATCAAAGGTGAATGCCTTGGCAAGATGGAACTTTATATAATATCATTTTGTGAGCCATCTTCTCCTTTTAAGCGTAGCACTGGCTATACTGTGGAGGTGAGCTGATTAGTATATTGTGGGAAATTTAAGCTACTCCAAGTAATTTTCCATCCACTGTTTTGTGGAACTTACTGGAAGTGAGAGGAACCTTTGGCACAAACGTGCCTTCGTTAAGCCCAGGCATGCAAAGTTGAAAGTGGAAAGAATTCACTTTGTTATTGGCAGTTCTTCCTCTGTTTTACTGTTCAAAGAACCAACTGGTTACTCCCTTCTTGAAGTTGTTTATGTTGCAGGCTTTTTCCACAATACATGTGCACTCCATGAAGATACAAGGAACTGCAGATGCTGGTTTACACAAAAGGACACCAAGTGCTGGAGTAACTCAGCGGGCCAGGCAGAATCTCTGGAAAACGTGGACAGGCGACGTTTTGGGTCGGGAACCTGCTTCAGACTCCACAGAGATTGGGTCTGAAGAAGGGTCCCGACCCTGTCCATGTTCTCCAGAGATGGTGCCTGACCCGCTGAGTTACTCCAGCACTCAGTGTCCTTTTTTGCACTCTGTGAAGCATAGTTGAGTTGTATTTCTTGCTGGCATAGAAGACGGCCATTCAGCCACTATGCCGATGCTTACTCTCAGATCAACCCCTTTAATTCCATTCGCCCTTTCTCACAAATGCCAATTAACTCTCTAGCTTCTCCTACCATCCATATACAGTGGGGATAATTTACCAAACAACAAACATGTCTTTGGGATGTGAGAACAAACTGAAACACCCCATTAAAAACTATTTGGTGAGAGGGAGCACGTGCAAACTCTACACCAACAGCCCAGATTAGAATTGTATGTAGGTAGCTGGAGCTGTGATACGGCTGCATTATCTGCACTATAGTCAGTGTATGTTAAGGAGGAATATTATCAAACATATCCCAGGGCATTGAGATCCCTGGTGATCAGTGCTTGAGAGACAATGCTCATTGAACAGTCACAGTCACAACACAGAGGAGGCTTTTTGATACATTGCATTTATGTTGGTCATAAAAAGGGGTTGGCTGGACCAATGCCATCACCCAGTGCAGACTCCAATGCTGAAGAAACATTGTGGATTACATCAGACAGTTAAGGTAATCCCCACATTACGGCTATTTAGGCAACGGAAATTTACCCTCATAAAATTCGCAATTACTGTCATAAAATTCTGAAGACTTCACGAGTATTTGCTGCACTACAATGATACAACACTGATTTAATTGATGCAGCAGTTCCGAGTCTGTTGTCACTGACCTGAAATGCTCCCTTTAGCTTGGTTTAGTTTAGTTTAGAGATACAGTGCGGAAACAGGCCATTCGGCCCACCGAGTCCGCGGCGACCACCGATCCCCGCATGTTAACACTACCCTACACACGAGGGACAATTTTTACATTTACCAAGCCAATTTACCTACATACCTGTACGTGTTTTGAGTGTGGGAGGAAACTGAAGATCTCGGAGAAAACCCATGCGGTCACGGGGAGACGTACAAACTACGTGCAGACAGCACCCGTTGTTGGGATGGAACCCGGGTCTCCGGCGCTGCAAGCGCTCTATGGCAGCAACTCTACTGCTGCGCCACTGTGCCAACTTGCATAAAGGGCCTGTCCCACTTGCGTGACCTAATCCGCGAGTTCTGGCGTGTTTGCCCTCGACTCATACTCGCAGCATAGTCGACACGAGGTCGTAGGAGGTCTTCGTAACTCTCCTTCATGCTCGAGAGTGGTCTCCGCGTACTCGAGGCCTCAGCTAGGTCACGGGATTTTTTTCAATATGTTTCAAAAATGCCCGCGAGTAAAAAAAGGTCGCCATGGAAAAAAATCGCAACTTCTTTTACTCATAGGTTTAGTCGTAGTAGGTCAACATGTTAGTCGTAGGTAATCGAGGGTAGTCGAAGGTAGTCGTAGATAGTCTTCATCATAATCGAAGGGAGGTCGAAGGGAGGTCGAAGGAGATCGAAGGAGGTCGTCTTCACTCTCCACTATTCGGTGTCCAATTTTCTCGAAGTTTGACGTAGCTAGTCGTAGCTAGTCGAAGCTGGTCTTCAACATAGTCGAAGGAGGTCAAAGGAGGTTGAAGGAGGATTTCAACATGTCATTTTTTCAAATACTTCCAATTATGTCGCCCAAGTGGGACAGCCCTTTAGGTATTAATCAGCAGTGAGAGAACTCAGTGCTTGAATCTTGGTCCTTTACCAGATGCTCAAAATATTAAGGTTTTTCTGATATGTAAGGGGGATTCATGAGGTCAAGTATTTGGCTAAAATGAATTTCATAGCATGTGGAAGGATGCCTTTGTGAGAATAAGTCTATTGACTTTCATCCCCTCAGACCTCTTGTTATTGTATTGTTGCTTAATTGAATTTTTATCAAGGTAAGAAAATAATGAACATCATTGCATTTTTATTCATCTGAATCTACCTCCTTTTCTGGTACTTGATTTTCTCCCAAAGTCAGGTTCATACAATTGCTTGTAATATCAACCCTACATGCTTAGTTTAGTTTTGAGATATAGCATGGAAACAGGCCGTTCGGCCCACCGAGTCCACGCTGCCCACTGATCACATGTTCACACTAGTTTCATGTTATTCCACTTTCTTACCCACTCCCTACATGCCAGGAGTAATTTTACAGAGGCAAGTTATCGTACAAACCTGCAATTCTTTGGGAAGTGTGAGGAAAGCCACACGGTTACAGGGGAGAACATGCATACTCCAACTGAAGTCGGGATCAAACCTGGGCCTCTGGCACTGTGAGGCAACAGCTCTACCAGCTGCAACAGTGTGCAGCCCACTTAGACTGTTTGAAATAAGTAAAACACTCGAGTGATACTGTTGGCAATAACCTCTCTCATCAAAGGTTTACAACCAAATACACATTCCCAACAAATTCACCATAATTAATTACACAAATCAAAGAGGCCCAGAATAGGTTATTGCAAGGCTGTGCAGAGTTCATGGCAAATGTGTGAAACATAGCCAGGGAAACACAGAGTGCTGAAGTAACTCAGTGAGTCAGGCAGCATCTCAGGAGAACATGGATAGGTGACGTTTCGGGTCAGGGCCCTTCTTCAGGCTGTAAAGGGCCTGTCCCGTGACTGCATGCGGCAAACGCGACCTAACGTGGTCGCTTGAGCCATACGGCCTCGCGGGGCTGGTCCCACCGATCGCCGGAGCTGTATGGAGTTGTGCAGAGCTGGTCCCGACATCGCGCGGGGCTCCGAAAAACTGACACTGTCCAAAAATTCCACGCGGCAACGGCCTGCTGGCCCGCAGCCGCCTCGACGGGCGTGCGCAGCGTCTCAACGCCATATGCAGCGTCTTGACGCCGTACGTCACGGACGAACCTCCCGCAGACTTCGCTCGAACTTCACTTCAACTCGTACGGGATCACTCAACCTCCGCGCAGCCCCCGCTTCCGGTTTGGTCGCGTTCGCCGCATGCAGTCACATGCTCGTGGGACAGGCCCTTAACATAGCCACTCCAATTTTGGAAATGCCAAATGTAACAGTTTGCAGCAAGTAGAACACTTCCTGACATGGCTGACACCAACCTCTCCCACCAACCAAGGGTCCACAACCAAACAAACGATACAACCAGGCAAATCCTCTGTCATGGCTTGAAACTCAATTGCCGTGAAGATACCCTCTGTGAAACTGTGCATCCACATCATGATATCCTGGCCGTCGAATCTCCGAGAGGAGTATGTCAAGAGTAGCCAAAAATGCTGGAGAAACTCAGCGGGTGAGGCAGCATCTATGGAGAGGAATAGACGACGTTTCGGGTCGAGACCCTTCTTCAGCCATCATTTGCCATAATTATTGACCCCAGCGTGTAGTATACTGCGGGATGATCGCTGGTCGGTGCGGACTCAGTTGGCCTGTTTCCGCACTATATCTCTAAAGACTAAATCTAAAGTCTGACACGACTCCTCACAACGTGACTGAAGTAAGCTTCCCAGTGTTATCACGTGCCCTCGTATTTCTCCTCTATTTTATCCTCTTTGCGGAAAAAAAAGGATGAAAACCAAATGAGGCCGTGAAATATCCAGGGCATAGTCATCTTTCTTGGGGGTTGCTCAGAATGGAGCAGACACTGGAATTTAATGTTGAGAATTCAGACAGTGACTTCTACTTGGCTCTTCATGGCCCCATGCTTATCATGTCACATGTCAAGTCAAGTCACATTTATTTATATAGCACATTTAAAAAACAACTCTCGTTGGAGCACCCGGAGGAAACCCACACAGTCACAGGGAGAACGTGCAAACTCCGCACAGACAGCACCTGAGGTCAGGATCGAACTCGGGTCTCTGGCGCTGTAAGGCAGCAACTCTACCGCTGCACCACTGTGGCACTTTTTAATGTAAATCGAAAACTTACACATTTGGTGCTTTACATTTGTTATAAGAATAGTGTCAACAAACAAACTACATACATATATACATATAACCCTCGCTCAGAGGACATCATCATTCTGGAACGCAGCTAACTAATTGCAGCATGGAGAGGGATGAGGAACAGCGATAGACCTTGCTCACCGCCCCATACTCCTTGCGATGAAGGTGGTTGAAATATGGCAGGCAAAGTGAACATCCCGAGACCAACTGAACCTCGTGCCATTCGGGAAACGTGGAGTTGTCGGATAATCAGGTGGTATCCGTTTAAAGTAATTGATGGGCTGACTAGGGGAGGAGAGGAGGAAACATTTTTTCAACAAGAGCACGGCATTGATGTGGAACTTCCTGCTTCAAAGAGTGGTGGGAGAGAAGTTCTCACATTTAGAACATAGTTGAACATGAAGTGTAGTTGAGCATCTGTGCCCTACATAGTCATGGAGTCTGCACTGGGGGTGGAATCGGGCAATCCCACCCTTTTAATGACCAACATATATGCAATGTATCAAAAAGCCTCCTTCTGTGTTGTCATTTTTCAATGACTCTATGTCCTGTTATTTTTCTGTAAATGGGATTATGTGCCCATCACCAAAGACATTTCTGGTTTCAAACTATTTCAGCAGATTTCAATATCCGGTCCTTGCTTCTCTTTTGAAATTTAGAAATACAGTGCGAAAACAGGCCCTTCGGCCCACCGAGCCCATGCCGACCAATGATCACCCCTACACTAGTTCTATCCGACACACTAGGTACAGTTTAAAGGTGCCAATTAACCTGCCGTCTTTGGAATGTGGGAGGAAACCGGAGCACCCGGAGGAAACCCACACAGTCACAGGGAGAACGTGCAAACTCCGTACAGACAGCACCTGAGGTCAGGATCGAACTCGGGTCTCTGGCGCTGTAAGGCAGCAACTCTACCGCTGCGCCACTGTGGCATTTTTTAGTGTAAATCTAAAACTTACACATTTGGTGTAAAAGTGTTTATCTTGCATTCTTTATTCATTTCATAGTAAAAAAGAAAGACATTTTTACTGACACAACGTTCGTTGTGCCGTCAGGGTCAAAGAATACATCAGAAGCCATTCAAACCACAAGCCCTACGCCAACCTTTTGAAAGAATGACCCAATTTACGCCATTAGCCTGTTCTTGTTCTCAAGGGCTGACAATATTTTGTCCTTTTAAATATAGATACAATCCGTTTTATGATTGTTCAGGGAACATAACAGAGAGGATGGAGATTATTATAGAGAAAATGTAGAAACAAGGAACTGCAGACGCTGGTTTATGGAAAAAAAAAGACACAAAGTGCTGGAGTAACTCAGCGGGTCAGGCAGCATCTCTGGAGAAAATGTATGGGTGACGTTTCGATGGTGACCCTTCTTCAGACGCGGTAGGCAGCTGGTTGGACAAAGATGTAAAAACCCCACAGAAAGTGTAGGACAAAAGGATTGAAAAGTTACAACTAATGAAGCCAGAGGAAGGAATGTAGGGGGAGGGGGGGGAGGGAAGAAATAGGGGCTTATTATGCCTTTTGAATGTTATCTTTGTCCTGCACCAATGGAACACATATCGTCAAGGCCAGATAAAGCTTCCTTCCTTTTAGCTGTTTGCGGTGGTCTGCCTTTATAACATTTCATTATAACTTTGGTGATCCCAATTCTCATGGAAAGTGGACAGTGCGAGTAACTCTGTGCACAGCTCTCCTGGCATTCTCGTTAAGGCCGGCAGTGTCTGGTGTCAATCCTCTTCAAATTCTCCGTGAAATTTTGCTTATTCTGAATGGAAAAAAATTTGTGAAGTGAAGTCAAATATGCACACTCGTTAGAAGTAGCTCTGAAAGTGATTATTACCCTCTGGGTTAAATAAGCAGTCGTCTCTCGATCATTCTTAAGTCACGGATAATCGGTAGAGGTGGGTCAGGTCTTTAGATTTGATGATGTAATTCCTGCCTAAAAGCCCTGCCCCACGGTACGAGTTCATTCCAAGAGCTCTCCCGAGTTTGCCCTGATTCGAACTCGGAGATTTACGGTAATGGCCACTCGTCGGTACTCGGGGCTCTCGTGGATATTTTTCAACATGTTGAAAAATCTTCACGAGTCTTCCCGTGCTTACCTGCCTTTAGCGAGTCTTCCCAAGTACCTGCCGTTAGCGTTACGAGCCGCTAAGAGACGTCCCCGAGCTCCGACGTACCCGCTACGTTCATTCTCTGTGCTTACCACGAGTTTGATTTTTTTTAAACTCGGGAGAGCTCTTGGAATGAACTCGTACCATGGGACAGGGCTATTAATATGAATACCTTTAGACCTATTACATGAAAGATAGGTTTTCCTGAGAACAGCTTTACTTTAGATCAGACTTTAGAGATAAAACGCGGAAACAGGCCCATCGGCACACCGAGTCCGCGCCGACCAGCAGTATGCTAACACTGTCCTACACTATCCTACTAGGGACAATTTACAATTTTACCGAAGCCAATTAACCTACAAACCTGCACGTCTTTGGGACGTGGTGGAAACCGGAGCACGTGATCACACGGAGGACGTACAAACTTCGTAAAGACATCCCCCGTGGTCAGGATCGAACCCGGGTCATTGGCGCTGTAGGGGAGCAACTCTACTGCTGCACCACTGTGCCTCACTGTAGAAGGCTGCCAGATGAAGGATATTGAGAAGGCCCTCTTTCAGAAGTTTAGCACTTTCCCAACATTGTTTGTGGGCCACAGTGGAGAGAAATGCTACTAATTTGATCCTCAGCAAACTTTCTTTCTTTCTCTCCTTCCTGGGATTGGTCTTTCTTTTATTAAACTCTCCACCCGGTGATTTCCACATGGGTCACTCTGCCTGCCACTGGACCAGGAATATTCTCATTTTCTGGTCACACTTTTCACCAACCTTCCTGTAAATATTGGGGTGAAAATGTCCCCCAAATAATGAGATTGGCAATAAAGGACAGGAGTATGAAATATGCTTTGGGCATCATCCTCGAATTATGACCTGATGCATATTTCAATGGAGACCTTCCGGTGTAAATCTGTTTATCTTACATTCTTTATTAATAGTAATAAACTTTATTACGGACTCAAGGTCCAGACAAGGGGCAACATTACATTAAAAATGCATTGCATATTAAATATCATAAAATACATATAAAATCTTGGTATATCACATAAAAACATCATAATTTATATTAAAAAAACCAAAACACAATATATGTTAAAAATCCAGATTAAAAGAATGATCAATGTCCTACAACGAGACAACGATACCAGTGTCTCCACAGCTGGGATTCGTAGCGTGTAGTGCTAGCCCTTATGTTTGACAAGGCCACAATAAGCACATTTTTAGAGTCATTTATCCTGCAAATGAATTTATACATGTGATGTCTTAGGATAGCTTCTAAAGTACTGACTCCTGCAGCCACAAACATATTACTGGCACTACACCATCTAGGTTGCCTTAGCAGTGTTCTCATGGCATCGTTATATACCACCTTTAGTCTCTGCATACTTGTCTTTCCATAGTTCGACCACAGGTGCGCAGTGTAGAGTGGTGTGCAGTATGCTCTAAATAGCGACATCTTCACCACATCTGCACACGCACCAAATTTACACAAGAGAATATTCGCCTGTACATACAGCATGCGTCGTTGCCTATAAACATCCTCATCATCTGTCATTTGTTCTGTAATAATATGCCCTAGATATTTTATCTTATTACAGACACTAAGATTATTGTCAGACAATTTAAAATCAGGATATTTTAGACATTTATCCTCTTTGGTTCTACAGACCATAACAGCACTCTTACTAGCATTATATTTAATGTCATGTTCCACACCATACACAGAACATATAGTAAGGAGCTGCTGGAGACCAGCGCTAGATGGACTAAAGACCACAAGATCATCTGCATACATAATATGGTTCACTAAAATATTACCAATCATGCACCCAGTGTTACAGGCTTTCAATTGTTAAAACATCCTCTCCGAACAATCCCATCAACCCCATTCCCCACACTTTCCCCTGTCACCTCTCTCTCTTTCACTCAGCCATCAACTCCATCCTGATTCACCTACCACCCAACCAGTAACTCCAAGGGCAATGTATACAACTTGCCAACTAACATGTTATAGAGTTACACAGCGCAGAAAAAGGCCCTTCGGCCCAACTTGCCCATGTCGGTCAATATGCCCCATCTACGCTAGTCCCACCTGCCCCCATTTGGCTCTTACCCTCAAAACCTCTCCTGTCCATGTGGTTGAGATGTGGGAAGAAACTAAAGGACCCATATGGTTACAGGGCAAATAGTATAAACTTGGCCCTAGTATAATGATCTTCCTTCATGTTTTGTTTAGTTTATTATTATCACGTGTACCGAGATGCAGTGAAAAGCTTTTTTTTCGTGCTATCCCGTCAAACAACAGACTATACAAGATTGTATTCCTGACTCTAACATTAAACTGCAACTATGAAAATTTTAGACAATGGTTGAATTATTTTCACAGCAACTGGCTAGAACTATACCGCTCCTGGTCATAAAGGAAATAGGAATGTAAACTTTAATTGCTTTGCTTTCATCGATTCTATGGTAACCATAAATAAATAAAACATGGCAACATTATAATTTCCAGCTAACTTTGTTTTACTTGCAATAAAACTAGAAACTGATGATAACACTGAGCAGGTCAACAGCACAGGTGTACTCTGACCTGTTGATATACCTGGCAGTGTCTGCTTTTATTTCAGATTTTCAGCTTCAGAAGGATTTCCCATTTTATTTTCTTTGGCTTTGTTCCAGCTTTCTAAAAAAAAATGTCTCCATTGGAAAAACCGTAATGAAGTTAAAGATGTTGACAGACTTCTGAACTCAAGACTAATCAGCTGGAACTGAAATATAACTTACATTAACTTAGATAGAGACAAAATGCTGGGGTAACTCATCGGGACAGGCAGCATCTCTGGAGAGAAGGAATGGGTGCCATCTTGGATTCAGATCCTGAGGACATCTGAAGAAGGGTCTCGACCGGACACGCCACCCATTCTTTCTCTCCAGAGATTCCACCTGTCCCGCTGAGTTACTCCAGTATTTTGTGTCTATCCTCAGTTTAAACCAGCATCTGCAGTTCCTTCCTTACATTAACTTGGCATGTTTCACATCAAAGAACTCCTTAATATGCTAACTATTGAAGTACCTTACAATGGTAACTTCAATTTCAAATATACATACTCATTGGTTGCAGAATACTTTGGCACATCTTGAGTCACTTCACAATAACCATTGTTGTAATGTGAGCAAACATGGCAACTAATTTGCCCTTGTTCCTACAAATGACAACCAGCCTTAAGTGATACTTCAGCCCTTTTTAACCACTGCGCTAAGGGATCAGTCATTACATTTGAACATACAGCACTCTGACATTGAGTCAAATGATACTGAGTTGCTATTGTGATATCTGTAGGACATGATACTCTTTCTAGAACAGAATGTTTTGTGCAGTAAAGATGCTGAGACAACTACAGAACTGAATTCATGCAATGCGAATAATTCAATATTTTCTGCCTCACAGAATCACAGCCATAGTTGGTCAGTAGCTCAGTTTACAGAAATGTACCATTAATGCTTTGATTAAAACCCTCCAAGCTGTATGGGTGTTCTGATTTGTTTAATGAGTAAACAATTGAAAGGTTGAACTTGTACACAGTGGTGGGCTCCTCAATAAGAGGATATAACCTTCAAATTAGATTAGACCGTGGTTCTTAAGCAGTGTCAGGATGCAGTTCCTCACACGATATCTAAAATTTTCCTTTCTCCCATCTACTCACCACTCAACACCTCAAGTGGAGTTAAGGAACAGCACCTCATATTTCACATGGGCTGCTTATGCCCCTGTCCCACTTGGGAAACCTGAACGGAAACCTCTGGAGACTTTGCGCCCCACCCAAGGTTTCCGTGCGGTTCCCGGAGGTTCCCGGAGGTTTTTGTCAGTCTCCCTATCTGCTTCCACTACCTGCAACCTCTGGCCACCACCTGCAACCTCCGGGAACCGCACGGAAACCTTGCTTTCCCTCTCTCTCCGTTCCTCCCCCACCCTAGTTCTCCAAATAGTTTCACTGTCCTCCTGATCAATGTTACTGTTTGTATGCCTCGTTGTCAACTTCCCCTCAATCTGCAATGAACCATTCTACTTTTCCTTGATTGTCTGCTTTGATCTGTCGTTTTCACACCTTAGCCTTCCATATCTCTAGTTTCCCTCCACCCTGAAGAAGGATCTCGACCCGAAGCTTCACACCTGCTCCGCTGAGTTACTCCAGCATCTTGTGTCTTTCTTCAGTGTAAACCAGCATCTGCAGTTCCATCCTACATGTCTGTTTACCTCAAGTTCTACATCTCCATCCAATAAAACAAGCTATTCATAAGTTGATGAGTTATAGGATTTAGGCCATTCAGTCCATCAAGTCTACTCAACCATTCAATCATGGCTGATCTATCGTTGCCTCTCAACCCCATTCTCCTGCCTTCTCCCCATAACCCCTGACACCCTGGCATTCTGACATAGCTTGTCGGTCTAAGGTGGGTAGATGAAGTTTGAATACATGCCAAGTAAATAACTGAGTGATGGAATAGGTTTCTTGGGCTGAATGGGGTTTTTTCTTGTTCATTTGTGTATTGGCAAGCTAGAATGTTCTAAATGTCATCAGAAGCAGTCCTCATCAGGTATTTTTGAACTATGATTAACACAGCTTTGATTAATTTTTCAGTTCACTAACTGATCTCTGATTTGTCTTTTGCACAGGTATGTGGTGGCAGTGCAGAATCATCATGTTTGCCCCGTGGATAACTGGTACAGTACTCTTGCATTTGGTACTTTGCAATAGAATGAGAGGGAGTTTTCCAATAGTCAAGCTATCCTCAATCTTCCAACTAACCTGAGCATCAACCTCTACTCAATTGTCATAGTTTTGCTAACATATTATATTAAGGGATTTGTCTTTTGCCACTCATGATCCCTCATTAAACCCTTGTGCACAAGTCTATGTAGTTCAGATATTTTAGAATAGAAAAATTAATTGTTCGTCATGGGACAGGTTGTAAAATGTTTTAGAAATATACCGTGTGCTCATGCATGCACACACCATGCAGGTTGACACAAAATGCTGGAGTAAGTCAGCGGGACAGGCAGCATCTCTGGAGAGAAGGAATGTTAAGGGTTTGGACACGCTGGAGGCAGGAAACATGTTCCCAATGTTGGGGGAGTCCAGAACCAGGGGCCACAGTTTAAGCCATTTAGAACGGAGACGAGGAAACTCTTTTTCTCACAGAGAGTTGTGAGTGTGCGGAGTTCTCTGCCTCAGAGGGCGGTGGAGGCAGGTTCTCTGGATGCTTTTCAGAGAGAGCTGGATAGGGCTCTTAAAGATAATGGAGTCAGGGGATATGGGGAAAAGGCAGGAACGGGGTACTGATTGGGGATGATCAGCCATGATCACATTGAATGGCGGTGCTGGCTCGAAGAGCGAATGGCCTACTCCTGCACCTATTGTCTATTGTCTATTGAATGGGTGACGTTTCGGGTCCAGATCCTTCTTCAGACCCAAACCCGACCTGAAACGTCACTGACGGAGCACCGTCAATGACAGGTAAAGCAGCTGTGACTACAACTTTGCTTGAAAACTTTTTAGGTCGCCGTCTAATAAAATATATCACTGCATTACACACCGAGAGTCACTGTGCGGGGAAAACTTTAAATTTGCACCATGTCATGTTATCGGTTGTGAAATGCGGGAATAAAATTAGAGCAAGAGGATTAAACAGAAGAGAATTCAGGGAATATTGTGAAATGTTAGATTTGGAATATGGTGATCTTGTCCTCATAGTGAAGTGAGCTGGCTTTCTAAAGGACTGGTTCTCAGTAGATTTTGGAAACTAAAAGATACTGTTCACAATTTTCTGGAAGAGAAGAATGAGGTGCCTGAGGAAAGAGCCCTTTTATGTGATAACAAATGGCTATTTGATTTAGCATTATCAGTTGATGTTACCAGCCATCTCAATTATCTAAATTTGAAACTACAGGGCAAGAACAAATTGTTTCCTAGCTCAGTAGATGATATCAGTGCATTCAAGACTGTAAGTTAAAACTGTTTACCTCTCAGTTAGAACATAGGGAGTTTCCACACTTGGAAGAGCAGAGTGAGTGTGCTGAAGCTTTACAGAACAGATTGAAAAAATCAGGCTATTGCAAGAGTCATTTGAAAGGTATTTTCGTGATTTTGCTAAAGAAGAAGACTGCATACTCGCATTTATAAACCCATTTTCATTTGGTGAACAAAAAATCTTGAAGATGCGAAGTAACATACAAATGGTACTTATTGAGTTGAATACAACGTCATTATTGAAACTGAAATTTGATGCGCTTTCCTCAGTCCCAAATGCTTCTGTCATGATTAACTATAGGCGATCAATACCCTGTGAACATTTTCCAGAACTAACAAAATTTGCCCAAAGTTATATCTGTCATTTTGGAACAGATGTGAACAAGCATTTTCATCCATGAAATTGATTAAAAACAAAACGAGGTCGCGATCGATTGATTCAAATTTGAAGAATTCTCTGCTGCTTGAATTCCCTGTAACAAATTTAACTCCCAACATCAAAAGCTTGACGAGATCAAAACCGACTCAAAAGTCTCATTAAAGTAAGTAATGTTTATTTTGTTTTATTATAGTAAAAATCATTACATCATGTAAAAATGCTATGTACATATTAACATTTTTACAAGAATTGAATGGGGGTACTAGTGTTGTGTGTCGGATCTGAACTAGTGCGTGAAAAAATCGGCGCATGGAATGTAAAATGTTGGCCACCCCTGAGTTAGACGCTGCCTGACTTGCTGAGTGTTTGCAGCATTTTTCTATTTTTCTATATTTTTGATAGCACGGATGGGCTCAGCTCCAGCCTTCAGAAAACAAAACAGCAACCGCAGTGTTGCTGAAATGTCACCAGCTGCCGGCAGCAGTGTGTATCATCTCCAGAGTGGTATTGGCTCCTCCCGACTTCCAGCAAGACAGGATGTTTAGACTTGTCCATGTCATCTCGTACTTTCAGTTTGACAAAACCAGAGCACCCCCACTTGCAATCTCCCGAGCATTCTCTCTCGAAAACCTTCATTGGAATCCCTTGGGGTATTTTGTATAATGTGGACCCACTTAACAGTCAGCCTAAATATTATAGGTACACAAAAATGCTGGAGAAACTCAGCGGGTGCAGCAGCATCTATGGAGCGAAGGAGATAGGCAATGTTTTGGGCGAATCGTTGCCTATCTCCTTCACTCCATAGATGCTGCTGCACCCGCTGAGTTTCTCCAGCATTTTTGTCTACCTTCGATTTTCCAGCATCTGCAGTTCCTTCTTAAGCCTAAATATTATGTTTCCTTCACCTCCCACCTCACTGAAGACACTGATACCAGAGGTCTTCCTTTGATAATCAGGCTTAGCAGCTTAGTTTAGTTTAGTTTAGTTTAGAGATACAGCACGGAAACAGGCCCTTCGGCCCACCGAGTCCGCACCGACCTGCGATCCCCGCACATTAACACTATCCTGCACACGCTGGGGACAATTTACACTTGTACATGGCCACTAAACCTACAAACCCGTATGTCTTTGGAGTGTGGGAGGAAACCGAAGATCTCGGAGAAAACCCACGCGGTCACAGGGAGAAGGTACAAACTCCGCAGTCGGGATCGAACCCGGGTCTCTGGCGCTGCAAGCGCTGTAAGACAGCAACCCTACTGCTGTACCACCGTGCAGCCCCTTCCTTCAGTTCTCCCCTCACTGAGCCCATTACCATTTCTGATGTGCAAAGATTGGAAACAATGAAGTAAATTGTCCTTCTCGCAACATATCCACCACAGACTCTTTATCCTCTGAGTAATCCCACTGTTCCATTTGCCAATAATTTACTGAATTGTATGCGGAAAAAAAAAATTCACTGTATGTAAGTACATGTGATCATAAAGAACCATTGAACCAGAGTTCCCATAGACACGGTTATATGAGGACAATGAGGACTCTCTCCCTGATAAGCCTGGAATGAAAAGGACAAAGGCAATAGCACAGCAATAATATGTGCATGATCTTTTACTGCACAGCCAATACTGGTGGAATTCATCTTTAAAAGTTGAAAGATCCATACAAAGGCCATTAGCAGGATCCTTCTTCCAGAACATTCTCTCGAGACCTTCACTGGTGCATTTACCCATGGGGCATTTTATACAGTGTGGACTCACTGACCAGTCAGCCAAAATATTACATTTCCTTCATAGAAATATAGAAAATAGGTGCAGGAGGAGGTCATTTGGCCCTTTGAGCCAGCACCACCATTCACTGTGATCATGGCTGATCATCCACAATCAGTACCTTGTGCCTGCCTTCTCCCCATATCCCTTGATTCCGCTAGTCCCTGGAGCTCTATCTAACTCTCATTTTAAATTCATCCAGTGAATTGGCTTCTATTGCCTTCTGTGGCAGAAAATACCACAAATTCACAACTCTCTGGGTGAAAAAGTTTCTTCTCATCTCAGTTTAAAATGGCCTTCCCTTCACCTCCCACCTCACTGAAGCAACTCATACCAGAGGTCTTCCTTTGATAATCAGGCATTTTTAACCTTGGTTTAGTTTAGTGTAGAGTTGCAGTGCAGAACCAGGTCCTTGTCTTTCAAGAGAGAGCTAGATAGGGCTCTTAAAAATAGTGGAGTCAGGGGATATGGGGAGAAGGCAGGAACGGGGTACTGATTGGGGATGATCAGCCATGATCACATTGAATGGCGGTGCTGCTCCTATGGCCTACTCCTGCACCTATTGTCTATTGTCTTCCTTCCTCCAGAGCAGTCAGTATCACTGAGAGGGACCCCACCATGTTTGCGGTGACAGGCAGTGGTAATGAGTGACCTTGGCTTGTAGGACAATGAAAAGTACTCTCATATGGACGTGCGGGTGTGTATGTGTCTGTGTCTCTGTCTGTGTCTGTGTGTATTACTGTCTGATTGTCTATGAGTGTTGCCAGTTAATACAGTGTAGTTATGGTTCACTGAGTGGCTATTAATGAGTGTGGTGAAGTGGGAGTAAAGGGCCTGTCCCACATACACAACTTTTTCGGCGACTGCCGGCACCCGTCATAGGTCGTTACAAGTCACCGAAAATGTTCAACATGTTGAAAATCCAGCGGCGACCAGAACAAGGTACGACTCTTTGGGCGACTACTCACGACCATACAGGCTTCATGTCGCCAGGGTGTCGCCTGTATGGTAGAGAGTAGTCTCCTAGTCACCCAAAGAGTCGTAGCGTCTTTCTGGTCGCTGCTGAATTTTCAACATGTTGAACATTTTCGGCGACTTATGACGGGTGCCGGCAGTTGCCGTAAAAGTTGCGTAAGTGGGACAGGCCCTTTAAGGGAAGTTAAGGTTAAGTTAAAGTTAAGGGAAGTTACTAGTGCAAGTTAAGGCAACATCTGCCAATATCAAATATGGAATGCAAGGGTTTCACCTTCATGTATCTTGTTAGATGAAATATATTTTTCCATATCGTTCCATCTCAGGATATGATATTCTTGGAGATGAAAGAAAAGCTAGGCTTTTGTCAGTGTGTTTGGCAAAAATTGTAGGAATTAATCTAGGGCGTGTTCAGGGTGAATTGAAGGGAAAGAATAGGGAAATGGAATGGACTCGATGGGCCGAATGATCTAATTCTGCTGAAGATCGACACAAAAAGCTGGAGTAGCTCAGCGGGACAGGCAGCATCTCTGGAGAGAAGGAATGTGCGACGTTTTGGGTCGAGACCCTTCTTCAGACTAATTCTGCTCCTGTGTCTTATAACTTGGAAGTAGTTGATGGAATGTGTACTCAGTGAATTGGAGGTATTAGACTAAGTGCGTGCATTGAGAAAATGAAAAGACAGAATTGGAAAATATACCTTATAAATTAGAAGGGTTAGTCTGGATGGTACAGTGAATAATATGGAGGGTTTTGTCTAGAGTGGTCTCCAGTGAGTTGGCGGGATTCCTCTGTGTTATGTAAAAAATGAGTTGCGGGATTAGTCTGGTTTATATAGTGTATCCCCTTATCAGGAAAGTACACATAAAATATTGATGGGGAAACAGGAGACTGGAATCTTAAGGAAAAACAAACTGCTGAAGGAACTCGGTGTGTCAGGCAGCATCTGTGGAGGGAAATGGATAGACAACATTTCGGAATGGGACCCTTATTCATCTTAATAAAATATTGATGAGTTCTTTGATAAAATTGGATCGTACTGCAAACCCGGCTCAACATTTGTTAATAAAAACATAAAATGCTGGAAATACTCGCCAGGTTGGGAATCATCTGCAGAAAGAGAAGTTGTAAATGCTTCACTTTTTTCCTAAATAGATGGTGGGGAAATGGGTAGTGCTCTTCTTCCATTCTAGTGTAGCATTCGATGCTCACAGTGTGGTCTTGTCAACGCTGGAGAAACCGTGATCACTTTATTGAAGATTTGGGCTCAGTCTGCAGCTTCTGGGTGCCTGTCACTTTAATTTCCCATCCCACTTCCCCTTTACCTGTGTGTATGTGGCCTCCCACACTGACACAAGGCCCAACACAAGCCTGAGGAACAGCACCTCATCCTCCATCTGGGCAAATAGCACCCTTCTAAACTCTAAAGTATATTATAAATTAATGATAAATTATTTAACTTTAGTTTAGATTAGATTAGTTTAGAGATACAGGAAGCAAGCCCTTTGGCTAACAAGTCCGTGCCGACCAGGGATCACCCCATTCACTAGTTCTATCCTACACTCCAGGGACAATTTACAGAATCCAATTAACCTACAAAGCCACATGTCGTTGGAATGTGGGAGGAAACCCGGGCACCCGGAGGAAACCCACGTGGTCACAGGGAGAATGTACAAACTCCGTACAGATAGCACCTGATTGAACTCGGGTCTCCGATGCTGTAAGACAGCAGGTCCACCACCCTTGGGGACATCTTTGCTTTAGGTAACTCATTATTTTTTTTCTGTATCAGAACAGAGCATTCTTTGCCTATTTTCACAATGGCTCCGTTTTGTGTACACACTCTGATCTGCTGGGCATGTCCCACAGCCTTGCTATAAAAAGACACACAATGTCTTGTGCTTTATTGATTCATTTGGACTCACTGTATTAAAGATGTTCCCTGAGTTCTCTCCATCCCTCCCTAGCTTCTCTGCTACTGAAAAGTTATTTGTTTTCTGTCTCTTTCCTAGTTCTGATAACGGTTCCCAGACCTAAATTGTGGACTTCCCTTTCGCACAGATGCTGCCTGACCCACTGAGTGTATCCAGCATTTTCTGTTTTTATTGATTTTCATTCATCATTCATTAATGGCATGGCACAGTGGCGCAGCGGTAGAGTTGCTGCCTTACAGCGCCACAGACCCGGGTTTGATCCTCACTTTGGGCGCATGTCTGTACGGAGTTTGTACGTTCTCCCCCGCGGCCTGTGGGATCTCCGATTCCCTCCCACACCCCAAAGACGTGCAGGTTTGTAGGTTAATTGGCTTGGTAGAATTATAAATTGTCCCTAGTGTGTGTAGGATAGTGTAAGTGTGCGGGGGTTGCTGGTGGGCAAGGACACGGTGGGCTGAAAGGCCTGTTTCCGAGCTGTATCTCAACACTAAACTAAACAAAACTTGTGCAGAAGTAGTGTCCTGATTTCACCACAAACATTGGTGAAATTGTAACTTCCTCCTGCCACAGAGGCCTAAGGCTTTCTTTATCTTGGAGGTATATTAAAATGAATTTCTTTGTAGCTCACTCCAGAAAGTTTAACTTGGGATCTTTGATGCATTAACTCTTTCATAAAGGATTATTCAGCTGCTTTCAGTCTGGTTCGTTAACATGTGACATGACCACATCAAAAGATCACTCAGAATGTCCTCCGGACTAGTTAATGTTAAATGAATGTTATGAATGTATTTTCTAAGGAACACAACGCCAGTGCTCTGTATCCGGAGAACAGGTATGGAGCAAAGACTTGCCGAATGTTTTGATGGCATTTTTAGAATCTAAATTTGACAATTTATCTAACTCCCTTATTTTGGGTTTCAATTAAAATGGTATGTTGTGAAAAACGGGAGGAGTTGCGGACAGTGAGGAATGTTGTCAACTGATACAAGGGGATGTAGAACGGCCGCAGAAATGGCCGGAGAGTTCGCAGATGGAGTTTATCCTGAGCAAGTGTGAGGCGTTGCATTGTGTGATTGAATGGAAGGAGACAGTGTACAGTTAATGGCAAGCCCATTAACAGCATTGGTGGGCAGAGGGATCTGGGAATCCAAGTTTCACACGGAACAACAACCGACTCCTCTCCCTGCGCTGTAGAACGGAGCAGTTCAGGAGATCCTCCACCCCTGCAGCCATTAGATTTTATAATACTGACCGCTAGGCTGTATGGGGATGCTTTGCATTTTTAATGGTTAATTATTGGGTCTTTTTAAGTATTTATTGCTTTCAGGTATTGTCCATATTGTATTTTATGTATTTTTTGTTCTGAATGTGTGGGTTTGTTGGTTGTTGGCTTTTGGACATCTGAATTTTCCTGTGGATCAATAAAGTATTTATTATTATTATTATTATTATTATTATTATTATTATTATTATTATTATTATTATTATTATTATTATTACTATTACTACTACTACTATTACTATTACTACTATTACTACTACTACTATTACTATTACTACTATTACTATTTTTATTATTATTATTGTTATTATTATTATTATTATTATTACTATTACTACTATTACTATTACTACTATTACTATTATTATTATTATTACTATTATTATTATTATTACTATTCCTATTACTATTATTATTTATAGGTCACTAATGATGGCTGCACAAGTAGATTGGGTGGTTAAGAAGGCGTATGGTATACTTGGGGCATTGAATATCAGAGTCTGGAGTTTACGATGCAGCTCTATAGGACTTTGGTTAGGCTGCATTTGGAGTGTTGCATGCAGTTCTGGTTGCCCCATTGCAGGAAAGATCTGGAGACTTTGGAGAGGGCACAGAAGAGGTTTATCAGAATGCCGCCTGGATTAGAGGGTTTCAGGCTACAAGGGGAGGCTGGATAGCCTTGGATTGTTTTCTCTAGAATGCCAGAGGTTGATGTAGACTTGGTGGAACTATGAGTGGCGTAAATAAGGTAGACAGCCAGAACATTTATTTCCCGGGGTGGAAATGTCTAACACTAGAGGTCACACCTATAAGGTGAGAGGGGGAAATGTAATGAAGATTTATGGGGCAAGTATTTTTAGTGGTAGGGACCTGAAATGCTCTGCCAGGGATGGTGATGGAGGCAGATATAACAGTAGCATTTAAGAGGCTTTTGGATAGGCACATGGAAGTGCAGGGAATTGAGGGACATGGATCATGTACAGGCAGATGGGATCAGTTTAACGTGACATCATGTTCAGGACTATAATTGTGGGCCAAAGGTCCAATTCCTATCCTGTACTGTTCTACGTTCCATGATCTAGAATCCATATACCCATGATTGTGTCGCCAGACATCCTATCATCACCATCTTTAAATTTGCCAATGACACCACCGTAGTTGGAAGGATAATGATGAGATGGTAATCATATGTTTTAGAGCATAGGAAGAAGATTGAAAATCTGATTAGAAGATCTTGCTCCCAATGTCACTGAGACCAAGCAACTGACTAAATGTGTAGGAAGGAACTGCAGATGCTAGGTTTAAACCGAAGATAGACACAAAAAGCTGGAGTAACTCAGCGGGAAAGGCAGCATCTCTGGAGAGAAGGAATGGGTGATATTTCGGGTCAAGACCCTTCTTCAGACTGAGTTACTCCAGCGTTTTGTGGAGTCTGAAGAAGGGTCGCGACCCGGAACGTCATCCATTCCAGGAGGCTGCCTGTCCCAATGAATTACTCCAGCATTTTGTGTCTATCCAAGGAGTTGGCTAGTGACTTTAAAAGAGGAAAGTCATGGATTTCATTGACGGATAATTGGTGGAAAGAGTCAACAACTTCCACTTCCAAATGCATCTCTGAAGATCTATCCTGGTCCCAGCACATAGATGTCATAAAGGAAGCCCATCAAAGCTTTTGCCTCCTCATAATATTGAAGGAATTCGGTATGTCGATGAATGCTGTCTTGAACTCCGACAGCTCCTGAGGTAAAGAGTATATTGACCAGTTGCATCACAGTCTAGTTTGACAACTCAAACGCCCAGGAACTTCAAAAAGTGGAGAACACTACCCAGTCCATCAGTTCTGACCTCCCCACCAGCGAAGGGATCCACAGGAGTCGCTGCCTCAAAAAGGCAGCCAGCATCATCAAAGACCCACACCACCCTGGCCACACTCTCATTTCACCTCTATCATCGGGAAGAAGGTATAAGGTGGCTGAAAAGTGTGACCACTAGTTTCTTGCAAACAACCATCAGGCTCTTGTACGCGACACAACACTAACCTCAACTACGAACTATGGACTGTTTTTGTTTGCATTAAGGTCTTTGTATTTTATTTGTACTAATACTCAGGTTGTTATTATTTTTTTGTTTATCATATATAATATCTATGGGTAAGAAGGAACTGCAGATGCTGGAAAATCGAAGGTAGACAAAAATGCTGGAGAAACTCAGCGGGTGAGGCAGCATCTTGAGTTTCTCCAGCATTTTTGTCTACCTAATATTTATGGCAACTGTGTTCACAGGCCTGGTATGCTGCTTCAAGTAAGAATTTCATTATCCCGTTGTTAGTGAATGTAATAATTACAAACTTTTGAAATACCACCCTGTAGCATATACTTTTTAAGCAGCATGTAAGTGAATGTTAGTTAACACATTTACTTTGCACAAACTCATGATTAATAGGAAATCATTGGTGGCATTCCATGTACTCGACAAGCCAGCACATGCAGCAGACATTAAGTGATGAAAAATTCCTGGCAATATTTATATTGCCGTTGCACACTGAAATTCAGTCATATGTTTCTGATTAAGATCTCGAGATTGAGATGATCTCACTCCAGGTCTAAGTTTTCTATGATGGCTGATAAGGCCAATGAGGGATGCAAGGAATGTCGTGAGGCTCGATGGGGTGGACAGTGGTAATCCATTATTTATGCTGCGATTCTATCTCATCCCAAAGCATGGACTCGAGGGTCTCAGTGTGGAACCTCTGGCCCTGTCCCACTTAGGTGACTCTTTAGGCGACTGCCAAGGACTAGTTTGAATGAAATTCACCTACGACACCTGGCGACAACCTACGACAGCAAAAAATGATTAAGTCGAAAAAAACTGTTGCCGAACAACTTTCTACATGTTGAAAATTTTGCAGCAGTCGCTGAAAGAATCGCCTAAGTAGGACTGGCCCATTAATCTTTCTTCTGCGTTATGAGTGGATGTGCCAGGATTTCCAGGCGTAGGTGGGGATATTGCACTTTATTAAGGAGGTTCAAAACATCCTTGAAGGGAATCAAAGGACATGGGGTTAGTGCAGAAAAGTGATCGTGAAGTGGAAAATCAGCCATGATCCTGGCGAATGAAAGAGCAATTTCAAAGGGCCAAGCACCTGCACCTATTACGTATGTTCATATGAATACTCTGTAAACCTGTGCTAATGCAAGTCAGAACCAGAATCAGAATCAGATTTTATTCGCCAAGTATGTTTTGCAACATACGAGGAATTTCATTGGCCAGGTCAGTCATACAATTAAAAGCAACAGATCACTCAAAAACACATTTTAACATGAACATCCACCACAGTGACTCCTACACATTCCTCACTGTGATGGAAGGCGAAATAAAGTTCAAGTCCTTCCCTTGTGTTCTTCCTCGGTCGGGGGCCTCGAGCCTCCGTTGACGGGATGATCTTGACATCCGTAGCCGGCGGCGTTGTGGCCCTCCACGTCGAGGCGTTCAGCTCCCGCATCGGGGGGGTTGTCAGCTCCCCGCACCGGGCGATCAAACCTCGCGTCGGGGCTGGTCGAACCTTCTGCGGCGTTGGAGCTCCCGACTAGCCTCTCCCGAGACTGCGAGCCCTTGATGGTAAGTCCGCAGGCCACGGTGGGAGTGATCCCAGGCAAGGGATCCGCTCCGATGTTACCTCCGCGCCACGCGGTGGGGCTCACGAGAGTCCGAGGCGGCATTGAGATGGGATCTGTCGTGAACTCACTGATTAGGATCGTAGTTTCTGTGCCATCATGAAGCAAATGTAAGAAGGATATTAATTTCTCCAGGCAGCTATATTTGAGGCCAATTCTCTACTCTCCCTGATTGTCAGAGTCAGTAGTTGTAGTGACGTTGAAAGGCCATGCTGCTCCCTGCATTACTCTTGGAGCTGTTACTTAATAAAGATCATGTCCACTTTGCCTCCAAATAGATGGAATCAGTGCGATTCAGGCAATGCGGAGAGTGATGACCCGAAACGTCACCCATCCTTTTCCTTCAGAGATGCTGCCTGACCCGCTGATACACTCCAACACTTTGTGCTTATCTTCAGCTCATAGCCAGTGGTCGACAGAGGTTGAGGGGATGCTTGGTTGTATCTTTTGTTGTGGCAAACTCCATAGGACATCCTTTGATAGTCAGAATAGACTGAATTTTCTCCTTTCTTGAAGATGGTCATGATTACAGCATCAGTGAGGTTGCCAGAATTTTTCCTCTCCCCTGATATAGGAGATAAGTTTACAGGAATTTGTGATTGAAATTCTTCGCTGTCAAGGGCGGCGCGGTGACGCAGCAGTAGAGCTACTGCCTCACAGCGGCAGAGACCCGGGTTCGACCCTGACTACGGTTGCTGTCTGTGCGGAGTTTGTACGTTATCCCCAAGACCTGCGTGTGTTTTCTCAGAGATTTCCGGTTTCCTCCCACACTACAAAGACGTACAGATTTGTAGGTTAATTGGCTTGCTATAAAATGTAAAATTGTTTAAAGTGTGTGTAGGATAGTGTTAATGTGCGGGGATCGCTGTTCGGTGCAGGCTCTGTGGGCTGAAGGGCCTGTTTTCACGCTGTATCTCTAAACTAAACTAAAAGTGATACTTAGCGATACCATCTGCTCCCAAAGCCTAATTGCGGTTTGGTTCTCAAATGGCTCCCTCTTGCCCAGAGTTGTCGGCAAGGTGAGACTGTATTTGCTGTGTTTGAGGAGATCTTCGATGTATTTCTCCCAGTTGCACTGCCCGTCTTTCACTCCTTGTGCTGCACTTTAACTTCCGTTGTGGATTGTAAGTATCGGCTGCAGATTGGCTCAAGAATCCTTGCAAATCATGGCTATACCAATGAATTGCCCGATATCCTACGCTGTTTACTTCTACTGTCCCTTAGGTTTCACTTTTGATTCCCTCTGTAGGACCTACAATGACTCATGTGATGAAAACATTGGCCAAGACGAACACAAAAGATGTTGCACTTTAGATGAGATCCCATTGGTCAGGTAAGATAACACCCAGTGCTATTGTGAAGTCAATATCAGTAAAACAGTTCATCCCACCTAGATGTAGACAATCCAGGCCAAATTGCCAGTGCTGGTTCTAATTCAAGGACACAAGTGTAGTGTATTTTGGGTGTGTGGAACTGACTCAAAAGAACTCTCAGATACAGGAGAAAACTAACAAGCTGCTTTATTGCAGGACGCCACCTTGAGTCTCCCCTAGTGCATGCGTCCCCTCGCACAAGACATAACATATGCTAATTATATTACATACATCACACTGCTCCCCCTTTAACTTGAAGGCAGGTAACACCATTTACATTATATACATTACACTGCTCCCCCTTTGGGTATTTGCTAATTATATGCTAATTATATTACATACATCACAACAAGCATACTCTTTCTGTTCCTATTCCCCCAAAACCCAGCATAGATTTTCTTTGCGTTTATTCTATCAGGAACAAAAAGCGTTGCTTTTTTCACAATAGTACATAGGTTAAACATAGACAATAGAAATGCTAGAATAACATCCATTGTCCTCCTTCTGGTGAGGAATCAGAGTTTCTCCTAGTTGAGCAAAATGTGGAAGTTCTCTGCATTATTGACCTGAAAAGTGGCTTGGCAGTGTCAATACTGACTGGTCAGGCCAAGTTATGAAGGTCAGATGTTCAAGATTTAACTGCAGATGCTGGAAAATCGAAGGTAGACGAAAATGCTGGAGAAACTCAGCGGGTGCAGCAGCATCTATGGAGCGAAAGAAATAGGCAACGTTTCGGCCCGAAACCCTTCTTCAGACTGAAGAAGGGTTTCGGCCCAAAACGTTGCCTATTTCCTTCGCTCCATAGATGCTGCCACACCCGCTGAGTTTATGAAGGTCATTGGCACCAGAACACATTTGAGGCTGATGGTGAACTAATCAACACTAGATATAAATAATAAACAAGGAACAGCAAGTCAGGCAGCATCTCTGGAGAACATGAATAGGCGACGTGTAGGAAGAAATGCCAGATGTTGATTTACACTGAAGATAGACACAAAATGCTGGAGTAACTCAGCGGGACAGGCAGCATCTCTGGAGAGAAGGAATGGGTGACGTTTACGGGTCGAGACCCTTCTTCAGACTGTGTGATTATCAGTGTGGATAGGGCATGTTGGTCGGTGTGGGCAAATTGGGCCAAAGTGCCTTTTTCCACATTGTATAACTCTCTCTTTATGACTCTAGGAAGACATGGACTTTCAAAATCCTACACCAGTTTCTTACCCACTGCTGCCATGTACGCTAGCTCTTAGCTCTACCTCATTCAGTTACTCTATCATTGTACTTGAATACATTTGCACTACTCCAGACTGCACTACAATCCTGCACCATTGTGCTCTTTTGTCACTGTATTATTGTTGTGTTTATTGTTACTGCATTTACACAGTTTATTCTGTGAGCTTCATGTGTGCAAGGAATTGTAATGCCTCCTGCGTGGATGGCAATAAACAAAGCAGAATCTGAATCTAGCCAAAATAGCACGATTTGTGGACAGTGAGACTCGCAAAGTCGATTGATGAGTCTTTATTCCTTGGAGCGCAGGAGGATGAGGGGTGGTCTTACAGAGGTGTACAAGATCATGTGGGGCATAGATCAGGTTAATGCACAGAGACTTTTGCCCAGAGTAGGGGAACTGAGAAACAGAAGACATAGATTTAATGTAAGCAGAGAAATATTCAATAAGAACTTGAGGGGTAACTTTATAAATCAGAGCATTGAGTATAGAAGTTGGGATGTAATGTTAAAATTGTACAAGGCATTGGTGAGGCCGATTCTGAAGTATGGTGTACAATTTTGGTCGTCAAATTATAGGAAAGATGTCAACAGAATAGAGAGAGTACAGAGGAGATTTACTAGAATGTTGCCTGGGTTTCAGCACCTACGTTATAGAGAAAGGTTGAACAAGATAGGTCTTTATTCTTTGGAGCGCAGAAGGTTAAGAGGGGACTTGATAGAGGTCTTTAAAATTATGAGAGGGATAGACAGAGTTGACGTGGATAAGCTTTTTCCATTGAGAGTAGGGAAGATTCAAACAAGAGGACATGATTTTGGACGGGAAAGGAATGGAGGGTTATGGACGGGAAAGGAATGGAGGGTTATGGTCTGAGTGCAGGTGGATGGGACTAGGTGAGAGTAAGAGTTTGGCAGGGACTAGAAGGACCGAGATGGCCTGTTTCCGTGCTGTCATTGTTATATGGTTATACATAAAAGGTGGTGGGTATACGGAAAGAGCTGCCAGAGGAGGTGATTGGGGCAGGTACTATCAAAACATTTAGGAGATATTTGGACAGGTACATAGACAGGAAAGGTTTAGAGGGATATGGGCCAAGTTTGGGCAGGTGGGACTAATGTGGATGGAGCAGGTTGGTCGGCGTGGGCAAGTTGGGCCGATGGGCCTGTTTCCATGCTGTATGACTCTATGACTCTATTTCACGATTGAGTGGCTTACCGTAGTATGTATAGGCACTGTATAAGCTAGCGATTGGAAGGTCAGACATTCTGTAATACCAGATATCCCAACTGTAGTTTAAAAGACTTAACTTTCAAAATAAGTCGCATCTCCAGTCTTGCTGTCATTCTGGCCTCTTGCCAATAATGCATTAAATTCCTCATGTATATTTGCCTTGACGAGTTCAGTTGAAAGTTCATGCTTTTGTTTGCGTGAAGTTTGCTTTTGTTCAGACCGTTTCTCTCTCTGTCTCCCTTCCCTCCCCCCCTCTCTCCCTGCAGTAAATGTGGCACCCTCCCTCCCGAGAGCTGTCTCTTCAGCTTGATCTGCAATATTGGTTCTTTCATGGGTAAGTCGTGCATTAAAGTACGATGGAATGAAGGGTGAGTCACTGTATCATTTGCTCAACCTATTTTCCATGTGAAAACAATGTTCCTTCGTTTATTGTGTACAATATGGAACTAACAATCCAAAGTTGGTGATATCTAAAGTGGCGCTGCAGTAAGTGTATCTGTCTCACAGCTCCAGACCCACTTTAATTGAGACCTTCAGTGCTGTCTGCATGAAGTTTGCATATTCTCCAGTTTCCTGCACTTTCCTCCCATACCCCAGAAAACAAATTGGAAAATTGTGGTGCAAGGTTTAATCAAATAGCCCTGGGATTTTTCCTCTTCATTTTATTTCCTAAAATCCAGGGGTGAAGATTGGACTGGGATTACTCCCCTTGGAGAAAAAGTTGAGAGGAGATTTGAAAGAGGCGTACAAGTCCAAAACTTGTTCAAACAGGGAAGCTGTTCCACTTGCAGGCAGTTTACAGCAGGAGGCACAGCTTTAACTTTTGAGTTAAAGATATATGGGGCTGTGAGGAGGTTTCTTTTAAACATAGAGACATTATTATCTGAAATTTACTGCCATTGGTAATAGGAAAACAAATCAATCAGCACTTTTCAAAGGCAATTTTCAGGCACTGGTTACAGGGCAATGCGGAGTACTGGTTAGGGGTTAGAATAGTGATTAGTACGGGTGTCAAGATATGGGGAGAATGGGGTTGAGAGGGAAAGAAAGATCAGCCATGATTAAATGGCTGTGTAGACTCGATGGGCCAAATGGTCTAATTCTGCTCCTATAACTTATGAATTTATGAGAGACGAAATGGTTTATGATTCTCTAACAGGATCCTCCACAGACTATGATGTTTTGTGCTGGCACAAAGCTAGAACCGTGTGATTTTACGAAATCCATGAGTTAAGGAAAACTTCTATGTACCATCCTCTGACCTCTCCCTCTCGTTGAAGTGACAGTTTGTACCACCAGTAGGTTAATAAGGAGTCTCAAGCCTCTATAAAAAAATCTCTCTGTCACAGATAGGAATTGCTAAACAGAAGCTAATGAAAATCCTACCCCTCGAATGTGATTTGTGGGGAGTGAGCCTAGTTGCATATACATAGGACATGTAACATGTAAGCTATGTAAGAGAGACTTTATCATCCTGTTTCCCACTCTTTCCCTGATCACCCACACGACAGATGTTTAAATCCTTTATCCTTTTTCACATCGATAAAGAAGCTTAATGAGCTGGCACCTATCCTCATTAAAAGTCAACTGGACTGTCCCTGTTAGAGGTAGTCTCTTGGTTCCCCATTTTCATCCCTATTGAAAACTAACTTGTGCCATGGACAGTGAAGGAGGTTGTTTGAGGTTACAACTGGATGTAGACCAACTGGGAAAGGGGTTAAGGGAATGGGTTTAACCAGGGCAGAACATACACAGTGTATGGCAGGGCCCTGGGGAGAGTGCTGCTGAACAGAATTGCTGAATAGTCTAACGGGCACATAGTTCCTGGATAATGGCTAGGCGGGCTGATGAAGAGGTTTTATGAATCCGATGCCTTGATCAGCTGAGGCATTAATGAAGGGTTTGGATGTTGTGTTTCAGTTGTACAGAATATTGGTTAGGCTACACTTGGAATATTGTGTGTAGTTCTGCTTGCCACACCGCTGGAAAGATTAAAATAGAGAGGGTGGCAAAAAAGATTCACAAAGATGTTGCCTGGGATGGTGGATTTGAGTTATGAGGAGGGACTGTATGTTCTTTAGGGATTGGACAGGCTAGATGCAGGAAAAATGGTCTCGATGTTGGGGGAGTCCAGAACCAGGGGTCACAGTTTAAGATTAAGGGGTAGGCCATTTAGGACTGAGATGAGGGAAAACTTTTTCACCCAGAGAGTTGTGAATCTGTGGAATTCTCTGCCACAGAAGGCAGTGGAGGCCAATTCACTGGATGTTTTCAGGAGAGAGTTAAGGGTCTGTCCCACTTTCACGACCTAATTCATGACCTCTGTTGAGTTTACCCTTGACTCATATCGCAGCATGGTCGTCACGAGGTCGTAGGAGGTTGTAGGAGGGCGTAGGTAGGTCGTAGCAGGCCGTGATGCTAGTCGTAGGTACTCGTGATATCAAGTAGGTCGGGGCGTTTTTCTAGCATGATGAAAAATGTCCACGAGTAAAAAAGGTCGTGAATTGTCGTAAAAGTGGGACAGGCCCTTTAGATATAGCTCTTAGGGCTATCGGAATCAAGGGATATGGGGAGAAAGAAGGAATGGGGTACTGATTTTGGATGATCAGCCATGATCACATTGAATGGCGGTGCTGGATCGAAGGGCCAAGTCTTGCACCTATTTTCTATGCGTCTATGTTTCTATGTTCAACTAAGTTTTTTGTTTAAGGCTTCCTAATATGACTCAATTTTTTAAAATAATTTCAACACCCATTTTATTCAATACAAGCAAAGAATGTCACTGTGCCTTGTCACATGTGACAATAAAGTATTCTATTCCTTTCCATTCCATTCTATTTTTTTTAACCTTGCCAATTCATATGTTCGCCATAGCCACTTATGGAGCAAGTACATTTGGATTCAGGACCAGAAAATATGCCATTATATTTTTCCCAATGAAAAGATTCTTATCAAGCAGAGCATAAAGAAATCCCCAGAAGAATATTTAGTTTGGGGGGTAATGAATGACAATGGGCCTTTGAGAATGTAACTGTGTATATAAAGAGGTATATTTGAAAAAGGTTTCAAGGTGTATGGATTGAAAACAAAGCATGTCATAGCTGGATTTATCCAATCTTGCCAAGCGATCAAGGCTTTCTGAGATTTGGGCTTTTGAGAAGTACTTGGAAATGAACATTTTTTCAAGTACTGTACTTCTCAAAAGCCCAAATCTCAGAATTTGGACCCATATTGTGAACTGCTGGAAAGTGTCTGCGTGGTCCAAGCCTGGAGGATGGAGAGAACTGCAACAGTTCCTTGGTGGATAGCAAGAAGGTTCCTCTTTAATCTTGTCATTTGCCATTTGAAATACTGCAAACTAATGCGCCAATGTGGCCCAATGTCCTTTTGTTTCAGTGATGTTGCTCGGTTTACTGCGCTATGCACAGGTGATGGAGAGACACCAGAAGTCCTTGCTGAACACTGCAGCGCTGGTCACGTGCTGGAGTTGTGCCGCGGGCCTCATCATTGTGGGAAACTTTCAGGTAAAATATAAAAGTAAACCTCGATTGATAAGTGATTCGTGGGCTGAGAAGAATAGCAGGAAAGTATTTTCATGTTTGCAGTTAGACAAAAAGGCTGCAGAAACTCAGCGGGAGAGGCAGCACCTATGGAGCGAAGGAATAGGTGACGTTTCAGGTCGAGACCCTTCTTCAGACTGATGTGGAGGTGGGGGGCGGGGGGTGGGAAGAAGAAAGGAATTTGCCACAGAAGGCTGTGGAGTCCAAGTCAGTGGATATTTTTAAGGCAGATATAGATAAATTCTTGATTAGTACAGGTGTTAGATGTTATGGGGAGAAGGCAGGAGAATGGGGTTAGGAGGAAGAGATAGATCAGCCATGATTGAGTGGCAGAGTAGACTTGATGGGCCGAATGGCTTAATTCTACTCCTATCACTTATGACCTTATGTATGATTATGATCAAGTGTCTGGAATGTAACCACAACCTCCTAACTCCGAGATATGACTGAAGAGCCTGTCCCACTTGGGCGCCATTTGCGCGTCATTTACGCATCATTTACGCCGCACGACGCGCATGGCGTGCATTATGCGCACATAGCACGTGGTGACGTAGGTAGCGATGCACGGTCGCGCGCGGCGCCCCAGGATTATGGGATTCACGCCACCTGTGTGACACGCAAATGACACCCAACTGGGGCCTTTAAAACTCTTAAAAACCGTGGGTTATCCATTCAGTTCCTGACAAACCATTCCTGCACATTACTATGGGGCGAAGTTGACAGGAATGGGCTCATATCATCTGGAGTTTCAGAGAATAAGAGATAATCTCAGAAAGGCACAAAAAATCTTAAAAGACCAGACAAGGGTGCTGCTGAGAGCAGGGCCGGTGCTAGGAATTGCGGGGCCCAATTAGAAAATTGATGGCGGGGCCCCTACTCTAGAAATGTAAAAATTTATGTATGTTTATATTTCGTGTAGTATGCTCGTCTTTAAGCAAAAAAAACCATTAAATGCTTGATATACTAAAATTTTGAAAAACTATATGAAAGTGTCACACATCTAATAAAATGAGCGGCACTTTGAAAGATTGAATGTGTGTGTGTGTGTGTGTGTGTGTGTTTATGAGTGTATGCGATTGTGTCTCTGTGTCTGTGTGACTGAGTGTGTGTGTTTGTGTGTATGCGTCTGTGTGTGTGCGTGCATGGCCGGCCTTAGGGGGTTTAAACGGTTTAGAGATGTTTAGAGGGCTTCAGATGGGTTCAGGTGTTTTTACAATTGTTTAGAGGGGAATAGAGGGAAATAGGGGGGGTTAAGGGGATTTAGAGGTGTTCAGAGGGTCCCAGAGGGGTTTAGAGACGTTATAAGCCCCCCGTGAGAAATTGTATTTCTCTGAAATTGAAGATAGACATAAAGCTGGAGTAACTCAGCAGACAGGCAGCGCAGCGACTCTGGAGAGAAGACCCTTCTTCAGACCGAACTGAACTCGCGTCGGTGAGAGTACTTGTGATTGTCTGAAGAAGGGTCTCGACCAGAAACACAACCCTCTCCCCAGAGCCGCTGCCCGTCCCGCTGAGCCACCTTCAACTTCAGAGCCAAACAAAAAACACAGAGTGCTGGAGGAACTCAGCGGGCCAGGCGAATGCCTCACCAGCTGAGTTTCTCCAGCATTTTTGTCTACCGCTAAACATCAATGATTCCGGGAATGCTGAGGGGACAGGGTGATAGAGAGGGAGTAGGAGAGCTAGAGAGAGACGAGACGGGGAGCGGGAGAGAGAGCGCGAGAGAAAGAGGGAGGGAGGGAGTGAGCAAAAGACAGAGAGACACAACGTGGGTCGGTAGGTGAATGACTAACCTGCACACCAGGAAGAAGCCCCTTCTCGCGGTCCGGGGCCCTCACTCATGATGGTGAGTTAAATGAAATTCTCAACGTGTCATCGATCTACATTCCTCTGTAAATGTAATTGTGTTTTAAACAAGTATTAATGACGCCGCGTGAATTTTATTCAAAGGAACACGGCGTCATTAAATGAGTCTGAAGAAGGGTTTCGGCCAGAAACGTCGCCTATTTCCTTCGCTCCATAGATGCTGCTGCACCCGCTGAGTTTCCCCAGCAATTTTGTGTACCTTCGATATTCCAGCATCTGCAGTTCCCTTTTGAACACGGCGTCATTAATACTTGTTCAAAACACTATAACATTTACTGAGGAATGTGGATAGATGCAGAGTCATGACCTCGCATAACAAGGTGTTAACTACTTACCGTTAAGAAGTGATAACAGCACTAGTTAACAAATCGTTTGTGTATGATGGCCGTGCAGCGGTTGTTATGCATGTTCGTTTAAAAAAAATCCGGATGGCGAATTTAAAAACATCTTTATTTAACAAAGAGAATTCGTATTTCCGTACGAAATACTGAACATTAGTGCGGGGCCCCCATTAGGCGCGGGGCCCAATTGGGAGCAATCGGTCAAATCGGCTTATCGCCGGCCCTGGCTGAGAGGCTATATCCCCAGAGCAAGCAGACACATAATGCTGGAGTAACTGAGCTGGCAAGGCAGCATCTCTGGAGAAAAGGAACTGGCGACGTTTCAGGTCAAAACACTTCTTCAGTCTCGACCCGAAACGTTGATCATTCCTTTTCTCCAGAGATGCTGCCTCACCCGCTGAGTCATTCCAGCATTTTATGTCTACCTTCGATTTAAACCAGCATCTGCAGTTCTTTCTTACACACATCCCCAGAGCAAATAGTCTAAAAGTAAGAAATCATAGTGTACAAATTTCAGTCAATAGTGAATCTTTAACATTTTCTCTCCTTGTGGCTGAGTTAGCTCAATCATAGTCAAGACTGACGGTGATAAGTTCTTGGGCACCAAGGGACATGGAATAGTGTGGGTTAGCAGAATTGATGCAAGTCATGTGATGAAATAGCCCACCTGGATTAAAGGGCCAGTTGATCCTTATTATTGTTAGAAATATTTCAAAACCGGATTATTATTAATGAAGCATGCAGATCATTTACTTGCATAACTAGTAAAAGAATGGCAACATATTTAAGACCTATATTTATCTCTAACCAATATCATCAAGAAAAGACCATACTTGTTCATTTATTTCCATTGTGGTTTTGGTATTTCACTGTGTTGTAATAAATTGTCGTGCTTTCCTAGTTAATAGAATTAACTGTGTTTCTGAATAAATAGCTATGTAACGACATCTTGATCCATGGAGCGGTCAAGAAATGCATCCATTCCTTTAATGGCACAAAGTAAATCATTAACGGCATGCATTCCTTTAAGCTGTGAAAGAAAACATAGGGAGACATGGACCAGGGATGGGGTCACAGGGAAGAGAGCAATACAGTATAAATATAAATTCCCTTTTCCAAATCAATGTAAAAACTGCAGGATTTAAATAAGTAATCCCTTCGTTAGGAAACAGACCCTTTGGCTACATTGTGACCACGCCGACCAGCGATCAGCCCCGACACTAGCACTATCCTGTACACGAGGGACAATTTACAATTTACAGAAGCCAATTAACCAACTGACCTGTACGTCCTTGGAGTGTGTGAGGAAAGCGGAGCGCCCGGAGAAAACCCACACTGTCACAGGGAGAACATAGAAGCTTCATACAGGCAGCACCTGTAGTTAGGATCGAACCCAGGTCTCTGGTGCTGTAATGCCCCTGTCCCACTTAGGAAACCTGAACGGAAACCTCTGGAGACTTTGCGCCCCACCCAAGGTTTCCGTGCTGTTCCCGGAGGTTGCAGGTGGTTGCTGGAGGTTGTAGGTAGTGGAAGCAGGTAGGGAGCCTGACAAAAACCTCCGGGAACTGCACGGAAACCTTAGGTGGGGCACAAAGTCTCCAGATGTTTCCGTTCAGGTTTCCTAAGTGGGACAGGGGCTTAAGGCAGCAACTCTACCGCTGTGCCATTGTGCCACCACATTTCTGTGTGTGTGTGTGTGTTACTCTCCTATTGAATTTAGTGTACTTTATTGCAATTCCTTTCCCAGCAATAGCAATGTCAGCTGATAGTATTTGCTCCGAGTCAGAAGTGGCTGGAGCACTAAAATATCGCAGCTAGCTGTTCTACAGCAGTCGCAAGTCTGTAGCCAAGCATCTGTTCCTCATAATTCTCTGTGATTTGAACACAGGGGATCTTTTCACAAGCCAAGAAGGTAAGCACATGCCTTAAAGGTACCAAGGGCAACAGTCAATACTGAACGGGCAGCTTGTGAACATAGTACAAATAGAGAATGAGAGAGACTTTCTGTTAGTCTCATGTATGTTCAAACTCTTTGTGGCAAGTGGGCCTACAGTATTTCCTTTCCCACCGAATACTGCTACTCCAAATAGGTGCAAGTAAAACCCCGACTCTGGTTGTTTGATTTGGATGAGCTAATGCTTTTTTGTTTGTGGTAAGGTTGGATCCATGAGTTCCACGTTCAGCTCAGTCTGTTTAAATAGAACACCAATGTAACAATTGAATACAAACATTGCCACTGAAAGAAAGTGATTTATAATGAATCTGGTCCAAGTTGTAGCCTTGTCAAACTCAGGTCAGTGAATAGTTCCTACATCGAATGATCCAGGCTAGTGAACAATGGTGTCATTGTGTACTTCACCATTAACCCGTTACAAAAAATAACTTCATCCTGTGCTACATTGTACTTTTGTAATGACTTGTTCAACGTATCCAAATTACTTTGCGATATTGAGAAAGCAATCGGCTTTGAGTACCATGGCTGCTCAAATATGCAGTGAATGCACCTCACAGATCCAGCAGTTTTACCTCTCCTTTGTCCCATTTCATCCTCATCAAGCGACAACTCATCTGGACAGCTCAATACAGAACCAGGGGTCACAGTTTAAGAATAAAGGGGAGACCATTTAGCACTGAGAGGAGGAAAAACGTTTTCACCCAGGGAGTTGTGATTCTGTGGAATTCTCTGCCACAGAATGCAGTGGAGGCCAATTCACTGGATGTTTTCAAGAGAGAGTTAGATTTAGCTCTTAGGGCTAAAGGAATCAAGGGTTACGGGTAAAAAGCAGGAATGGGGTATTGATTTTAGGTGATCAACCATGATCATATTGAATGGTGATGCTGGCTCGAAGGGCACTTCACTCCCACACACGTGCATGCTGCTCACTATCAGGTTATTTTCAGGCAATAAACTGAAATCGATAGAGCTGAGAAAGATGAGTTCATACTTGTCAGTGCAGATGAATCACAACTGATATCAGGTTCAGTCTTGTATTGCAGTTCTGATTCTGCCAAAAGATCAGTGAATTGAAATGTGTGGGAAGGAACTGATGCTGGTTTAAACCGAAGATAGATACAAAAAGCTGGAGTAACTCAGCAGGACAGGCAGCATCTCTGGAGAGAAGGAATGGGTGGCGTTTCAGGTTAAGACCCTTCTTAGGTTAAGATCAGTGGGCGGCGCGACTCTTGTCAGCAGCGGCCTCTGCAGTCTGTCTGTCTTTTTATTGTTTTCTGTCTTGTTCTATGTAGTTTTTATTGTTTTTTTTTGTCGGGGTATGTGTGTGGGGGTGGGGTGGGGTGGGGGAACTTTAAGGTCTTTCCCCTGCACGGGAGACCCGACCTTTTCTTTGTCGGGTCTCCGTTGTCGTTGGGGCTGCAACGTGGAGCGGCCTCCAACAGGAATGACCTGGGGCTCCAGTCGCGGAGCTGCGGATTTACTCACCATCACGGAGCTGGCCGAGTCCGGAGCGGGTGTAGCTGTGGTGGAGCGCTGCTGTGACCCGACACCCGGAGATTCGGAAGCTCCTACCGCAGGCCTGTGGACAGTAATACCGGGAGCCCGCGGGTCCCTGGTGGGAGACCGCTTTTCGGGGCTTCCGCAGCGGCGACTTCTCCTGCCCGAGTTGCAGGGTTGAAGATTACCTGGAGCGGGGCCTTACAGCATCGCCCCGCGCGGCTTGGAATGGTCGCGGGACTTTGTGAGCGCCCACCGGGGCTCCAACACCAAGACCCGGTGCGTGGCCTTGCATCACCCGGCATGGCTTTAATGGCTGCGGGACATTTAACATCGCCCGCCGGGGGCTTTGACTCTGTCTTTGACTCTGACATGGGGGGGAGAGGGGAGAGCAGGGGAGAGATATGTTTAAGTTTTGCCTTCCATCACAGTGAGGAGGTCTCACTGTGATGGATGTTTATGTGAATTGAATTGTGTTGGTGTGTGTCTTGGTTCTTTTTTTGTATGGCTGCAGAAACCAAATTTCGTTTGAACCTCGTGTGAGGTTCAAATGACAAATAAAAGGTATTGTATTGTATTGTATATTGTATTGTATTCTTGAGACTCAATGGGTGACGTTTCGGGTTGAGACCCTTCTTCAGACTGATGAAGGGTCTGAAGAAGGGTCTCGACCCGAAACATCACCCATTTCTTCTCTCCAGAGATGCTGCCTGTCCCGCTGAGTTACTCCAGCATTTTGTGTCTATCTTCAGTGACTTGAAATGTTTCACTGTCCGCAAGTCCTGCCTGACTAAATGCATTTCCACCATTTGGTGTTTTACTTTCAGACTTTCAGCATCTGCACCATTTTGTGGGTGTAGATTTGATAGCCGATGACCTCTCCAAGCAGTTTGCGTCCTTTCTCAAAACAGGACTCTGTAACTTTGAGCGCTGGGAAGTGAAAATTATTCCCCGTCTTGCTGTTGAAACTGAAAGATAAAATCTTGTAGGCAGAACAAAGGGTTGGCTGTTTGGACAGATTGGTATCTGCTGGCCGGACATAAGAGAACGGGGCTGTGTCTCTAACTTGTGTCACTTTATAGAAGATCAAAGGATTCATCCAAAAGATTATATGGAGTTTTTATTTGGTCTTGGTCAAATGATTGTGAAATTTACTCTTCCTGGTAAAGAGCATGAAGCTAGTCGTGCATAGTTAATTGTGGTATTTGAAAGTGTGCTTTGGAAAGGAAGCCATATAATATTGATTTCTCTAACATTAAGTAACCCTTGATTTCCCTCTCTCTCTGACCCTTCCCCATCCTTGTTCTCTGGCGAGTTTCACTGTCCTGCTGATTTTACTGATTGTATGCCTCGTTATCAACTTCCCCTCAGCTAATGACGAACCATTCTCCATTTTCCTTGACCATCCTCCCCTTTGATCTGTGTTTTCACACCTTACCATCCCATATCTCTATGTCTCCCTCTCTGTATGTACACCAGAGTGCTTGAAGCTCCTACAATGAACAGTGCACATACGGTAATGATACATACAACAATAATCTTACTTGATAGACACAAAATGCTGGAGTAGCTCAGCATCTCTGGAGAGAAGGAATGGGTGACGTTTTGGGTCAAGACCCTTCTTCAGTCTGAAGAAGCATCACCCATTCCTTCTCTCTAGAGATGCTGCCTGCCCTGATGAGTTACTCCAGCATTTTGTGTCTACTGACAGTTTGATGTCCCTTTCACACCTAACATGCTCTTTGTACCCTTCCATATCTCTAATTTCCCTCTCCCCTGACTCTCAGCCTGAAGAAGGGCCTCGACCCGAAATGTCACCCGTTCCTTCTCTCCAGAGATGCTGCCTGTCCCTCTGAGTTACTCCAGCATTTTGTGTCTATCTTCCATATAATAAAGATGGGTTTTGGATGTCAGTATTTCACACAAACTCATTGAAATCTAATACAGCTCCATGATTCAATAACTCATGGATTCATTGGAGTGCTGGATTGAACATGCAACTATTGCACAGGTTTTAAATGCAATTCCTTTCCCCATGTTTGGGATATTGCGGACAACAATTAGTATATTGTTAGATTATATTATTTGAGCTTGATCTATTTTTTCCAAATTCTTAACGATTCTAGCCTAAGCTTAGTTTAATTTAGTTTAGAGATACAGTGTGGAAGGAGGCCCTTCAGCCCATCGGGTCCGCGCCGACCAGCGATCCACGTACACTAGCACTATCCTACACGTTAGGGACAATTTACAGAAGCAAATTAACTTGCACACCTGCACGCCTTCAGATGGTGGGAGAAAACCAGAGCACCCGGAGAAAACCCACGCGGTCACGGCGAGAAAGTACAAACTCCGTTCAGATAGCACCCGTAGTCAGGATCAAAACTGGGTCTCTGGCACTGGAAGGCAGCAACTCTCTGCTGAACTGCTTTCTACCTCATTGGTGATGCTCCGACTATCATTGCTGGCTTAACCTTGCACCAAACGTTATTCCTTTATCATGTATCTGTACACTGTAATGACCAGATGGTAATCATGTATTGTCTTTCCGCTGACTGGATAGCACACAACAAAAGCTTTTATCTACCTACCTCTGCACACGTGACAATAAATTAAACTGAAATGAACAGGCACATGATCAGAACTGATATTTCACTTCAGAATCCTCAGTCACATATATGTGGACACTTGGAAACATGCAGGCACTGATTTCTTTTCCACAGACACCCAAAGGATACCAGGTCAATCTCAACTGGACCGATCCATGCTTATAAAAGCCCTGTCCCACGGTACGAGTTCATTCGGTTCGAATCCCGCTTGGAGTGCATACTGTCGTTGTGTCCTTGGACAAGACACTTCACCCACCTTTGCCTGTGTGTGAATGTGTGTGAGTGATTATTGGTGGTGGTCGGAGGGGCCGTAGGCGCAGATTGGCAGCCACGCTTCCGTCAGTCTGCCCCAGGGCAGTTGTGGCTACAGAAGTAGCTTACCACCACCGAGTGTGACTGAGGAGTGAATGAATAATGCGATGTAAAGCGCCTTGAGTATTAGAAAGGCGCTATATAAATCCCATCCATTATTATTATTATTATTCCAAGAACTCTCCCGAGTTTAAAAATAATCAAACCCGTGGTAAGCGCGGAGAATGAACGTAGCGGGTACGTCGGAGCTCGGGGACGTCTCTTAGCGGCTCGTAACGCTAACGGCAGGTACTCGGGAAGACTCGCTAACGGCAGGTAAGCACGGGAAGACTCGTGAAGATTTTTCAACATGTTGAAAAATATCCACGGGAGCCCCGAGTGCCGACGAGTGGCCATTGCCGTAAATCTCCGAGTTCGAATCAGGGCAAACTCGGGAGAACTCTTGGAATGAACTCGTACCGTGGGACAGGGCTCTCAATCTGGTCAGATTTCTTGCTGTTGGTGTGAAATGTACTTGGAGTGTTTGTTTATTTGTGTGCTCAGCATTTTTGCTACTTTGAAGTTTGTGGAGCTGGACTTCTCATGCATTCCTTCTGTAGATTATAAATGTTACTTGTTTCACCTTCTAGCTACATATGGGATACATTTCATGTCGATACTATAGTAATAATCATTGACCTTGCTGTGCTTTTCACTTTTGTATCAGTTTGAACCACATAGGTTTAGCTGGTTAACATTGCCCTCTGCTGTTAAAAGATTGCTGTGTAATGCTTCTCATCAGTGAGTTTCTATCACTCCCACAATCGGGTAACAGGTTCAGAGCAAATCAGGTGATTATTTTTCCTCCTATGTTGTGATCTGGAATGCTCCGCCTGCCTGAGTGGGTGGTGGAGCAAGAACTCTTACATCACTTAAGAAAGTATTCGGGTGAGCACCTGAATTGTCACCATGGGGTGGCACAGTGGCGCAGCGGTAGAGTTGCTGCCTTACAGCACCTGAGACCCACGTTCGATGCGGACTATGGGTGCTGTCTGTGTGGAGTTTGCACGTTCTCCCCGTGACCGCGTGGGTGTTCTCTGGGTGCTCTGGTTTCCTCCCACATTTCAAAGACGTGCAGGTTTTTGCAGGTTAATTGGCTCCTGTAAATTGTCCCCAGTGTGTAAGATGGAACTAAGGACAATTTGCTGAAGCCAATTAACCTACAAACCTGTACATCTTTGGAGTGTGGGGGGGAAACCAGAGCATCTGGAGGAAAGCCACATGGTCACGGGGAGAACGTGCAAACTCCGTACAGAGAGCATCAGTACTCAGGATTGAACCCGGGTCTCTTGCACTGTAAGGTAGCAACTATACCGCTACGCCATTGTGCCGCCCTATAATCTGTGATCGCTGATCGCCGTGGGTTCGATGGGCCGAAGGGCCTGTTTCCACACTGTCTCTCTCAACTAAACTAAACATAGGATATATGGACCACATGCTTGTAACTGGGATTAGTATGAATGGGTTGTTGATGGAAGGCATTACCATGCTAGGCCCAGAAGCCTGTTTCTACACGGCATGACTGTGAATCCATCTTGGTAACCTGAAATAGAAACAGAGATGCTGGAAACACTCAGCATTTGAGGCCGTATCTGTCGATGGAGAAATAGAGTTAACATGAACTCTTGTGGACTTTTTTACCTGGAATATGTTTCTCTTTCCATAGATGCTGCATGACCACTGAACATGAATCATCCCTCAATCTGGAACGTGTAGGAAGGAACGGCAGATGCTGGTTTAAACTGAAGATCGACGCAAAATGCTGGAGTAACTCAGCGGGACAGGCAGCATGTGTGGAGAGAAGGAATGGGTGACGTTTTGGGTTGACCCTGAAGAAGGATCTTAACCTGAACCGTCACCCATTCCTTCTCTCCAGAGATGCTGCCTGTCCCGCTGAGTTACTCCAGCACTTTGTGCCTATCTACAATGCTCTCCTTATGTGTAACTACCTCTCTCCCCTCCATACTTCATCTAAACATGGTCACATGTCCTAATTGCCTCTTCATTCTGCATACTATTTGAAATTCCTTTACAATAGAAGATTTTATTGAAGTGGTATAAAAGACTAAAATAGGTAACCCAAATGCTTTGGCAGAAGGGACATTTATGATGAGAGGGGATAGATTTAAAATACAAACACACTCAGACAATTTTGGATGCTCAGAGCTTCTGTGGTGACAGTCCAGCAAATGTCCTGAACTATTCAATGTCATCTCTATTATTATCCCAGCATATTTGTAATTAACTTTTTTTTCAGATGGGTACACAGTATCTAATGAACCAGGTAAGTTTAAAGAAGCACAGAAACCAGGAACCCCTCTGAGTGGGAAGGGTGTGTGGGAACAGAGGTCGCAGTGAGTGGGAAAGGAGCATTGGGAACCAGGGCCCTTGTGTGGTGTGTGAGCACTAGGGCACTAGTGAGTGGCGATGTTGTGTGGGAACTAAGCCACTAGTGAGTAGCAATGGTGTGCAGGATCCAGGACTCTTGTGAGCAGCAATGGTCTCCGGGAACTGTCACTAGTGAGTGAATGGTGTGTGGGAACTAGGGCCCCAGTGATTGGCGATGTTTTGTGCGAAGGATGGGCCAGATAATTGGGAAAGGAGCCCAGGAACCGCAGCTGTGGTAAGTAAGAAAGGAACTCAGAGAGTGGAGAGCCGGTGACTGGGAAAAGCGTGTGGAAACTCGGCCCTGGTGAATGGGAAATGTGGGGCTCCAGAGTGGGAAGGGTGCATGAAAACCAGGGCCCCAGTGAGCAGAAAGTTGTGCAGGAACTGTAGTGGGAGGTGGGCAGGAACCAGGGGCCGGTGAGCAGAGGGGAGCTCGGCAAAACTATCTGAGATGCCAAACCACTGGGATGTTCATTTGTTGGAGAGTGGATTAGTGGGGCTTATTACGATTGGTAGATGTACTAGAGGGGTATTGCCGACAAGGAATAAAGTTTTGAATTTCATTCCCTGAAAGGAAAGTGGAGTCAGGACTCCCAGACATTGAAGGAACGTTTTCTGATATTTATTTTAGATGAGTGTGTAGGAAGGAACTGCAGATGCTGGTTTAATCCGAAGATGGACACAAAATGTCGGAGTAACTCAGCGGGACAGGCAGCATCTCTGGATCGAAGGAATGGGTGACGTTTTGGGTCGAGACCTGTCTTCAGACTGAAGAAGGGTCACGACCTGAAACGTCACCCATTCCTTCCAACCACTACTCTATGGGTGATGTTTTGGGTCGAGACCCATGTTTGGTCTGAAGAACGGTCTCAACCTGAAACATCACACATTCCTTCTATCCAGAGATGCTGCCTGTCCCGCTGAGTTACTCCAGCATTTTGTGTCTAGATGATATTGGTACCAGTCAGCAACTTAGTCAGTCCCATAGGTGGCCGCTATTTGCATACCTTGGGTATGCAAGCAAAGAATCTCACTCTGCTCTGTCACATGTGACAATAAAGTATTCCATTCCATAATATTGTACTACGCTGAAGGGCAGAATGGCCTACTCCTGCACCTATTGTCTTTGGGATATCTTCATTATTTTTCTCTTCCTGTCTCTTCAATTTTAATTGCTTAATTGTTGACAAAAACATATTTTGCTAACGAGAGCATAAAACCAGGACTTTTCATTTCCCTCCCCCTTTATTCCTTATTCCAAACCATGTCTACCTTTCTTCCTATCTCTTCTTTCAATTAGTTCTTAACTTAATACCCAATATTTTACCTTAACTTTTGATCATCAGTCTTAACGTGTTTCTAAACTGTGCTGTAATATTACTCCTGTGTCAATGTTCCATGTTCAAAGTGTTATTTAAATGTGAGTTCCACACCATCAATTGCCAAGGTCCTCCTGAAAGATGCTTCCTTGCTTCTTGATAATCTGGCATGGCATCTTTAGGCACTGCATAAATGCAAGTTGTTTCTATTGTCCATCTCTACCTCCCAGAGGTGTTGACTAGGTGTGTATACGTGTAATATAAAGTGCAAAATATTTAGTTTAGTTTGGAGATAAGGTGCAGAAACGGGCCCGTCGGCCCACCGAGTCCGCACCGACCAGCGATCCCCGCACACTAAAGGGCCTGTCCCACTTGGGCATCAATTGCGAGTCACGCAGGTGGCGTGCGAAGATTTTGTGAATTCCAAAATCCTGGGGCGCCGCGCACGACTGCGCGATGCTGCCTACGTCACCACGCACAATGCGCGTAATGCACACCATGCGCACATCATGTGCGCACCACGACACGCGCGTTGTGTGTCTTGACGCATAAATGATGTTGCGTAAATGACGCACAAATGACGCCCAAGTGTGACAGGCCCTTAACACAATCCCACACATACGAGGGACAATTTACACATACACCAAGCCATTTAACCTACATACCTGTACGCCTTTGGAGTTTGGGAGATCGAGGAGAAAACCCACGCGGTCACGGGGAGAACGTACAAACTCCCTACAGTCAGCACCCATGGTCGGGATCGAACCCGGGTCTCCGGCGCTGCAAGCGATGTAAAGCAGCAACTCTACCGCTGCTCCACTGTGGCCGCCCATATGGTTTGCTAATAATCCATTTGCTTCCGCTACTGGTAAAGTACCACTTGGTTGAATCTTCATTCTGCACCAAATGCATTTTACATTGTTTGACTCTTTCAAAAATGTTTATTTATGGCAGAATATAAAGTCATGAGTTAATCTTCAATTAGTGAAACAGATAATGTGAGTTTAAAAAAGGATGCTTCTGTGTAGTTTGGTAACAAAGTAGGAGTTGCTGCTTTAATCAGAGATAACATTGCTCTAATCAGGGAAAAACGATTGAAAGAAGATGGCATCTATTTGACCGCTGCCTTTTCTTGTGTCTGTAGGTTGACAATGCTAGAGTCCTGCACTATGTTGGTGCAGGAGTGGGATTTCCCAGTAGTATGCTGTTCATCTGCTTCCAGTCTGTCATCACCTACAAGATTGCAAAGAATTCGCTGGACTATCGGATAGGACACTGTCGTGCTGTCCTGACCATCGTGGCCTTCGTCAACCTTGTCCTTAGTATCCTTTCCGCAGAGCTCTTCTTTAAAACACGTGCTCCGAGTAACAGTACGACTTCTGCCAACCATAGACACATTCCTCTAAGCCACTGCCAAATCTGAGCCTATACTACACCAATTACTCCATACTACACCTCAGGGGGCGGTGGAGGCAGGTTCTCTGGATGCTTTCAAGAGAGGGCTAGATAGGGCTCTTAAAAATAGCGGAGTCAGGGGATATGGGGAGAAGGCAGGAATGGGGTGGGTATTGATTGGGGATGATCAGCCATGATCACATTGAATGGCGGTGCTGGTTCGAAGGGCCGAATGGCCTACTCCTGCACCTATTGTCTATTGTCTATAATTCACTGAGTTTATTACTACACAATGTTATATCTTCTATTGTCCTTTAATCAACATTGCCTCGTTCATTTCTAGACTGTCCTGACTCAATTTATTGACATTTTGTTCTATTTGCTCTTTAACAAAATTATTATTTTTTTAACTTCACAAAGACTTTTGTTCTCATAGCTTTACACCTAACATATATCTGCAGGCATTTATTTGAACATCCTCGAAGCTTTAATTTCAGTTCTCAGCAGACCTTCAGGCTTGATTTCAATGTAGCTAGTGAGCCATCAGGTTAGGAGGATAAAGAAGTCATTAAAACATTTTTAAATGTAATTTAAGTCAATGTAAAAAGTATTTTATTTAAGTTTAACTTTTTAGTTTTTTTAATCATTTATTTCAATTGTAATGGTTTGTGTTTAAAATTTAAATTCCTTTGTACAGTTTTGACAGGAGGCAGAGCTTCTGACCTAGCTTTACATTCTGTCAAAGCCTGTCAAGGTTATTCTAGGGGTGGAGCACCAGCTGGAGATCTGGTTACCATTTTTGCAAATCAGTTTAAGAGTCCAAGCCATAGTTCAATATCTACAAAAAAATAGTCTGCTGTGTGATTTTAAGTAATATAAAACATTCAACTTAGAAATTCAGAAATTCAAAAAAAAAAAAAAAAAAATTCAGTGTGAAGGCAATACCATTATCCAATCTTTTCTATAACATATATACATATTTGTAGAGACAAAGTGTTCAGTGGGTTAGGCGGCATCTCTGCAGAAAAAGGATAGTTGACATTTCGGGCCAGTATCCTTCTTTGCTTTGTGTCTCTCCAGAGATGTTGCCTGACCCACTGTGTTACTCCAGCACTTTGTGTCACCCGTCCTTTTTCTCCAGTGTTGTTGCCTGACCGGGTGAGTTATGCCCCTGTCCCACTTAGGAAACCTGACCGGAAACCTCTGTAGACTTTGCGCCCCACCCAAGGTTTCTGTGCGGTTCCCGGAGGTTTTTGTCAGTCTCCCTACCTGCTTCCACTACCTGCAACCACCTGCAACCTCCGGGAACCGCACGGAAACCTTGGGTGGGGCGCAAAGTCTCCAGAGGTTTCCGTTCAGGTTCCCTAAGTGGGACAGGGGCATAACTCCAGAATTTGTGTCTGTCTTTGGCACAGAGTGAAGAAGGATCCTGCCCAAAACGTCATCTATCCATTTACCTCGGAGATGCCGACTGACCTGCTGAGTTTCTCCAGCACTTTGTATGCCAGCATTTGCAATTCTTTGTTTCTATATCCCATCAATAGCTCCTTAACAAGCTCCTAAGGTGGGGTCTTCTTCGTTCAGGAGAGCTCAAATCTCCAGCATGCTGCGGCCATTTGTGAATGGGTCTTCACTATTGTTATCCTCATTTTCTACGGGACATTCGCAGTGGAGTTTGGCTCTATTACTCAGAACACCCTTCTTGAAATGCTGACAAAGGAAGCCCAGAAGAGCCACTGTAAAGCAGACAGCAACAGAATCCCAGGCACACACATCAACTGCACCCAAGAGGCTGTGGCAATGATCTAGACTTCAAACCGTGAACAGGCAGGTCCATCTATTTTGCCATCTCGAAAACTTTGCCTTTAAAACAGCATTAAAAAAAAAATCCAAGTGTTCAGGACATCTATGGAGCATTACTGTTTGATGTAAAATGACAACTGAAATGTCTCAGATTCTTGAAGCAATCAAAACACTACTGCAGAAACCAACCTGAGAGGACCAAGCTTGTCATTTCCATTGGCATTTTTTGAAACATTTATCTGGAAGTTAATTTTTGTAATAAAGATTTGATTTTTATAACAAAATGAATTATATATTTTTGGCAACAGTCGACAACCATTTTGAATATGTGTCGGAATTTTGAACTTTGAGATGTTTTTAGCACTGGCTGATGTAATTGGATGGTTAAACATCCACATTTTAACTGTGATGATAACTTTAAAAAAAAAATCATTACATTTGATATTGATTCTGTATCCGCTGCTTTGATAAAAAGCTTCACTAACCTATCACCTCTTCATAGCACTATAACCTCTTCTGACTCCATAATCTCTACTGAATCTCCAATTTCATCTGTCCTATTTTTGGCTGTCATTCCTTCAACTATCTAGACTCCAACTCTGGAATTTCTTTAATAAACTTCTCTGCTGCCATACCTCTCTCCTGTTTGTTAAGGCTAGCAGCCTTTGAACTACATCTGTACAGTATTGTATAAGCATATAATGACACTGTATTGGATCACGTGTGCTTTGTGGTGTACACGTGCAGTCTGAGAAGAACCTTGAATAAAACAGACAAACCTTTTGGAACTCGCGGTGGTTCCGGCCTATTACTCTGCATCATCCTCACTTTATTCCCCAGGAGACTTGGGACCTAATGCAACGAGCGATTTGACATGCGTGGTAGGGTGAGGCTTGAGTAATTTTAAAGTACAGACTTGAAATGACTGGTCTCAAGTTCAGGCTTGAACACTGAAGAAATAAAAGGTTCACAAAAATGCTGGAGAAACTCAGCGGGTGCAGCAGCATCTATGGAGCGAAGGAAATAGGCAACGTTTCGGGCCGAAATCCTTCTTCAGACAACAAATAAGTAACACATGTTGATTGACGAGGTTAACTTTGTAAATAGAGTAATGCAATGTGAAAATAGGCCCTTCACCCCAACTTGCCGATATCAACTAATATGTCCCATCTAAACTCATCCCACCTGCCTGCGTTTGACCCATATCGCCTCTAAAACTATCCTACTTATGTACCTGTCTAATAATTTCTTACACATTGCAATAGTACCTGCCTCAACCACTACCATGTCCTCCCTGTTCTTATATTCAGGCCTCCTGCTAATAAAGTCAAGTATGCCATTCTTTATACCCTATAAAGTGGAAAAGTGGATGAAGACAGCCTAGACCCAATGCACTCCAAAGATGTACAGGCACGAAGGTAAATTGGCTTGGTGTAAGTGTAAATTGTCCACAGTGTGTGGCGGATTGTGTTAATGTGCGGGGATCGCTGGTCAGTGCGGACTCGGTGGGCCGAAGTCCCTGTTTCTGCGCTGTATGTCTAAACTAAACTAAAATTAGATCAAGGATCTCAGTGTTATGATAATACAGTGAAACCCTCAGTTTTATGTGGAAATGATGGCGATGTTCTTCAGGCCAAGCAATTTAGATGTTCTTCAGGCCAAGCAACGTAATGGAGGTTATAGATGAGGGTTAAGGATTAGAACTTCATAATGAGGCCATTCAAGGACATAGGAAAACAGACTTGCTTAGAGGCAAAGAGGCTCAGATACCAGTGCTGTTATTAGCAGAAGCAGACTTTTGACATCATGCAAAATAAACGATATTTCATTTCATGAGGTTATTGAGAGATTGCAGTATAATTTTAACAAGGACCTTCAGAGATGATAGGTAGTTATACATTTGGGACCTAAAACCAAACCAAGGTCAGCAGAGAATCTTAGTGATTATAAGATAGTGATTCTATCTTTAACCCAAACAACAATTTTAGTGGCTTCTGAATGAACTACAATAGGATAAGATTGTGTGTCATTTAACAGGCAAGGAAATTCAATCTAAATTGTTGAATACACAGGATTTAACATTTGAATGGCCACATGGATTGAAATTTAAAAAATATTAAATGTATTTGGCAGTTGCATAATGTTAACATTGTGTGTAGGCAAATATCTGTAGCAAAGGAGAAGCTCTAATACTAAACCTGAGTGAATTTGGGTGAAAGGTGAGGAAGAGCTTCACTGGTGTAATGGAGAATACCCATTACAAGTATGCCAGTTCTGAATAGCAAAATGTTTCAAAATGCAAAAAGAAGAGGCATGTGCCTCAACTTGTAAGATTCAGGACTCACAAGCCTGAAAAATATCAGTTAAGCCGCTCCTCGATGCATGGCCAAAACTACAAAGCCACAAAAGAGGAAGTGGCAAAACATCGAATGTGTGAAGGTTTAAGATGAAATCATAGCAGTGGCTTTCCCTGTGTCATCCTTGCATGTAACCAACTTTGTGTAAAATAAAATCTTGGCTTTAAATTGTTGCTTATCTTAGATAATGGACCAGGGCACCCTAGTAAACTTGACGATATTAAGAAGATGTTTAGGTTGAGTTACTCCAGCTTTTTGTGTCTATATCTTCGGATTAAACCAGCATCTGCAATTCCTTCCTACACTATTTATCCTGCCACACAGCTTCATTGCTACTGACTATAGAAACATAGAACATAGAAAATAGGTGCAGGAGTAGGCCATTCGGCCCTTCAAGCCTGCAACACCATTCAATATTATCATGGCTGATCATCCAACTCAGTATATGGGCCTAGTGTTAGGGCCTTGAGCCTGGGCCCTGGACAGGAGCCTCAGGCCTACTATTGGGGGCTTGGGCCTAGCGTGGGGGCCCATGGATCGGGGTGGTAGAATCTTCATCTCTATTGATTAGTTCTCTCATCGACGGTGTCGGTAAGCCAACAATCAGGGAATTTTGGCATACCTGTACTGAACTTTGCTGATTAATATAATGAAGCAATGTTGGTACTTAAGAATGGTGTGTGATCAGCAGTGTGGCTGGAATGTGACAATGACTTCTAAGGAATTTGCAATATTGACACCAACAGGGAAGAAAAGTCAACCTGATCAAGAAAGTTGATGTGGGAAGAGCTGCAGGAGTTGATGTGATGAAATTATCTGAATCCTGCAAAGGAGAATTGTCAAATAAAGACTTAATACAATTAAGAATACAACAACATGAAGGAGAGAGACAAACTTTATTAACCCTCAAATATTAACAACAGAATGATTGCTGAAAATTCTTTACGTTATTGAAAACGCACCAGAAATATTCAAGGATGACCAGTTTTAAACCCTTGCAAGGATGCATTCTCTGCGCCCTACTATATTCCCTACACGATCGTGCAGCCAAAACCTTCTCGAACTTCATCTGCAAGTTTGCAGGTGACACCACTGTGGTGGGCTGGACCACAAATGCTGATGAGAATGAGTACAGGAAAGAGGTAGCGAACTTAGTAACATGGGTCAGGAGGACAACAACATCATTCTCATGATGAAGGCAAGATGAAGGAGCTAGTTATTGACTTCAGGAAGTGTGATGCAGTGCATGCCCCAGTCAGCATCAATGATGCCGGAGTAGAAATGGTTGAGAGCTTCAAGATCCTAGACAGAAATATAATCAACAATGTCCTGGACCAATTGAAGCTACTGCCAAAAAGGCACACCAATGCGTCTACTGAGGAAATTTGGCATGTCTCCTGCAACTCCTACTAACTTCTACCGATGCACTGGAGAAAACATACTGCCAGGTTGGATCACAGCTGGGTTTGGGAACAGCTCTCCCCAAGAAAGCAAGAGAGCTGTGGATGTACCCAGTCCACCACACAGACCAGACTCCCCACCATTGACTCCATCTATATTTTATGCTCTCTTGGGAATGCAGCCAACACAATCAAGGACCTATCCCACCCCATCCATTCCTTCTTTTCCCCCGTCCCATTGGGCCGAAGATACAAAAGGTTGAAAGCGCGTACCACCAGACTCTGAAAAAGCTTTTTTTCCCCTTGTTGTCAGATTTCTGAACTATCCTTCCATAAGCCAGGTGCAGACCCGATTTTCTAACCTACCTCATTGTGGACATTGGAGTTTTTCCCGGGAACTGTTAGGCTAAAATGTGAAGAACTATATTCTGCACTCGGGTATATTTATTTTTGCTTTACTAATTGTAATTGTGTTTGGCTTGATTGTATTCATGAATAGAGTTATTTTATTTGACTAGATACAGCGCGCAAACAAAAACTGGCACTGTCTCTTGGAACGTGTGATGGCAACAAACCGAAATAGTGTGGGTTGAGGCCAAGATCACATTAGCCATGATCTCAATGAATTGTAGATCAGGATTTATTCCTGTTATACGTTTTTCCAGAGATGGTACTGTTGTGCGAGAAGTTCCAGAAAAGGGAGAACTGCAGTAGTTCATGGCACTAAAATCCCCACCCACTCACAGCTACAAATAATATTCACCTTGATAGTGGTGAAGCTTAACTTAATTTTATATTTAGAAACATATTTACATGGAAAGCCGACACAAAATCAACAATCTATACCAATAGGGTGTGAAGTCTTCACAAGAAATATCGTTATGGGCATCATGGGCAAGGTAATGGCCAATGGGCAAACAGCAGCTTATACCCCAGCGGAATGATTATTGAAACATAGAAACATAGTAAGAAACATAGAAATTAGGTGCAGGAGTAGGCCATTCGGCCCTTCGAGCCTGCACCGCCATTCAATATGATCATGGCTGATCATCCAACTCAGTATCCCGTACCTGCCTTCTCTCCATACCCTCTGATCCCCTTAGCCACAAGGGCCACATCTAACTCCCTCTTAAATATAGCCAATGAACTGGCCTCGACTACCCTCTGTGGCAGAGAGTTCCAGAGATTCACCACTCTCTGTGTGAAAAAAGTTCTTCTCATCTCGGTTTTAAAAGATTTCCCCCTTATCCTTAAGCTGTGACCCCTTGTCCTGGACTTCCCCAACATCGGGAGCAATCTTCCTGCATCTAGCCTGTCCAACCCCTTAAGAATTTTGTAAGTTTCTATAAGATCCCCTCTCAATCTCCTAAATTCTAGAGAGTATAAACCAAGTCTATCCAGTCTTTCTTCATAAGACAGTCCTGACATCCCAGGAATCAGTCTGGTGAACCTTCTCTGCACTCCCTCTATGGCAATAATGTCCTTCCTCAGATTTGGAGACCAAAACTGTACGCAATACTCCAGGTGTGGTCTCACCAAGACCCTGTACAACTGCAGTAGAACCTCCCTGCTTCTATACTCAAATCCTTTTGCTATGAAAGCTAACATACCATTCGCTTTCTTCACTGCCTGCTGCACCTGCATGCCCACTTTCAATGACTGGTGTACCATGACACCCAGGTCTCGCTGCATCTCCCCTTTTCCTAGTCGGCCACCATTTAGATTTGACTTCTCTAACTTCAAGTAATAGCCCTGTCCCACGGTACGAGCTCATTCCAAGAACTCTCCCGAGTTTAAAAAAACCAAACTCATGGTAAGCACGGAGAATGAACGTAGCGGGTACATCGGAGCTCGGGGACGTCTCTTAGCGGCTCGTAACGCTAATGGCAGGTACTCGGGAAGACTCGCTAACAGCAGGTAAGCACGGGAAGACTCGTGAAGATTTTTCAACATGTTGAAAAATGTCCATGAGAGCCCCGAGTACCGACGAGTGGCCATTACCGTAAATCTCCGAGTTCGAATCAGGGCAAACTCGGGAGAACACTTGGAATGAACTCGTACCATGGGGCAGGGCTTTAAGTGTTTAAGAAGGAACTGCAGATGCAGGAAAATCGAAGGTACACAAAAACGCTGGAGAAACTCAATGGGTGCAGCAGCATCTATGGAGCGAAGGAAATAGTCAACGTTTCGGGCCGAAACCTTTCTTCAGACAAGGCTTTAACCCTTGTTTTCCCTCTCTTTCCATCCCTCCCCCTTCCCTGTTCTCCGACCAGTCTGACTGCCCCACTGATTACAATGTATCTATGTTTGCTTTGTTGTCACCGTCCCCCCCCCCCCGCTAAAAATGATCTATTCCACATTTCCCTTTGACTTCATCTCTTTTGATCCCTTACACTTCCTTATCTCTGTAGCTCCCCCTCCTTAACTTCTCCTAAACTTCTACAGGTGCACGGTAGAGAGCATTCTGACTGGTTGCATCGTGGCCTGGTTCAGCAATTCGAACGTCCAGGAGCGAAAAAGACTACAAAAAGTTGTGACCACTGCCCAGTCCATCACCGGCTTTGACCTCCCCACCGTCGAAGGGATCTATCGTAGTCGCTGCCTCTATAAGGCAGCCAAAATCATCAAGGACCCACACCATCCAGGCCACACACTCATCTCACCATTGCCATCAGGAAGAAGGTACAGGAGTCTGAAAACTGTAACATCCAGTTTCAGGAACAGCTTCTTCCCTACAGCCATCAGCCTATTAAACACAACAACAAATAAGCTCTGAGCTCTGAACTGCAAAAGACTATTATTATTGCACTATATTTGTTATTTATTGAACTTTTTCTATTTTTCCTCTTCTCCCGTTATATACTATGTTTACATATTCACATATTCTGTTGTGCTGCAGCAAGTAAGAATTTCATTGTCGCACCCGGGACATATGACAATAAAACACTCTTGACTCTTGACGCAAACATTCAGTCTGAAGAAGGGTTTCGACCCGAAAGGTCACCCACTCTTTCTTTCCATAGAATGCTGCCTGTCCCGCTGAGTTACTCCAGCGTTTAGTGGCGATCTTAACAGAAAAGGGTGCTTTGGACACTCACAAGGTTGGAGGGACTGTGCTAGGATAGAATATGGAGGTACAGGCAATCATATTTGGGATCACAATTTTCCACCAGCTCTTTTAGTAAGTCTCTTCAACTTGGCACCCGACTTCAAGTCCTTTTTGACTATTCTTGGATCCAAGCCTGCAATACCCATGATAATAGCCAGCAATGGACCGTCCTCCTAACCCAATATGACCCTGGTATTATATACTCAGCATCTAAACAATGCCACAGTGAATGTGTTATCAAGATTATTTTATAAAAACACTGGTAAAAATATGCAGTACATGTACATCTCTGGAGTGAAGGAACGGGTGAGGTTTTGAGTCAAGACCCGAAGTCTGAAGAAGGGTTTCGACCCGAAACGTTGCCCATTCCTTCTCTCCAGAGATGCTGCCTGTCCCGCTGAGTTACTCCAGCTTTTTGTGCCTCTCTTCAGTTTAAACGAGCATCTGCAGTTCCTTCCTAAACATTCAGTACATGTGCGACGAGTATAATTTCCTTGCAACAGAAATGGGGGGAGTAAAATGATGCAATTTGAGTGGGTGGACTAATTCAACAGATTTTAAATAAAAATCTTTCACACATCCACAAAATATCCACTCATTCAAGATGCATCAAAGATAGACACAAAATGTTGGAGCAACTCAGCGGGACAGGCAGCATCTCTGGAGAGAAAGAATGGGTGACGTTTTGGGTCAAGACCCTTCTTCAGACTAGTTAAGGATAAGGGAAACAAGAGATATAGATGATGATGTAAAGAGATAAAGAACAATGAATGAAAGCTATGCAAAAAAGTTACGATAATTAAGGAAACAGGCCATTGTAAGCTGTTTGTTGGGTGAGAATGAGAAACTGGTGCGACTTGGGTGGGGTGGGATAAAGAGAGAGAGAATGCCAGGGCTACCTGAATTTAGAGAAATCAATACATACTACTGCCCAAGCGAAATATGAGATGCTGTTCCTCCAATTTGATCTTAGCCTCGGAGAGAAAGGTATGTGTGGGAATGGGAAGGAGAATGAAAGTGTTTAGCAACCGGGAGATCAGGTAGGTTCAGGCGGACTGAGCGAAGGTGTTCAGCGAAACGATCGCCCAGTCTGCGTATGGTCTCACCGACGTATATGAGTCCACATCTTGAACAACGGATACAGTCGATGAAGTTGGAGGAGGTGCAAGTGAACCCAATGGGTCACATAGTAAATATGAAATAAGAAATATGTAGGAAGGAACTGCAGATACTGGCTTTAACCAACCCACTGAGTCACTCCAGCTTTTTGTGTCTGTCTTTGAAATAATAAATAGTTTGGTTTATTATTGACACGTGTACTGAAAAAAGCTCTCGTGACTGAAAAAAAACGACTGTGAAAAACTTTTCTTTGCATGTCATTGTGTCAGAGTAAAGACTATGCATGAATACAATCAAGCCATCCACATCCCACTGAAGGGTACAGCATTTAGTACAAGATATAACATTGAGGTCTGATGAAGTCTGATTAAAGATAGTTCAAAGATCTCCAGTGAGGTAGATGGGAGGTCAGGACCATACTCTAGTTGATAGTTGCCTGATAACAGCTGAGAAGAAACTATCCCTGAATCTGGAGGTGTGTGTTTTCAAACTTCTGTCCCTCTTGCCTGATGGGAGAGGGGGAAGAGGGAGTGAACAGTGTGAGACTGGTCCTTGATTATGCTAAGGCAGCATGAAGTGTAGATGGAGTCAATGAAAGGGAGGCTACCTTGCGTGATGCTCTGGGCTTTGTCCACAACACTGCAATCCGTCTTGGATGGAGCAATCCTAGCTAATGTTGATCTATTCTACATTTTCCTTGATCTCTATCCCCTTTGATGTCTAATTTTCACACCTTACACTACCCTATCTCTGTGTCTCTGTCTCTTGACTCTCACTGAAGAAGGGGCTCGACCCGAAACGTCATCCATTTCGCCTATCCAGAGATGCCTCCTGTCCTGCTGTGTTACTCCTGCATTTTGTGTCCATCTTCGGTGTAAACCAGCATCTGCAGTTCTTTCCTACACATTTCCTCTGGGTGCCCTGGATTCTTCACACTGCTGCCCCTGCCATTCGCCATCATGCAGTGCTTTGAGTACTCCAGCCTCCCAGACTGCCTTGATCCACCGCAATCTGCCAGTGCCACAACAGGTCCATGGCAGATGCCATTTCCTCGGTTCTGCACTCAAACCCTGGAACATCTGGATAACAAGCACACCTAGGCCAAACTCCTATTTATTGACTACTAGATCAAGTGGGACCCGTTTTGAGCCCCGTTCTCCCAATGCAATATTCCACCACTCACCCATAGCCTCGGTGGGAGGCCTTGTTCCCCAACGCAACCCATTCCCCAACATAAGATTCCACCACTCCCGTGCCTCCCACAGCACTGGTCTTAAAAAAAAAATTCCAATTGCACTTCCCCTGCCTCCCCTGGCACTTCTAATTCTAATTCCACTTCCCCTGGCCCCTCCCCCTCCTGTTCAATCATTTGCTGCCAGGACCACGACTAGGTGTTCTACGATGGCAACATTGTTGCAAATGTTGGGTGGAGGACTGTGAGATCCCAATGTGACGTCATAGCTGCAACTGCCAGCACTGAAGTGTTGAAGTGCTTATCAAAGTGGATTTAGTAAACTTAAAATTGTGATAACGTGTGAAATATGACATCGATCTGAATGAAACTTGAAACAAACAATCACAGGTCAATGGTGAGTAAGGTGGTGCAAACATATTCGAGCTACTGTGTACCGTTTTGGCATAGTTTCTTGAGATCGCACGCACGCAGACAGACAGACGTCCAAACAAGCCGAGAGTTTTAGTAATATATAGATGGCTTCACCTTCACCATCATTCTAATCAAACTCATCTGCAAATTCCTAGATCTAGTACTCAGCAGACTGATCCGCAATTGGATCCTTGACTTCCTGATCCATAGACCCACAGACCCATCCTTAGATCCATATCCTGAATCAGTCAAGATAATTCTCAACACCAGTGCCTGCGTTATCAGGCCCTTCCTTTGTCTCAAGATGATATTAAACATTACACTGCCATCTAACTGGAATTGCATCACTCTTCCATTACCAACCGAGAATGTCCATTATAGAAAAGATCTGTGTTGGATACTTGGCTTCCTCAATTATGTTTAACTATTCCATTTCAGTTCTTTCTGGGTCCAATATCACGTCAATGTCACTCATCATATTTATCTCATAATCAGATGTTTCTTAAGAATTATAGTCAAGTTGTGCATCATTGTGAACTGACCTTGCCCCATCACACAAATTCTTAAACTAGTTGGGAGGTTAAAACTAGTGCAGCATAATGGTTGGAGTCCAATAGATACTTTAATAGTGGTTGTAGAAATAAAGAAATGTTTAGATCAATTATAGACCCTCCTCAGAGATGTCCCGACCCAAGGCATCACCTATCCATGTTCTCCAGAGATGCTGCCCGACCTGCTGAGTTACTCCAGTACTTTGTGTCTATCTATAATATAGGTTGTTTTGGTGGTAAGTAGGGTGTTGTGGTGTTGGTGATGTCTTGAGGAGTCAATGGGAAAGTTCCAGCCCTCACACTTCCAGTGGGTTGAACATAGAGTTACAATGAAATATCCATGTAGACACTGTGACTTTGCCTGAAAATATCCTGCAACACATGGGCAGCCACGGTGGCGCAGCGGTAGAGTTGCTGCCTTATAGCGCTTGCAGCGCCAGAGACCTGAGTTCGATCCCGACTACGGGTGCCATCTGTACGGAATTTGTACGTTCTCCCCGTGATCTCCGAGACCTTCGGTTTCCTCCCAATCTCCAAAGACATACAGGTAATTGGCTTGGTGTATGTGTAAATTGTCCCTAGTGTGTGTAGGATAGTGTTAATGTGCGGGGATTACTGGTTGGCGTGTGTAATGTTTGTGACCACGTAAGGCCCTGTTGTGACTAGCACAAGCAGAAGGAAAACACGTCCGGCATCTTGTAAGTATGATTTATTCTGCCCCACCCACGGACACTTCTCCAAGGTCACCTGCTCTCGATCACGAGGTACAGCCCTTTAAAGTAAAGGGGCACTGGCATTTACACATACATCACATCTCCCCCTTTACTTTAATTACAATTCTCCCCCTTCCCTTAAATTACCTTACATCCCCCCCTTCAACGTTGGTCAAAATTAATAGCTTGAACCTTAATGAATTTAATGTGGATAAAGTACCACAAATAACACAGTGCTCGTCATACTACAAAACTATTAAAAAAATTGCCCAACAATTTTACATAACAAGTCGAGTTGGGAGTTTTGACAATCGCCCACTTCTCGTGCAAGTCGTCTTTCCAACTCGTTCTGTGTCGTATTTCTGTTGTGTGCGAGTGTGGCTTGGCTCGCTTTGAGCCGATTCCCCCACCACAGAACCTTGTGATGCGGCCTGTGATAGTTCGCTTGAGTTTGGGAGACTAGCTCCTTCTGGGTGAGGGGTTCCTCCTTGTGGGAGAGTGTTGGTGTTCCAGGCGCGGCAGCGGCAGCGGCTCGACGCTTGCCTTCACATTGAAGTATGCTGCTGACACGAGATGGGCTTGGTGACACGCCTGCTTGCGAGATGACGTGTCCCACATATTCAATCTCATTTGAGCGCATTACCGACTTTCGGGGATTGAGCTTTAGGCCGGATTCTTTCACCCGTTTGAGTAGGGCTTTCACCCTTGCGTCATGTTGTGCTGCGTTCACACCCCAAACGAGAATGTCGTCGACAACTATCTCCACCCCTTGTAAATCGCCAAATTCTTCCTGCATCGCCCGCTGCCAAATCTCACTTGCGGATGAGATTCCAAATGGAAGCACGAGGTATCGGTATCTCCCAAAGGGAGTATTAAATGTGGTCAGACGCGAGCTGTCATCGCTCAGTGGGAACTGCCAGTACCCACTTGTAGCGTCAAATTTTGAGAACCATTCTGCCTTCGGCATGCGGGCTGCAATGTTCTCGAACGTCGGCATTGGGAAATGCTCCCTACGAATGGCCGCATTGAGGTCACGTGGGTCAAGGCATATGCGAACTTCACCATTAGGTTTGCTGACCACAGTCATTGAATTCACCCAATCTGTCGGTTCACTCACGGGCTTTATGACTCCCAAGCTTTCCATGCGCTCTAATTCGGCTTTGACCTTATCCCTGATCTTATAGGGGATAGTGCGTGGCGGGTTTTGCTTAGGTTTTGCAGCGCTATGTTGTACTCGTGTCTTTTAGCCTTCCCAGCCCTTGGAAAATCTCACGGTTTTCCTCAATGATCCTTGCAGTCTATGATAGGCTCGCACTCACGCTATCAACCGCCTCCTTTCGCACAAGAAGCCCTAACTTTTCACACGTTAGTTTCCCAAATATGGGTTTCACATTCCCCCTCACTATTTGAAAGACAACCCTGTGTTCTTTCTTACCTACTTTGACATTCCCCATTGCCTGCCCCACGGGCTTCATTGTATGTCCAGAATAGGACCTCAGTGTCACGTTCGTCTTCAGTAAGTCAAGACCAGTCTTTCTGAACAAGTGCTCTGGCAGGATGTCCACTTGAGCTCCAGAGTCAAGTTTGAACTCAATGTTCACATTGTTGATGCTGCACATCTGTCCCCATTCACACGTCGACCCAATCACAGCATCAGTCACGGGGTCAATGTAGAAGACATCAACCTCGTCGTCCACTGGCTCAGGCAGCGGTGAGGCGTTCATCTGGAACTCGACGTTGCGGACGTCACGGCTCCAGTCCCCAGCCTTTTGGCTGATTCGCCGGTCATATTGTCGGGGACGTGGGCGGCTGTTGGGCGCTCTATTTACTGGGCAGTCGGGGGATCTGGAAAGATGTCCAATCTCTCCGCAGGTATAACATCCCATGTACTGAGCAGGGCAGTAGTTGCCTATATGCCCGCGGGTGCATGACCGGCAGACGGTATCCTTACCAGAATCACGGATTTCTGTCTGTGGTTGTCTGGGTCGCGAATCCCTGCCTCGGCCCCAAGGTCGACTGGCGCTATCCCGTTTCACATAATCAACTGTCTCTTCGGTGTCGATGGCAGTAGGGGCAATCCCACTTCTGACACCATGTAATGTTTGTGACCACGTAAGGCCCCGTTGTGACTAGCACAAGCAGAAGGAAAACACGTCCGACATCTTGTAAGTATGATTTATTCTGCCCCACCCACGGACACTTCTCCAAGGTCACCTGCTCTCGATCACGAGGCACAGCCCTTTAAAGTAAAGGGGCACTGGCATTTACATATACACCACAGCGTGGACTCGGTGGGACGAAGGGCCTGTTTCCGCGCTGTATCTCTAAACGAAACTAAACATTTGCATGCAATACCTCTCGATAACTGCCAGGTGGCGTCATAACCACTGAAGAGTCTGAAGAGTGTTTAATAAATCCCCTACTTCCTGATTTCTTTTAAAAATAAATTATGCCTGGGATGCGGTCATTATTATTAAGGCTAACTCTTAATTTCCATCTCGAGTAATCCTTCAGAAGTTGTGGAAATTCTTCTACTTAAACTGCTGCAGTCAGCGTAATGAAGATGCACCTACTGTTTTGATAGGTGAAGATTTTTGTGGTTTTGGCCAAGCCTTAATGAAAGAATGATCAAATATGTACACTTTGGGAAGGTGTGTGTGGCGTGGGAAGTAACTCAGAAGTTAATATGTCCTGTGCACCTCTTTCTTCTAGCCTTATGGATAAGGATATTGGCATAGACACAAAATGCTGGAGTAACTCAGTGGGACAAGCAGCATCTCTGGAGGGAAGGAAATGGTGAAGACCCTTCTTCACACTCCAGAAATGCTGCCTGTCCTGAGTTACTCCAGCATTTTGTGTCTATCTTCAGTTTAAACCAGCATCTGCAGTTCCTTCCTACACACGGATATTGGCAGTGGCGGACTGGCCAGGGTGTCAGCTTGCCCGATGGCAAGTGGGCCCCTGATGAAGTGGGCCCCCTATATCAAGTGGGCCTCTGATGAAGTGGGCCCCCTTTGTCCCCTGGCAACCAATATTATTTGACCCAGTCCGCCAGTGGATATTGGCATGTTTGAACAATAATATTGTGGTGTCTTACAGCACAGTAACAGGCCCTTCATCCCAATTCGCCCATGCCAACCAAGGTGCCCCATCTTTTTGCCCACGTTTCGCCCATATCCCATTAAACCTTTCCTATCCATGTACCTGTCCTAATGTCTTTACAATGTTGTTATAGGACTTGCCTCAACTACCTCCTCTTGTGGTAGCGTGTGCCATATACCCACCAACTAATGTTGAATAGGTTTCTGTGGTATTTTCTGTACTGGCTGGGAGATTATGGTTTCACACCCCACCCTGCCCTCCCCCCACCTCCGCATCCTCCCCCAAGCAGAGGAAGTGAAAATAACCTCTACAATCTACAAATTCTTACAAAGTCCAACGTTGATGTTGCTTTAACATCCCCTTGCCCTGGTCAAAGCATTGTAACCTCCTTATTCTTATTTCTTTCACGCCAGAGCTTTAAACTTTCATGCCCAATTCTCTGACATGCACTGCCCAGAGCCTTCCTCTTACTTGTCACCATTAACCATGTTCTTGAATGTTCGGTTCATGCTTTGTTTAACTTCACTATTAATATCATGTCTATTTATTTACGCTCTGGAACATTTTAGGGTGTTTGCTGTGTGAACACCACTTTATTAATTCAAACTGTGTTGTGTTCGCAGTTAGGAACTGTTTGATTGAATCAGTACTGAGTTACAGGAGAAACGGATGCTGACCAAAGATAGAAAGGATAAAGAAAGGGACTAATGACAAAGTATGTCTTTATTTGCCTATGTATCGAGGTAACTCAGTGCATGGGCTCAATAGTGTGTGTCTGGTTTCTGTGTGCGGTGGTTAAAATTGACGATTTCTAACAATAACATTTTTCAGGAGAGATTATTGAACTTGGCGTGCATCGTACTGTTTACATTGTTGCAGCGGTCAAATGGGTGTTACCAGATAAATTGCAGCCGATCTAAGTTCCACCCTTTGGGTAGCGATTGTTGATTAAAGTCATTAGGTTGTACTGGACTTTGTTTAGCGTTCCGTGAGTAGGGCTCTCCACAATGCAAATTCCCATTCATAGAAGCAACAAATCTGTTTAGTCAAAATACTCATATTTCATTCCATCCTGGCCACACACTCATCTCCCCGCTACCTTCAGGTAGAAGGTACAGGAGCCTGAAGACTGCAACAACCAGGTTCAGGAATAGCTGCTTCCCCACAGCCATCAGGCTATTAAACTTGGCTCGGACAAAACTCTGATCATTAATAGCCCATTATCTGTTATTTGCACTTTATCAGTTTATTTATTCATGTGTGTATATATTTATATAATGGTATATGGACACACTGATCTGTTTTGTAGTCAATGCCTACTATGTTCTGTTGTGCTGAAGTAAAGCAAGAATTTCATTGTCCTATCAGGGACACATGACAATAAACTCACTTGACTTCACTATAGTGGAGTAGACAAGAAATGCTGCTTCACCCACTGAGTTTCTCCAGCATTTTTGTCTACCTTTCATTCCATCCTATCGCACGATGCAGGTAAAATGTATCCTAGGTTATGAGGGATGAAGTCACACAGAGGCATCGATCTTAATCTTTCATACATCTGTCAACACAGAAGTGATTAAGTAATGAAGAATTCCAAAGGGTACCTCCTGGTTCGAAAATAACACAATCTGTTATTTGGACATGGTGTGTAGTAATGTGTAATGAATGAGTAAGTTTATTGGCCAAGTATGTAAACATACAAGGAATTTGCCTTGGTGCTCCATTAGCAAGTAACAACACGACATACAGTAAACAATTAAGAATAAAACATAAAACATGAAAACATTAAGAATAAAACATTATAGTTTAAACATGTGAATTAAACAAAATACCAGAGCACAAGGAGGCTACAGACTTTTGGTTATTGAGTAGAGCTACTACTCGTGGAACTGCAGATGCTGGTTTAAACCGAAGATAGACACAAAAAGCTGGAGTAACTCAGCGGGTCAGGCAGCATCTCTGGAGAAAAGTAATAGGTGACGTTTCGGGTCTAGACCCTTCTTCAGCCTCACCTACCAGTCTGAAGAAGGGTCTCGATCCAAAATGTCACCAATACCTTTTCTCCAGAGATGCTGTCTGACCCGCTGAGTTACTCCAGATTTTTGTGTCCATTTGGACATGGTGGACTGATTGGGGAAAGGCGACACAGACCTGTCAAAGAGACATTTGGTTTAGCTAATTTGACATTTAATTTAATGAGGTAACGTCCTGAGTCGATGGAATAAATGCATTTGATATAGCTTAAAAGCACTTTCAAATAAAGTTATGCATAATAGTTTAGTTTAGTTTAGAATACAGGCCCTTCGGCCCACCCCACCGACCAGTATCGACCAGTGCACTGACCAGCGATCCCCGTACACTAGGGGTAATTTACAATTTTACCCAAGCCAATTAGCCTACAAACCTGTACGTCTTTGGAGTGTGGGAGGAAACCGGAGCACCCGGAGGAAACCCACGCAGGTCACAGGGAGAACGTACAAACTCTGTACAGTCAGCACCAGTAGTCAGGATTGCCACCGTGCCAACCTAATAGTCTTCTCATCAAGACTGATGTTCACGGAATAAAGGGTGCAGTAAAGGTATGGGTGGAATATTGTTCACTGACAGTTAAGATAATGTACCAGGGAATGGTTGTCCTTTAGACTGGAAGGAAGGGTAAAGTGATGTTTCCTTGGGATGGCTAACCCTAAAGGTGCATTTCAGAATATACTTTAGATTAGATTAGATTAGATTAGACTTTATTAATCCCCTTATTCAGGGGAAATTCAGATATCCTTGCAGCACACTAATAAAAATACAACACAGTATTCATGAAGAAATTCAACACCAAAACATAAAAACATCCCCCACAGTGATTCCCACTGTGGGGGAAGGCACAAAGTCCAGTCCCCATCCTCTTGTCCACCCAAAGTCGGGCCTATTGAGGCCTCCACAGTCGCCGCCACGGCGCCCGATGTTCTCGCCGGGTGATGGTACTCCGGCGTCGGGAGAACCCCCAGCGGCTTCGGGTGCCAGGAACGGCCGCCTTCCCACCGGAGCCCGCGGCTTCCAAGCCAACAGACCGTGCCAGACGGAGCTCCGCACACTGGCGATCTCGGTGAGAGATCCCAGGCTCCGGGATGTAAAGTTCAACGTCGCAGCTGGCCGCTCTGCAGAACCGCGGCTCCACGATATTTTCATCGGCGGTCCCAGCATACTGGAGTCCCAGCGTGGCGACCCAGGAAAGGCATCGCCTGCCCCACGACAGCGCTCCAGCGCTGCGCCGACGCCAAAGCCGATGTTCTGGCCAGGTCCCCTCGGGGAAACGTCGCTCCAGGACCAGCTGGTAGGCCGCGAGGACAGGTCGAAGACGCTTCTCGGAGGAAGGCAACCCCTCCGACCAGGTAGGGACTTGGAAAAGCAGTTTCCCCCTTCCCCCCCACCACCCCCCACACATAAAAAGATTTAGACCCCCTGACTGTACACTTAACGAACTAAAAATAATAAAAAGGAAGGGAAAAAAACGGACAGCTGCAGGACAGGCAGCCGTTCAGGACAGCGCCTCCTCCGAGAACTTGGATTTGGATGTAAACAGTACATTTTTCAAATTTGCAATTAACACAAACTTAGAAGTATAATCTGTAAGGAGGTTATTATTGGACTTCAATGGGTTCAGTTCAGTTTTGTTTATTGTCACGTGTACTGAGGTACAGTGAAAAGCTTTTGTTGCGTGCTAACCAGCCAGTGGGAAGATAATACATAATTACAATCGAGCCATTCACAGTGTACAGATACATGATAAGGGAATAATATTCAGTGCAAGGTAAAGCCAGTAAAGTCCGATCAAAGTTCAGCGCTGCCCTTTAGTTGTGGTACGATGGTTCAGATGCCTAATAACAGCTGGGAAGAAACTATCCCTGAATCTGGAGGTGTGCTTTTTCATACTTCTATATTTTTTGCCTGATGGGTGAGGGGAGAAGAGGGAGTGGCCAGGTTGTGACCCATCCTTGATTATGCTGCTGGCCTTGCCGAGGCAGCGTGAGGTTTAAATGTGAATCTGTAAATTGAATTAGATTTGTACAAGGCTGCTGGGTGTACAAGGTGTAAAGATAGAGGCTGAGGATGCTTCCTTGCAGAGCACCAGTGTTAAGGGTAATCGTAGAGGATAATTTATCCCCTATCCTCACTGATTGGGGTCTGTTGATCAGTCGAGGATATACTGTAGTTGCAGAAATAAATGCTCTTTTGGTGATGAAGGCAAATATTTAGTCAATGGAAGCATCTGATACAGGTGTCTCCCTTATCCAAGGATGAGTGTAGGGCTAGGGTGATGACAATGTCTGTGGACCTGTTGTGGTGGTAGGCGAACTGCAGTGGGTCAAAGCCGCCAGGTAGACTGGATTTAATGCGTTCCATAACTAGCCTTTCAAAACATTTCATCATGGTGTATGTCAAAGCCACAGGACGGAGGTTATTTAGGCAGGGGATATAGACAGCCTGGTGAAACTGGCAAACCTTTCCCCTGCCTTTTTGTTTTGCCATAGATTCGGGAACACCCTGGGTTATAAACACCCGACTTACATGCAGCCATTTGGCAGATTTTCCAGCTGCTATGAGGCTCTGGGCATATTTTGCCATGTGGGGGGGGGGGGGGGGGGGGGGGGGAGGTTTCAAGTTCAAGTTCAAGTGAGTTTATTGTCATGTGTCCCAGATAGGACAATGAAATTCTTGCTTTGCTTCAGCACACAGAACATAGTAGGCATTTACTACAAAACAGATCAGTGTGTCCATATACCATTATATAAATATAAACACATGAATAAATAGACTGATGAAGTGCAAATAACAGATAATGGGTTATTAATGATCAGAGTTTTGTCCGAGCCAGGTTTAATAGCCTGATTGCTGTGAGGAAGTAGCTATTCCTGAACCTGGTTGTTGCAGTCTTCAGGCTCCTGTACCTTCTACCTGAAGGTAGCAGGGAGATGAGAGTGTGGCCAGGACGTTGTGGGTCTTTGAAGATACTGCCAGCCTTTTTAAGGCAGCGACTGCGATAAATCCCCTCGATGGAAGGAAGGTCAGAGCCGATGATGGACTGGGCAGTGTTTACTACTTTTTGTAGTCTTTTCCTCTCCAGGGCGCTCAAGTTGCCGAACCAAGCCACGATGCAACTGGTCAGCATGCTCTCTACTGTGCACCTGTAGAAGTTAGAGAGAGTCCTCCTTGACAAACCGACTCTCCGTAATCTTCTCAGGAAGTAGAGGCGCTGATCTGCTTTCTTGATAATTGCATTAGTGTTCTCGGACCAGGAAAGATCTTCAGAGATATGCACGCCCAGGAATTTGAAGCTCTTGACCCCTTCAACCATCGACCCGCTGATATAAACGGGACTGTGGGTCCCCATCCTACTCCTTCCAAAGTCCACAATCAGTTCCTTGGTTTTGCTGGTGTTGAGGGCCAGGTTATTGTGCTGGCACCATATGGACAGTTGCTCGATCTCTCTTCTATACTCTGACTCGCGGTATATCTGAACATCCACAGTTAACTACACGTTGCTCTTGCCCTTTATATTCTTGAGTGGCCGTATTTCCGACTTGCGAATTGTTCGGTTTACGAACAGTTCCCAGGAACAGAATCGGTCATAGCTCAGGAAGGACCTGCAGTTTTACATTAATGAACACATAAATATGAGACTGCCCTACACCTGACTTCTTCAGCCCAGCTCTGCTGTGTATACTGACACCCCTACTACTTCAAGAGTCTCTGACTCGAAATGTTGGCCAGTTTCTCTATCCAAGAATGCCGCTTGACCAGCTTTTGTTTCATTTTTCAGACTCCACCGTCTCTATTTTTGTTTGTTTTTTAATTTTACACAATTTTGTTTCTCTTATCAAAGTTACAAAATAGTCCGGCCCCTCCACTTATCTTGGCATTGGATTCCAGATCACACTGACCCTGTGGCTGTTAGAAAGAATGCAGTGTCCTGTGGGAGTCTTCCTGTTCCACAACAATTAAGGCTGGGTCTGTCCAATGAGACCTTAAACTGGTACCCTGTCTTGCCGCTCAGATGAAAGCAAATGATCCCAGGGTATTATTTTGAAAAAAGAGCAGCAGATTTATTCTTGGTATCCTGGTTAATAGTTATATCTCAAAGGACAATTCCCTTATCATGTACTCTGAGAAAATGGATGGATTATAGTCATGTATTGTCTTTCTGCTGGTAGACAAAAGTGCTGGTGAAACTCAGCGGGTGCAGCAGCATCTATGGAGCGAAGGAAATAGGCAACGTTTCGGGACGAAACGTTGCCTATTTCCTTCGCTCCATAGATGCTGCTGCACCCGCTGAGTTTCTCCAGCACTTTTGTCTATTGTCTTTCTGCTGACTGGTTAGCACGCAACAAAAAGCTTTTCACTGTATCTCGGCACACGTGACAATAAACAAAACTGAACAATAATATAACACTTCAACATGGCTTTTACCGCTCAATGTTGTAAATGGCGGCAAGTTTGCAGATTGGTTCAAGTTCAAGTTCAAGTTCAAGTGAGTTTATTGTCATGTGTCCCTGATAGGACAATGAAATTCTTGCTTTGCTTCAGCACAACAGAACATAGTAGGCATTTACTACAAAACTGATCAGTGTGTCCATATACCGTAATATAACTATATACAAATTGGATATAGAAACAAGGAACTGCAGATGCTGATTTACACAAAAAGACCCAAAGTGCTGGAGATATCTCAGTGGGACAGGCAGCATCACTGGAGGAAAGGAATATCTTCTGCCTGAAGCATGGCCCTGACCCAAATCGGGGCCCATCCATGTTCTCCAGAGATGCTGACTGACCTGCTGAGTTATGCCCCTGTCCCACTTAGGAAACCTGAACGGAAACCTCTGGAGACTTTGAGTCCCACCCAAGGTTTCCGTGCAGTTCCCGGAGGTTGCAGGTGGTTGCCAGAGGTTGCAGGTAGTGGAGACTGACAAAAACCTCCGGGAACCGCACGGAAACCTTGGGTGGGGCGCAAAGTCTCCAGAGATTTCTGTTCAGGTTTCCTAAGTGGGACAGGGTCATAAATTGTGTCCTTTTGCAGATTTTAAAAATATAATGACCCTCAGATCCCCATCGCTGACAAGTGATGTTGAATGAAAACTAAAGAGGTCCTTTGGTGGTCGTATATGTGGTGACACAGAACAATAAACTCAGAAGTGACTGTATATGAGTGGAATTAACCCTCGTGGTGGAAGGGGCAACTTCAGGAGAGGAAAAGGCAACATTTAAGGTCTCAAAGTGCTGGAGTAACTCAGCAGGTCAGGCAGCATCTCTGGAGAACAGGGATAGGTGACATTTCGGGCCAAACCGAAACGTCCCCTACCCATGTTCTCCAGAGTTGTTGCCTGACCCGAGTTACTCCAGCACTTTGTGTCCTTTTTGTGAATTAACCAGCATCTGCAGTTCTTTTTTTTTTTACACAAAGGCAACATTCTTGATGTGTACGTTTTCTCGAGGATTAAAAGTGATACAAAATAATCTATAATATCTTGGTGGGTTTGGGGGGGCGCCAAACAAATACTTGTTGAGCCCTGGTGTGTATCAGACCCCGGGGTCTGCGGGGAAAGAGTCACCCGTGGAGAAGGAGCAAGCGAGAGGCGAGAGGGGGAGCTCGGAGCGACAACTGATACAACTTCCTTCAAACTCCCCGCTGTTGCTCTCAGTCTCCGGGTGTGTGAACTCGCTCTCGGAGAGTGATTCATCGAGCCGGAGCTGAATACGGTTCGCGGTTCCGGCAGCGCCCCGGTGGAGAGAGTGAGAGTGAGAGAGGGGGTTCCCACCTCGGATTCTTGTCATTTCTTTTCCCTTCTTGATGGTTCGCCCCGATGGTGTGAGCGACTGGAGCCCGCTGCTGCTGGACGCGGTTTGATCCCAAGGCTCTGGAGTCACCATGAGCGGCTGGCTGTTCCTGCCTCTGCTGAACAGCATTTTATCCATTGCAGGAACGTGGACAGTGTGAGGATCAATTTCTTGTCATCTCCACCTAACTCCCTCAGATTGCAACTCGGGTCTTCAAAAACAAACTCACTGTTTTTCTCCTCTTTTCACTCAAATATTCAGAACAAACTTTCATCCGGCTCCTGTTTTCCCACTCCGAAATTCCCCAGCCTTTTTCAGTGTCTGCTTTTGGATTCTCTTCCCGTAGCTCATATCCACATCTGATAAAAAAAAAAAAATGAGCCCAGTCTCTCTGAGATCCTCTAAGCTGACAATTTTCAAAGGTCTCGGCTCCAAAACGTTACCCATTCCTTCTCTCCAGAGACTGTCTGTCCAGCTAAGTTACTCCAGCTTTTTGTTTCTATCTTCGGTTTAAACCGGCATCTGCAGTTCCTTCCAACATACTTTCTTCATGCTTTCCACTAACTTTAAAGTCGTTATTGTTAGACATGCAGGAGCTTCATTGTAAGTGATTTACTGTTGAATATGATGTTGAAATGTATTTATTAACGTGTTAATGATTTGTTGGGGGGTGTTGGGGATGAGAGAGACGATGAGAGAATTAATGTACTGATATGTGAGCTGCTGATTAGTTAAACTCCAAGGTTTATTTATTCGTGATTCGATCTTAAAAGATATATGCCCTTGAATTTATAACGCGTTCTTTGTTTTAATTCTCAAACATACAATGAGGCCAATGCTCCAACTCTCAAGGTAAAGTGTGTTTTCGTGTGATGCGTTCCTTTTTTGCTTAGTCAAGCACATACATAGTTAAAATAGTCTGTGCCTTTTCATCAAACATTAAAATCAGAACAGGCAGATAGATGCAATGAGTAATTTAGGAATGCCTTCATATTGTTTCCACGACTTTTGCCAAACTCTTTGAGTATGGGACCTCAGAACTGTTTCAAAATGCGCGGAGGCACCAAGGCTGGGCCTTCAGCGACTTCATTCAATTCCCGAGGCTTTCTTTTTTGGGCTGGATGGGGTGCTGTTTTGTGGGGAGCAAAATTGACAGACTTATAGATGCATGTAACAAAATAGCAGCACTTGGTCCACAGCCTGTGGGGTCCTGGTGATTCCAGATGCTCCTTAAAAGTTGTGAGGGTACCCGCATCCAACACTTGTGAGAGTATCTGGCGTTACCACTTTGCTCCAGACGTCAACAACCATCTAGATCAGGGGTTCCCAACCTTTTTCGTCCCGTTTACCCCTGGCAACTTTAATAGCACATAACAATGTCATTTCACTTATTTATGAACCACTAATGATGAACAGATACTGGCATACCAGAACCAAACACAGTCAGTCAATGAGAAAATATATGTACAAATCCAGAATCAACAAATTGACCCCCCCTGGGTTGGTGAAATTTACCCCAGGTTGAGAACCCTTGATCTAGATGAACTAAAAATCTTCCCTCGGCTAAACCTCTTAATCATTACCTTTAAGACCAGTGGACGTCTAAGGTAAGGATTAAGAGGGAAGCTGAGGGAAAACATTTATCTATGCCTCTTGGAATCTTGTACACCTCTCTCCTTCACCCTCAGCTGCCTGTGTCCAAAGGAAAACAAACCCAACTCATCCAGTCTCTCCTTCTTATAAATGGAGTCTTATCAGCCGGTGAAAGTAGGAACAAGGACCTGCAGAGGCTGGTTTACCGAGGAAAGGCATAAAATGCTTGAGTAACTCAGCGGGTGAGGCAGCATCCTTGGCGATCATGGATAGGTGACGTTTCGGGTCAGAACCCCCTTCTTCAGAACCTTCAGATCAGAATCTGAATCTTCTCTGCTCCTTCATCAGTGAAATCATTTAACTCCTGTAGAGTGGTGAACAGAATTGCATGTAGTATTCAGGCTGTAGTTTTGTTAAGTTATAGAGTCATACTGCGCGGAAACAGACCCTTTGGCCCAATCTGCCCACAGCGACCAACATGCCCTATCTACACCAGTCCCACCTCCCTGCGTTTAGCTCATAATCCCTCTAAACCTGTCCTATCCATGTACCTGCCCAAATGTTTAGAAAACGTAAAGGTTGCGATAGTACCTGCTTCAACTTGTCCCATGTACTCCCTGCTCTTACATTCAATATGCCTGATAATCAAGTCAAGTATGCCATATACCTTCTTTACACCCCGACATCTCCATGTGTTGCCACCATCACGGATCTTTAGACGTACAGCAAGGTCCCTTTGTTCCACACTACAAGTCAAGTCACTTTTATTTCTATAGCACATTCAAAAAACAACTCTCGTTGACCAAAGTGCTTTACATTGATGGAGGTACTAACGTTATACAACATTGGTTCATAGATTAAGTACATACATAAATACCTACATATAGCCCTCCCTCAGAGGACGTCAAGAAAGGCTTGAGAGTAAAGATGAGTTTTAAGTCTCGACTTTTTTAAGTCGATGGAGGGGACAGTTCTGATGGGAAGAGGGCTGCTGTTCCACAGTCTAGGAGCTGCAACCGCAACTGAGCTTATGCCTAGACCGCGGGATGTTCAGTAACCCCAAGTCGGCCGATCTGAGGGACCTGGAGGTGGTGTGGTGGGTAAGCAGACTTTTGATGTAGGTGGAGGCAAGCCCCTTTGTAAACATAAAGAAGGATCTTGAAATCTACACACTATGTCCCTGCCATTCATGATATACGCCCTACTTAACAAACACTCTCAAAATGCATCACTTATATTTAGCAGCATTACATTCTATCTGCAATTGCTCTGCCGAGCTACCAACTAATTAGCAGCATTTTGTGCGTTCTCTCACTATAAACAACACCAGCACTTTTTGTATCACCTGCAAACTTACCTGAGTTGTTAATGAATATAAGAGCAAGGTTCCCAGCATCAGTCCCTGTGTTACACCACTGACCACAGGCTTCCAATCACAAAAGCAGCCCTCCAATGTCACCCAATATCTCCTGTTTCCGAGCTAATTGTGGATACAATCTTCTAAAAGGCCTTGGATCCCAGAGGTTCTCCTGTTTGGACCAGCCTTCGAAGCTAGACATTGTCCGAGGCCCTACAGAAGTACAAGTAGATTACGTGAGCTATATTGCATTCATCAATATATTCTGTTTGATTTCAAAAATACTCTATTGATCAGAAAGGATCTCCGACCAATAATTCATTGCTGACTATCCTTGATTCATCCCTGTCTTGCCACTAACATTAGACTAACTGGCCTGTAATGATATCGCTTATCCCTAATGCAGTTCTTGAATCAAGGTACCACAATAGCAGTCCTCCTGTCATCTGGCACCGTATCTGTGGCCACAGAACCTTTACATTTCAATGTCAGGGTCCTGGCTTGGGATAAATCTCATGGCCTGGAGCTACATCTACTTTATGACCACTAAGATATCTAATACTTCCTTCATTTTTATTCTTAGCATGCTTTCGAATTTATACCGCCACAAATGAAATCTCCAATAACAATATCTTTCTTCTTGGTGAATACAGTTTAAAAATGATACAATTCAGACCTTGTCCATGTCATCTTGTTGCCCACATGTCTCTTTGGTTTGTAATGGATCCCATTCTTTCCCTGGTTGCTCACTTGCTCTTAACATACTCATCAAATACCCAGAGATTTTCCTTAATGTCATCTGATATTTGTGGCCCCTCGTTGCCCTACTAGTTTATTTTGTAAGCTACCTTCCTGTTGTCTCGATACTCTCGGAGAACCTCCCTCCGATTTCAGTCCTCTATACTTACCATATAGAAAAATGAAAATAGGTGCAGGAGGAGGCCATTCGGCCCTTCAAGCCAGAACAACCATTCATTGTGATCATGGCTGATCGTCCCCTATCAATAACCCGTGCCTGCCTTCTCCCCATATCCCTTGACTCCAATGGCCCCTAGAGCTCTATCTAACTCTCTCTTAAATCCTTCCAGTGATTTGGCCTCCACTGCCCTCTGTGGCAGGGAATTCCATAAATTCACAACTCTCTGGGTGAAAATGTTTTTTTCTCACCTCAGTCTTAAATGACCTCCCCTTTATACTAAGACTGTGACCCCTGGTTCTGGACTCGCCCAATATTGGGAACATTTTTCCTGCATCTAGCATGTCCAGTCCTTTTATCATTTTATATGTTTCTATAAGATCTCCCCTCATCCTTCTAAACTCCAGTGAATACAAGTCTAGTCTTTTCAATCTTTCCTCATATGCTTTCCTTTGTTTCCGTATCCATTCTGTGATTTGCCTCATACCTGCTCCTCAGTCTCCCAGTAACCGTGGGGAGCACCAAAATATAATGCCATCAAAGAGATCGCTCTTGTTGTTATTTCTGAAATCAACCCATATGGCCTCATTGAAGAGCCTTCTAAGACATGCAGTGATGGTCTCCACCATAAATAATGTCTGAAGAAAGGTCCCGACCAGAAACGTCACCTATGCATGTTCTTCAGAGATGCTGAGTGACCTGCTGATCTACTCCAGCACTTTGGCCATTCTGTTCCATTCACGCCCCCACCCACCTGCCATCATTAGGCCTTAACTTTCTATACCCTGGAATGATGGGTCCATCAGAGCTCATCTCTTCCCACCCAAACCAAACCCTCCCAGGTACCTTCCATTGCGACCGTAGAAGATGCAACACCTGTCCCTGTACCTCCTCCCTTGACTCTGTCCAGGGACCCCAACAGTCCTTTCAGGTTAGGCAGAGATTCACTTGCACCTCCTCCAACCTCATCTACTGTATCCATTGTTCTTATACATCGGCGAGACCAAACGTAGACTGGGCGATCATTTTGCTGAACACATTCGCTAAGTCCGCCTGAACCTATCTCATCTCCTGGTTAGTAAACATTTTAATTCTCCTTCCCATTCCCACACGGACCTCTCTGTCGTGGGTCTCCTCCATTGTCAGAGTGAGGCTAAACATAAATTAGAGGAACAGCATCTCATATTTCCCTTGGGCAGCTTGCAGCCCAGTGATATGAATATTAATTTCTCTAACTTCAGGTAGCCCCGGCATTCCCTCTCTCTATAACCCTCCCACACCCAAGTCTCACTAGCTTCTCGTTTTCACCCAACAAATAGCTAATAACAGCCTGTTTTCTTCATGATCGTAACTTTTTTCATTCATTGTTCTTTATCTCTCCCCGTCATTGTCTATATCTCTCATTTCCCTTATGCCTAACCAGTCTGAAGAAGGGTCTCGACCCGAAACGTCACCCATTCCTTCTCTCCGGAGATGCTGCCTGTCCCGCTGAGTTACTCCAGCTTTTTGAGTCTATCTTCGGTTTAAACCACCATCTGCAGTTTCTTCTTACACATCTTTTAGTTTAGATTAGTTTGGAGATACAGCGTGGAAACAGGCACTTCGGCCCAACGAGTCCATGCCGACCAGCGATCCCCGCACACAAGGGACAATTTACTGTTTTATCAAGCCAAGTAACCTAGAAACCTGTTTGTCTTTGGAATGGTAGGAAACCGTAGTTCCCGGAGAAAACCAACGCAGTACACGGGGAGAACGTACACACTTACAAACTCCGTACAGACAGCACTCGTAGTCAGGATCGAACCCGGGTCTCTGTCGCACCAGTCGGCTTCCTTGCATTAAAATAGATGATATTCTTTAGTCTTCCATTCCTCCATATTCCTTATCAGGCTCATGTCTATTCTTCCTACTGAGATGACTGTGTGTTTGTCTATCATATTTGACTGGACTCACACCAACGTTTTATCTTTCTCCCTAGGATAGTTTCAAAGAAATCTGTAACTGTGAGTTGGTTTATATTGCGAGCAGTCACTTAATAATTGGTCTGAAGTTAGTGCTGAAGGCACAGCAATGGCCGATTTCAAGGCTAGAAAGAAAGAAGTGAGCATATCTCGTGCTTTGAGTTGATTGTGGTGATGCATTTTTATTGTTTTGGTTTCAAACTTTGTATGTACAGTAAATCTTTTGCTTGTGCTCCATGTCTGGGTAATATTTATGAAACACATTCAATGACCTAGAACATGAGGTGCAGTCCACATAGAGTATAGTGTCAGTTGGGGGCGGAAAGGAAATGTATAAAATGCAATATGTGTATTTCTTTGCTAGTGTATTCTGTGTAAGTGTAACCCGGTTTTAAGCAAGGTTGATATTTGTGGCGATACAAGTTTAATGATGGTTGAGGATAAGTGGAAGATAGAATGCGAGTGTTTAGCATTTGTTCGTGTAGTTTCCTTTATGTAGTAGATACTGGTAGCATAGGTGGTGAGAGCAGGTATTGGGGGGGGTAGGGAGGAACTGCAGATGCTGGTTTAAACCGAAGATAGACACAAAATGCTGGAGTAACTCAGCGGAACAGGCAGCATCTCTGGAGAGAAAGAATGGGTGATTTTTTCGGTCGAGACCCTTCATCAGACTGGTCAGATGGTCTGAAGAATGGTCTCGACCTAAAATGTCATCCATTCCTTCTCTCCAGGTATTGAGCGGGGTTGTTCTGGGATGCCAGAACTAAAGGGCCTCTCCCACTTGGGCGTCATTTGCGTGTCACGCAGATGGTGCGGGAAGATTTTGTACATCCCAAAATCTTGGGGCGCCGCACGTGACCGCGCGTCACTGCCAACGTCACCTTGCACGACGCACGGGTAATGCGCACCATGCACGCGTAATGCGCACCATGCACGCATCACGTCATGCGTCGTGACGCGTAAATGATGTGGCGTAAATTACGCGCAAGTGGGACAGGCCATTAACTGTTCCTTCCCGAGATGGCGTGGGCCTAACTCAACGAAACATCAGTGAAGGGAGGTGCCCATTTGAAAACCCCTGTGATATACTTGCATCTACACAAGCAGTTTTTTAAAAGTGTTTGTTAAAATATAGGCAGCTGATTATTGCATATGGAGTTAGTTATTGTCCTTAGCATTAGTTGGTATAATCTGTTTAGATAGCACTTCGTCTTTGGGCTTGGCTTTCTTGGCTTTCGTGGCTTTCTGGTTGAGCACTTATCCTGGTGTTATAGACCAAGTGCTTTGTGCTTTAATTGTAATTATCTACTGCATTTTGAAAATAACAAGATTATGATGTGTGACACAACCCAGTAAACTGGAGTAGAGTGTTCGGCCCCTGAGCCTAATATGTTGCAGCACTCTCTGAGTTATAACAGCCATAAGCTCCACTTACCCGAGAGGCTGATAATATCGCATCCATAAAAACGTCAACCAGAAATACATCAAAGCAGACCGTCCATCAAAGAAAAGCTGGCCCTTTAAAAAACGTTTGTATGTGTTGGAAATTGATGTATTGTCATCAGGCTAAATTCTTAAAGTTCTTAAAGAAGGTAAGATTATCTCAACTGTCAGGTTTATCTCAACTGTCAGGCAAGACATTCAAAAGACTCTCAGTCTGAAGAAGGGTCCCGATCGAAAACATCACCTAGTCCGTTTCTCCAGTGAAAAGCTGCCTGAACCACTGAGTTACTCCAGCATTTTGTGTCTATCTTCGTCCAAAAGATTAGTTGGATTGACAAATTTACATCCAGTAATTGTGCTGTATTGACAAATGGTGTGTAAACTAGGCTAGGTTTCAATTTCAGTGTTGTGCCAAGGCTGCGAGTTTCTCAACAACCAATTCTGTTAAAATGGCTTTTTAAAAGGGTATACGAGAATATCAATTACTTTTTCCAGAGTCTGTAGTAACGCGTTTATTAGAATGTGTGAAAGGAAGTTCCTTTGAGGCAGAAAGATGTACCGTGCCTGCCAAGTTATAGGCTGTGCTGTAAAAATGTTATTGTAATTCTGTTCAATAATAGACTGGCGATTAGCTCAACAGGGTTATTCATCTCATTAGTCGCTTGCTGCATCTTTCAGAAGGTCACATAACTGGGTGGGATTAATTATGCTTAGTCAAATCTTTAATTCATGAAATGCTGGAGTAAATGAGCAGGTTAGGCAGCATCCCTGGAGAACATGGATAGAAACATAGAAACATAGAAATTAGGTGCAGGAGTAGGCCATTCGGCCCTTCGAGCCTGCACCGCCATTCAATATGATCATGGCTGATCATCCAACTCAGTATCCCGTACCTGCCTTCTCTCCATACCCTCTGATCCCCTTAGCCACAAGGGCCACATCTAACTCCCTCTTAAATATAGCCAATGAACTGGCCTCAACTACCTTCTGTGGCAGAGAATTCCATAGATTCACCACTCTCTGTGTGAAAAAAGTTCTTCTCATCTCGGTTTTAAAGGATTTCCCCCTTATCCTTAAGCTGTGACCCCTTGTCCTGGACTTCCCCAACATCGGGAGCAATCTTCCTGCATCTAGCCTGTCCAACCCCTTAAGAATTTTATAAGTTTCTATAAGATCCCCTCTCAATCTCCTAAATTCTAGAGAGTATAAACCAAGTCTATCCAGTCTTTCTTCATAAGACAGTCCTGACATCCCAGGAATCAGTCTGGTGAACCTTCTCTGCACTCCCTCTATGGCAATAATGTCCTTCCTCAGATTTGGAGACCAAAACTGTACGCAATACTCCAGGTGTGGTCTCACCAAGACCCTGTACAACTGCAGTAGAACCTCCCTGCTCCTATACTCAAATCCTTTTGCTATGAAAGGTGACGATTCTGGTCTGGGCCCTTGTTCAAACTTCTGATAAAAGGATACCGACCTGGAACATCACTTATCCGTGTTCACCAGGGATGCTGCCTGACCCGCTGAGTTACTCCAGCATTATAACCATATAACCATATAACAATTACAGCACGGAAACAGGCCATCTCGGCCCTACAAGTCCGTGCCGAACAATTATTTTCCCTTAGTCCCACCTGCCTGCACTCATACCATAACCCTCCATTCCCTTCTCATCCATATGCCTATCCAATTTATTTTTAAATGATACCAACGAACCTGCCTCCACCACTTCCACTGGAAGCTCATTCCACACCGCTACCATTCTCTGAGTAAAGAAGTTCCCCCTCATGTTACCCCTAAACTTCTGTCCTTTAATTCTGAAGTCATGTCCTCTTGTTTGAATCTTCCCTGTTCTCAAAGGGAAAAGCTTGTCCACATCAACTCTGTCTATCCCTCTCATCATTTTAAAGACCTCTATCAAGTCCCCCCTTAACCTTCTGTGCTCCAGAGAATAAAGACCTAACTTATTCAACCTTTCTCTGTAACTTAGTTGTTGAAACCCAGGCAACATTCTAGTAAATCTCCTCTCTACTCACTCTATTTTGTTGACATCCTTCCTATAATTGGGCGACCAAAATTGTACACCATACTCCAGATTTGGTCTCACCAATGCCTTGTACAATTTTAACATTACATCCCAGCTTCTATCAGCATTTTGTGTCTTTCCTTAGTAAACCTGCATCCGCAGATCATAGTCTCTAATTCATGGCCTCCTCTTTCCGCAAAAATGTTAGCAAGATTTTGATTTGAAGCAATTTTTTGATTTGATGAAGGAATTGATTTAAGAAATTTTGTAGACAGAGAAAAAGAGAAGTAGGAATGGATAAGGATACAAAGTGCCGGAGTAACGCAACAGGTCAGGCAGCATCTCAGGAAAACATGGATAGATGACATTTCGGGGCCAGACTCTTCTTCAGTCTGAAGAACTGAAACATCTCCTGTACAAGTTGAGCTGGGATGCTGCCTGACCCATTGAGTTACTCCAGCACTTTGTATCCTTTTTTGTAAACCACCACCTGCAGTTCCATGTTTTTACAGAAGAATGAATTGGTTTAACGAATAACAAGAGTTTTCAAGGAGCGTCAATCTAAAATAATCCCTTGATTCTGTAATGTACTAAACCAAAGATATATTCATTTCATTGAATGAGCTGGATGTCCTCTCACAAATTTAAGTGCGAGTTATTGCTTCTTTACTTAAGTTCTTTGAAAGCCCAGATCTTTGAGGAGCATGACTTTAGGGTGGAAGGCAGGATTGGGTCCAAGGCCTCAGATGAATTAACTGATAATTGCTAAACAGCAAAATGCATGTTACAATTGGATTTAGTTTAGTTTAGTTTAGAGATACACTGTGGAAACAGGCCCTTTAGTCCACTGAATCCACACTGACCAGCGATCACTAGTTCTATCCTACAGACTAGGAGCACTTTACAGATGCCTTTTATATAATAATAATGCCTAATAATGCCTATTATTAAAGAACCTACATATCTGAACATCTTTGTGGGGGGAAATTGGAGCATCCAGAGAAAACCATCCATCGTTAGTATAGTGGTTAGTGTCCCCGCTTGTCACGCGGGAGACCGGGGTTCAATTCCCCGATGGGGAAAACGTTTTATTTGTGGAATTCCCTGCCACAGAGGGCAGTGGAGGCCAAATCACTGGATGGATTTAAGAGAGAGCTCTAGGGTCTAATGGAATCAAGGGATATGGGGAGAAGGCAGGCACGGGCTATTGATTGGGGACAATCAGCCATGATCACAATGAATGGCGGTGCAGGCTCGAAGGACCGAATGGCATCCTCCTGCATCTATTTTCTATGTCTAAAACCCATGTGGTCACAGGGAGAACATACAAACTCCACACAGACAATACCCGTAGTCAGGATCTCTGGTGCTGTAAGGCAGCAACTCTACTGCTGCGCCACCGTGCCGTTGAGTGGCCCCTGAGCAGGGAGGGTAAAATATGGCCTAAGTTCCATCTGATGAATACTTTTGAATAACTTCATTTGGAATTTGGGCAATAATAGACGAGGACAGAGATTGACATCCTTATCTTTGAGTAAGAAGATTGTGGGTATGAGTTCCAAAGGATAGACTTTCAAACCTGACCTGGCTAACTGGTCTGTAATTCCCCCTTTTCTCTCTCGCTCCTTTCTTGAAAAGTGGGATAACATTAGCTATCCTCCAATCCACAGGAACTGATCCTGAATCTATTGAACATTGGAAAATGATCACCAATGCGTCCACTATTTCTAGAGCCACTTCCCTGAGGACCCTGGGATGCAGACCATCAGGCCCAGGGGATTTATCATCCTGCAGTCCCATTAGCCTACTCAATACTATTTCTCACCTAATGAAAATTACTTTCAGTTCCTCTACCCCCTTAGATCCTCTGTCCTCCAGTACATCTTGGAGATTGTTTGTGTCTTCCTTAGTGAAGACAGATCCGAAGTACCTGTTCAACTCTTCTGCCATTTCCTTGTTACCCATAATAATTTCACCCGTGTCTGCCTTCAAGGGACCCACATTTGACTTTGTGCCTTCAAGGGACCCACCCTTCTTTAAAATGATGTTCTGATCTGGAATACATTGCCCAAAGTTTTGAGGAAATCAGATTCAAATCTAATTTTCTAGTATTTTTATTTTTTATAGAAAGCGAGAAAAAGAGAGGGAAGAAAGTTACAAATAAAAAAGAAAGCAAAAAAAAAAAAAAAACACAACAGAAAAACAAGGGAGGTGGAATGGGTTACCTGTAATACATCAATGGAGATAGGTTCGTAGGTTATAAAGTATAGCTTTTCCTCTGTTCCTGAGTTCAAGTTTCAGCTGGGTCCTCGTGCTGTGCCAATCTATCCCTTCAGATAGTTAATGAATGGAGCCCAAATTTTATGGAAAAGATCTTGTTTGTCCATTAAGACAAGTCTAATTCTTTCTAAGTATAGGGTCTCCGACATTTCCGTAATCCACATTTTAATTGTGGGGGTTGTAGGGCCTTTCCAAAATTTTAATATTAATTTTTTTCCGGTTATTATACTGTAATTGAGGAAGTTTCTTTGGTTTGTTGTGAGTGTTAAGCTTTGTTCTGATATTCCAAGTATTATTAATTTTGTGTCTGGGTCCAGTTTTGTATTAATAACTTCTGAAGTTATTTCAAAAATATCTGTCCAGAAATGTTTAAGTTTTATACAGTTTGCAAACGTATGTGTTAAATTAGCCTCTAAATGTAGACATTTATCACAAATAGGAGAGATTTGTGGGAAGATTCTATTTAGTTTTATTTTAGAGAAGTGTAGTCTATGTAAGACCTTGAATTGTATTAAAGTATGTCTGGCATTTAATGAACATTGATGTATTTGTTGTAAACTTTCGTCCCACATATCTTTCGTGATAGGATGACCTATTTCATTTTCCCATTTGTATCTATATGGTTCGGTCGGTGGTACCTCGTTATTTAGTAGGGTGTTATAAATATAAGCTATTAGTTTTTCAGTATTAGGATGCTTGTTCAGACATTCATCAAGAATTTCTGATTCCCTATTCCTGTAAACTTGTGTATTAGATTTAACATAATCTCTAATTTGTAGATATCTGAAGAAATTATTTGAGTGCAGTCCATAATTCTGTTGTAACTCTTGAAATGAAAGAAAAGTACCTTTCCCATAAAGATGTCCTATATTTTTGATTCCATGATTTTTCCATTGTGTGAAACCTTTGTCCATAAAGGATGATTCAAATCTAATTTTAAGCATGGAATTGTGATTTTACTCAAAGATTAATAAACAACTGTGAAAAAGCAAACAAATGGGATTAATTGGAAGGGTCCCGACTTAAAATGTTGCTTGTCCATCTTTTCCAGAGATGCTGTCTCTGAGTTACTCCAGCACTTTGTGGCTCTTTTGTAAAATAGGATCAATTGGTATCTTTTTCAAATATGGTGTTCTGTGCTATGCCCTTATGTGTTTCTACAAGTAAAGGTGGCGTTGTGGTCTTCTAATGTACTTGTTTTATATGTAATAAAAGTCAGGCAAAATAGCCAAGGGATCCAAGCCCTGTGGAATGTTGAAAAAACTTGCCGACCCTGTAGCAGGAAGAACTAGTTCAGGTTGGGGAAGATGTCCTAGTCATAGAGTCATAGAGTGATTCACTGTGGAAACATGCCCTTTGGCCCAACCTGTGCCCACACTGGCCAACATGTCCCAGCTACACTAGCCTGCGCTTAGTTCATATCCCTCCAAACTTGTCCCATCCATGTACCCGTCTAACTGTTTCTTAAAACGTTGGGATAGCCCCAGCCCCATCTACCTCCTCTGGCAGCTTGTTCCATACACCCACCACCCTTTGTGTGAAAAAGTTACCCCTCAGATTCCTTTTAAATCTTTTCCCCTTCACCTTGAACCTATGTCCTCTGGTCCTCGATTCCCCTACTCTGGGCAAGAGATTCTTGTGCATCTACCCGATCTATTCCTCCAAGGAATAGAGACAAAGCCTTCTCAACCTCTCCCTATAGCTCAGACGGTCTTGTCCTGGCAACATCCTCGTCTTGCGAGATTCTGTACTGTATCTAAATATTCTTCTCATTTCTTAAAATAAGTTTATATCATGTAGTTGTACTGAGAACTACCTTCAAGAGTCACTTGCAATCTCACCCCGTTTACATTTGAAACCGAGTAACATACTGCTTCTCTGTACAACAGTGGATTCTATCCATTTATTGCCTTCAGTTAACCTTCCACAAACCAAACAGTGAAAGTTGAGCCACTTACAATATTCCTCTCCACCCCTCTACCCAATCTGACTGCCACAAGCAGCAGTAAATTGTGACCATTAAGTAGGTGTTGCCAATGTTTGACCATCCAACACTGTGTGTGTGCCAGAGTAATGGTTGGATTTGGAGGAGAGCAAGTCGGGAGAGTGAGTTAGATGTAGGAATCAAGGATTTATCAAAAATTGGACAGTCATTTTAACCGCATGAAACAGCAACCTAAAATAAATTGTGTCCTTGCTATTGAGGATATAAAATTCAGATTTAGCTAATTAATGTGGATCAAAATAATAGGAAGTAATATGTCTTACATCTTTATGAGAGACCTTTCTTCAGACTGGTAGAGTTGCTCCCTTACAGTGTCAGGGACCCGGGTTCGATCCTGACTACAGGTGCTGTCTGTACTGAGTTTGTACATTCTCCCTGTGACCTTGTGGGCTTTCTCTGGGTGCTCCGGTTCCTCCCACCCTCCTAAGACGTGCAGGTTTGGTGAACATTGTAAATTGTCCCTAGTGTGTAGGATTGTGCCAGTGTACAGGGTGATTGCTGGTCGGCGTGGACCTGGTGGGCCCACCGTGCTGTATCTCTAAACTAAAACTAAACTAAGAATAGGGAGGAAAGGGTCGTAGATAATGCTCCATAGATGCTGCCTCACCCGCTTAGCTCCTCCAGCATTTTTCTCTACCATAGGGAGAAAGGGAGTGAGAGAAAACAGTGAAGAAATTAAAGTGGGAATGAGAAAAGGAGAAGACTGGGAGAACTGAATGTAGATAAGTACGATGATGGAGAAAGAATTGGAGGAAGAACCAAGACATCGAGCCAGGAAAACAGGAAGCAGAAGCCAGTTTGATTTTCACTCCATGAGGGCAGCATGGTGGTGCAGCGGTAGAGTTGCTGCCTTATAGAGCTTCCTGCGCCCGAGACGCGGGTTTGATCCCGACAACGGGCGCCGTCTGCACGGAGTTTGTACGTTCTCCCCGTGACTGCATGAGTTTTCTCCAAGATCTTCGGTTTCCTCCCACACTCCAAAGACATCGTTCAGTCGGAAGAAGGGTCTCGACCCAAAGCATCACCCATTCCTTCCCTCCAGAGATGCTGCCTGTCCCGCTGAGTTACTCCAGCATTTTGTGTCTATCTTCGGTTTAAACCAGCATCTGTAGTTTCTTCCCACAGGTTTGTTGGTTATTTGGCTTGGTATAAATTGTAAATTATCTCTAGTGTGTAGGACAGTGCTAGTGTATGGGGTGATCACTGGTCGGTGCGGACATTGTGGGCCGAAGGGCAGTTTTCCGCACTGTAAATTAATCTAAATATGGTTTGCACCTGCTGAAAGTCTGTGTTTCCAGGCTGGCCATTTACCAACACTTTGTATTTCCATCTATTTTCTGCTGTCAACAGCTAAAGATAGAAATAACAAGTACACCAGCACGTCAAATGATGGGGAATAAGAACAACAGTATTCTGAGTTGGTTAAAAATGGATTTACGATGCCATTTTAATAATTGATTGTTGGTCCAATGACAAAGGTAGAAGAAGTGTTGAGGACATGTAGGCAATTTTTATTAAAATTATTAAAGAGATTAAAATCCTGAATTTTAAAAGTACCAATCTCTTTATCGATTACTGTGCCACATATCAGTGAGTACAGAACTGGTGGGACATTGCAGATGAATGTGAGGGTTAAGAGATGGTGTAGGAGTTTTACATTCTGTAGGCAATGGGACCTGCCAAGGGCCAGACCAATACTGAGATAAGGGCCGAGGAACACCATCACAGGGTTGACATCTGTTCCTCTAGGGCAACTTTCTTATTGATGTTCGGAGATTTTAAACTAGTTGGCAGGAGGATGGGGAGAATGGATTCAGGCGATAGAAAAGCAGATCTAGGATGGGAAAGCAGGAAATTAATGAGAAGTTTTGGAAGGCAGAGTAAAGTTCCAAAAATTTGAAGAGGCTAACTTAAATGGTGTGCAACTCAAGAGTCAAGAGTGCTTTATTGTCATATGGCCCAGATAGAATAATGACATTCTTACTTACAACAGCACAAGAGAATAAGCAAACAGTATTCTGCAAACAACATAATAAATGAGAAATATATATATATATATACATATATATATATATATATATATATATATATATATATATATACACACAGGACCTACACTGAACATTATTTTCTCATTTATTATATTGTTTGCAGATATATATATATATATATATATATATATATACACACACACAAATACATGCACATAAAAACAAACAAAACAAAAAAATAAAAATAAAAAAGAGACGTGAAAATATTATATTATTACAATATTATTACTATTACTGGAACGCAGCTGAAAGAGGGTCTTATTAACTTAATATTCCCAGTTACAGGGTTTCTAGCTGAAAATAGAATGGGGAATGGCAATAATGGTTAAATGAAACAATTACATCTATGAGAAAGATCATCAAAGTTTATGGTTGAATTAAAGAGGTGTGAAAGGCCAAGCAATCTACTGTGTACTACAAACAACCATACAGTTTAAGGTGAAGATAGATACAAAAACTGGATTAACTCAGCAGGTCCGACAGCACCTCTGGAAAAACACAATAAGGAGAAAAGGAGAAAAGACTGAATTGAATAATTGATGAACGAATGAATAAGTTTATTGGCCAAGTATTCACATACAAGGAATTTGCCTTGGTGTTCCGCCCGCAAGTGACAACATGACATACTGTGACAGTTAAGAATGACACATAAAACATTAAACATTAATAATAAAATAACAAATAATAATAATGAAGAAGGGTCTTGACCCAAAACGTCACCCACTCCTTTTCTTCTTAACCCGGTGAGTTACTCCAGTTTCTTGTGTCTATCTTCGGTTTAAACCACCATCTGCAATTCCTTCCTACACATATAGTCAAAGGTGTATGGAAGTGAAAATTTGTAGAGAAGTCTTTGACGAGTGTAAAAACAATGGGGCTTTGATTATGGGGGATTTCAATTACCCAAATATTAATGGAATGCAATTGGTGTTAAATATGTAGAGGATTCAGACTTCCTAAACTGTATTCAGGTTGGTATGAAGTCACCCAAACAAGAGGGGAAGCTTTTCGCTGATAATTGTTTGCTGTACCGTCCAATTAAGTCAGCTGATGATGAAGATGCTCTCCAAAAGGATCTCGATACTATGGTTGAGTGGTCACAACAATGGGGCATGCAGTTCAACCCTTCCAAATGTGAAACTAGGCGTGTCACCAGAAAGAGGAATCCAGGCGAAACATCTTACAACATACCTGGTGCCACCCTTTAAGAATCCAAACAAACCAAGTATCTTGGCATCAAATTACCTGGATCAAATGATCTGCGTTGGAATGGTCAGACTCATCATGCAACGGTGAAAGCAACAGGTGTCCTAAACTTTCTGAGGCGCAACTTTCATCATTGTACAACTTCTGTCAAGGAGAAGCTATACTTCACCCTCGTTAGACCTCATTTGGACTACGCAGTTGCAGCATGGGACCCATACACAAATAAAAACATTTCTTCCATCGAACGTGTCCAAAGACAGGCAGCTCGATTTGTTACTAACACCTATGAGAGAGAAACGAGTGTCACCAAACTTCTGAATTCTCTGGGGTGGAACCCTCTCCAAGACAGACGTGAAGCTCACCGTTTGACCTGTTTTTACAAAATGTTAAATGGTCAGCTCGACATAGATTACAAGACCTACATCAAACCCAAACCAATTAGGAGCAGATGAGGGCATTCGATGCAATTTGTGATCCCAGCTACAAAGACAGATGTGTATAGCAATTTGTTCTTCCCCCGCACAATTAAAGCATGGAATAATCTCCACGCTACTATAGTTACCCAACCAGATGCAACTAAATTTAAAGTAGCTCTTTCTTCCCAATAACCCTTTCTGGCTTAAGCCCTCTTTACCACCACCTCCAGTTTAAATTCCATTTGGAATATTTTGGAGGACCAAGAAACCAAGAACCAAGAAGCAATTTTCCATTTAGTTTTAGGGAATTAAAGGGGCTGTCCCACTGCAGTGACCTCATTGGCAAGTTTGGAAGAGTTTAGGAGAATTTGAAACACTATCATGTTGAAGACCTCCTTCGACCTTCTTTGACTATGTTGAAGACTAGTTTCGACTAGTTTCTGGAAAATTAGACCCGAATAGTGGAGAGTGAAGACGACCTCCTTTAATCTCCTTCGACCTTCCTTCGACCTCCCTTCGACTATGTTGAAGACTATCTACGACTACCCTCGATTACTTACGAATAAAATGCCGACCTACTGCATTATCCATGTCTGCCTTTATTGAGAAGTTAGTAGAGGGTATTGTGATGCTGTGGGTTTAGGTTGGGAAAGATCCTCGTATTGGGGGTGTTGAGTGTAAGGTAGGTTCTCTCATATGCTTCAGTCAATCAGTCAACGGTATCTAAGTAATAACAACTGCAGATGCTGGTTTATACCAAAGCTTGACAAAAAAATGCTGGAGTAACTCTGTGGGTCATGCAGCATATCGGAGAATATTGGCAGGTGATGTTTCAGGTTGGGACCCTTCTTCACACTGATTGCATTAAGGGGAATGGGAAGGAAAAGCTGGAAGAGAAAAGGACAAATCACGGCCGACAACAAATGACCGCAGTCGAGGGGGTTCCCTGATAGTTGGACAAAGGTGAGACATAGAATCAGGTGTGAGCCCAAGATATATACATAGTTGCAAACTGTGAGGCTAGTTAATGCATTTTTAAATTAATGGGGGTGGAGGGGGGTGGAGAAACGAGAGCAAGGTCAAGGGAGTGGGTGGGAAAATAAGAGAGCGGGGGGTGGAGAAAAAGGAGGGGGTCTTACAGCTTGACCCCCAATTGTGTACAAACACAAGCATTGTTTGTATATTGCAATTTGACTGGTGAAGTTTGGATGAGGTTGGTTCTGGAGTGTAGGCGTTCGTATTTGAACTGTTTTCTATTAGCTGTGAAGACTGACTGCACTGCTGCACGGAATCTGTTGAAGGTGTAATATTGTGGCAATAGAGATTGAGCAATGTGTTAGGGTCGTGATGCTGTTTTGTCTGACATTGATCTTCACTGAGATCAGCTCATTTGGTTTGTATCATGGATTGCAGGCAGTTGTGAAGCAAAAATGAGATGTAGGCAAATTTCAATGGGCAGCTGAATTTGAGGAGAGAGTTTCTCTAGTTCTTCGCTCTGAGTAATCGTCTTCATTCACCCCACCAGGCTCCACATTTAACTGATCAGCGTTCACCACTCCATCAACTCCAACAAAATTCCACTAATGTATCCTTCCCTCCTCCCTCAACACTTCAAGGGGGAATGCTCCCCTCGCGACGCCCTGGTCTCCAGGTCTCATGAAGCACTTAAGGGCCTGTCCCACATACGTGATTTTTTTCGCCAACTTGCTGGCACCCGTCATAGTCGCAGCAATTTGCCGAAAATTTTTAACATCTGAAAATCCAGCGGCGACCAGAAAAAGGTACGACTCTTTGGGCGACCACTCACGACCATACAGGCGTCACCACGCGGGTTTGAGCCAGATTAATAAGCAGGTTGAGCAGAAACAAGGACATTCAAAAAGGGCATCTACAGATTTTAGGCAAGGCATTTGACGAAATCCCACATGGCAGATGAGTCAATGAAGTAAAAGCTCATGGTTTCAAAAGAGGGTAGAAAATTGGATTGTAAATTGGCTCAGTGATAGAAGGCAAATTGCTGTTTCTGTATCGAGAAAAATCTGTAACCAGCGTGCCTCTGTACTCTATACCTTGCTTTGATGAACATAGGTTATTTTTTATCTTTGAGTGCAGGAAGATCATAAATAAGTCTGTAAATTATATAAATATTGGGTTTGTGGAGGAAATCTGATGGTGAAAAGGAAAGGATTAGACTGTAGGAATATGTTGATGGTTGTAGTCAATTGGGTGGTGAAGTAACAAATGTAATTCAATCCAGAGAACTGTGTGGTAAGGCCTCTGAGGAGGTGCAACACATGCAAGTGAAATACATTACAAATGGGATGATTCATTGGAGGTAGTCTCGGAAAGGGGGATCCTTCTTGAACTGCGGGGCATCTTGGACAATACATCTCACCCCCTCCTTGGCACACTGGTCAACCTGAGGAGCACCTCCACCAAGGAGCAACACAGAACGCCACAAGAGATCATTTTTCCCTGTGGCCATCAAACTGCACTCCCTCACCCCATCTTTGCACATCCCTCATCCTGGACTTTCCCATTCAATAATTTAATTTCATGCGATATGTGTAATATCACACATATGCTGTGGAATAACTGTTCACTTACATTTCATTATTATTCTAATGCACCTGACACTTTCAATCCCTTGTAACTGAATATTTTGACTGTTGGCAGACCAATTTCCCTCTGGGATAAATGAAGTTGTATCGTATCGTATACTGAGAATTATGGAAGAGCAAGACAGAAGTGTAGCTATGAGGCAAGTTGGGATAGGCTGAAGTTGTTTTATTTGCAATGGAGAGGGCTGAAGGGAAACTTAATTAAGGTGTATACAATTGAGTCGCCAAGATGGGTTAAATATAAAAGACCAGAGTTACCTCAACAGGGGATCAAATTCTAGTGGATATAGATTTGAGGTAACTGGTGGAAGAAAGATGAGGTGAACATTTTTCAGTCAGAGGAGTCTAGAAGTCACTGCCTAGGGTTGCCAACTGCCCCGTATTAGCCGGGACATCCTCTATATTGGGCTAACTTGGTTTGTCCCATACGGGACCGCCCTTGTCCTGTATTTGACTGCTACTACTCGGGTCGAGGGGACTGTCAAGTCGGAGCGCCTCACCCGTCCCGATGTAGTGCAGCCCATGGAGTGCAGCAGCAGCGCCTCGCCCGTGGCCCCGTTCGGTCGGCAGCCCGGCCAGCTGTCCGACCTCCGGACCCTTGCTTCCCGCCGACACCACCACCCCTCCTTCTCATGGCCGATCATCGGTTCATGAGTTGGATGGGGTGCCAGACTTTGCGTGCAGCAGAACTCAAAGCCTAACAGGCGGGCCTGCTGAGGAGTTTTGGCCCAGGCCGCGCAATGTCGCACGCAAAGTCCAGCGCCCGGGCCAACTCATCATTCACCCAGCCACGGCCAAGTCTGTCAATGAATTGCCGTCGGGAATTTAGAAACATAGAAACATAGAAATTAGGTGCAGGAGTAGGCCATTCGGCCCTTCGAGCCTGCACCGCCATTCAATATGATCATGGCTGATCATCCAACTCAGTATCCCGTACCTGCCTTCTCTCCATACCCTCTGATCCCCTTAGCCACAAGGGCCACATCTAACTCCCTCTTAAATATAGCCAATGAACTGGCCTTGACTACCCTCTGTGGCAGGGAGTTCCAGAGATTCACCACTCTCTGTGTGAAAAAAGTTCTTCTCATCTCGGTTTTAAAGGATTTCCCCCTTATCCTTAAGCTGTGACCCCTTGTCCTGGACTTCCCCAACATCGGGAGCAATCTTCCTGCATCTAGCCTGTCCAACCCCTTAAGAATTTTGTAAGTTTCTATAAGATCCCCTCTCAATCTCCTAAATTCTAGAGAGTATAAACCAAGTCTATCCAGTCTTTCTTCATAAGACAGTCCTGACATCCCTGCAATTTGTCCCTTATTTTGACCTTTTTTGGGAGTGAGAAAGTTGGCAACCCTATCACTGCCTGAAATAAAGTTGGACATTTACGCCTTACTTACATTCACGTACACTTACGTATACTTGAAGAGACATGATTTTCCAGGTAGTGAATCATGTATTAGAAGCTGGGATAAATGTGCACTAGGAAAAAAACTGTGTTAAAACTAACATGTGCCTGTACAGAAAGACCGAATAAACATTGAACTAGTTCTGAACAACACTTTAAAGTTGCTGTGTATCAGCGTGAATAGAGAAGCTTTGTGTGGTGTTTCATTCACAGTGTGTTTTAATATGGGAGTTCATGGTCATTGCATCAGTAGCTGGAACAAGATATATTTACACCACTGTAATAAATCAATGCTGGTTAAACATTGCAGAGAGCATCAGTTTGAAAAGATAGCTGCGGGCAAGCTGGAAAATGAGACATTTTGTATCACAAGATAACAAATCATGGGGAAGGTCATTCAACTCGTCACAGTTCAGCCATCCAAAGAGCCACAAATAATCCCATTTCAGTATCCATCTTGCTCCCGAAGGATTCTAACAACAACAACCTGCTTTTATTTGCCACAATATCGCAAGTCATTGTGCAGGGGTGTTAGACTAAAATGGGTCAGAGAGTCATAAGACTGGTCTCGGTTAGAATTAAAGCATGTTTAAAAAAAACTAATATAGAGAGTTAGTAGATGTTGGCATCTGAACCTTCCCCGTATAACTTAACTAGCAAAGAAATAAATTATCATTGGTCGGATAGTCGACGACTAAACCGTCTCCCCCACCTGTTTTGCCAGGTGAGGAGGGGGCTGTGGACCCCCAGCAGAACCAAAAACAAGACCGTTCAAAGGGTGGATGAGCTTCCAGCGAGTCAACGGTCATCCACACTTCAGTAGAAGTTGCGATCACAGTCGTACATGGCATTGTAAGGAATGATGATAAAGCACACACACACACCAAAATGCTATACTTCCAGCAGCAGGAACTGGAGGACAGAGATGTGTGGTGCGTCCGTCACCGTTCCTGTTGGAAACCAGCACCACTGCATCGCGTCTGAAGAAGGGTTTCGGCCCGAAACGTCGCCTATTTCCTTCGCTCCTTAGATGCTGCTGCACCCGCTGAGTTTCCCCAGCAATTTTGTGTACCCACTGCATCGCTAATGTTTTCAACAATGTTGAATGAATGACTCTTCATCATAATACAGGGTGTCGGGGAGATTTACTACGATGTTGCCTGGGTCCATCAAGACTCAAAACGCTCAATAACAGTCACGACAAAACAACTTAGTTGCATCATACACAATACATCGGTCTTACTCTCTACTTTTACTGTATTTACAAATGTAATACTACTCGGCATAGTGACACAGTGGCACAGCTAGTAAACTTGCCGCCTCATAGAGCCTGATACCCGGGTTCGATCCTGACCCCTGGTGCTGTCTGCGTGGAGTTTACACTTTGTCCAGTTATTCTGGTTTCCTCCCACATCCCAAAGACGTGCAGGTTTGTAGGTTAATTGGCCTTTGTACATTGCCCCCAGTGTGTAGGGAGCGGAAGGAGGGTAACATGGAACTAGTGTGAACAGGGGAACGATGGTCAGTGTGGACTCGGTGGGCCATTGGTCTGTTCCATGCTGTATCATGAAACTAACCTAAACTGTTACAAATAACACATTTTTTTGAGAAGAAGATCCATATCTGTAATCTCAACCATCCACAGGACCAGGTCAACAGATGAATTATCACTTTTAGGTTTCCCTCCTAGTGACACGTTAGCTGGTTTTATGAGTTTTTGCTGTTCCTTTATCATTGCTGGGTCCAAATCCTGGAATTACCTAACCTTAACCAATAGGGCAGTACTGTGGCACAGTGGCCTTACAGTGCCAGAGACCCGGGTTCAATCCTGACTATGGGTGCTGTCTGTACGGAGTTTGTACATTCTCCCCTTCACCACATGGGTTTCCCCTGGGTGCTCCGGTTTATTTTCACACTACAAAGGCGTACGGGTTTGTAGGTTAATTTGGCTTTGGTAAAAATTGTAAATTGTCCCTATTGCGTAAGATAGTGCTGCCAGGGGATCACATGGACACAGTGGGTCGAAGGGCCTGTTTCCGCACTGTATCTCTAAACGAAATGAAACTAAATTAAACCAAACTAAACTCGTTTGTGTGTCAGACGACGTATCGCTCGCTGTTGGCTTCTGTTGTTGTCCAACACGTTGACAGAATTGTTTGCCCAACGCATCACAGAGTGCAACGTATTGTCGTTTCCGGGGATCGCCTAGAGGAGGTTTCTGTCAAGATCCCCACTAAACTAAACTAAACAACACTGCTGGAGTATCCTTACCACACTGAGTGGTTTAAGAAGACAATTTGTCTTCACATTCTCAAGAGAAAGCAGACAGGGGGGATAAATACCGACTCAGTAGTAACACTCACATCCTGGGACCAAACAAAAGTTGTCACGCTTTGTTTTAGATAATGCTTTGGAGTATTCATATTTGCATGAAAATAATATTCTGTATTTTTATTAAATGAAATACCATACCATGTATACTTGTAAAGTAGATTTTGATCGCATTACATCTAACAAAGGTAACATTGAAACTTACAAATAACCATTAAAAATACCACACATTGTGGCCGCATAAAGGGCCTGTCCCACTTGCGTGACCTAATCAGCGAGTTCTGGTGAGTTTGCCCTCGACTCATATGCGCAGCATGGTCGACACGAGGTCGTAGGAGGTCTTCGTAACTCTCCTTCATGCTCGAGAGTGGTCTCCGCGTACTCGAGGCCTCAACTAGGTCGCAGCGTTTTTTTCAATATGTTAAAAAATGCCCGCGAGTAAGAAAAGGTCGGCGTGGAAAAAATCGATACTTTTTTTACTCGTAGGTTTAGCTGTAGTAGGTCGTAGTAGGTCCACATGTTAGTCGTAGGTAATCGAGGGTAGTCAAAGGTAGTCGTAGATAGTCTTCATCATAGTCGAAGGGAGGTTGAACGGAGATCGATTGAGATCGAAGGAGGTGGTCTTCACTCTCCACTATTCGGTGACCAATTTTCCCGAAGTTAGTCATAGCTAGTCGTAGCTAGTCGAAGCTAGTCTTCAACATAGTCGAAGGAGGTCTTCAACATGTCATTTTTTCAAACTCTTCTAAACTCGCCAATTAGGTTGCCCAAGTGGGACAGCCCCTTAAGTTCATGTTATAGGAGCAGAATTAGGACATTTGGCCCATCAAGTCTGCTTCGCCATTCAATCATGGCTGATCCATCTTTCCCTCTCAGCCTCCTGCCTTCACCCCACAACCCCTGACACCCGTACTAATCAAGAACCTATCAATCTTCACATTAAAATGACCATTGACTGGGCATCCACAGCCTTCTGTGGCAATGAATTCCACAGATTCACCACCCTTCAAAGAGAGGAGAAAGTGAGTTTCTCAGTGATAATAATACATCACAAGAAGCTTCACAGGAACATAATTGGGCAAGATTTGAAACTGAGGCATAAGGAGGAATCTGGGCAGGAGATCAAGGGATTAATCAAGGGGAAAGGGTTTTAAGGGATTGGAAGGACATATGTGCATTTGAGAGGGTATCAGGGAGACCCAGTGGTATGAACATTGACTTTTATAACTGCAAGTAGCCCTTGCTTTCCCTCTCTCTCCATCACCTCCCTTTCCCCGGTTCTCCGACCAGTCTTATGCCCCTGTCCCACTTAGGAAATCTGAACGGAAACCTCTGGAGACTTTGCGTCCCACCCAAGAATTCCGTGCGGTTCCTGGAGGTTGCAGGTGGTTGCCGGAGGTTGCAGGCAGTGGAAGCAGGTAGGGAGACTGACAAAAACCTCCGGGAACAGCACGGAAACCTTGGGTGGGGCGCAAAGTCTCCAGAGGTTTCCGTTCAGGTTTCCTAAGTGGGACAGGGGCATTACTGTCTCTGACTACATTCTATCTCTGTACCGCCCACTCCCCTGACATCAGCCTGAAGAAGGGTCTCGACCCGAAACGCCACCCATTCCTTCTCTCCAGAGGTCTCACTTAGTTACTCCAGCATTTTGTGGTCTATATTCACTATGATGTTGCCTGGGATGGAACGTGCCTGTTGCAGGGAGAGAGTGAATAGGCTGAGCTTATTTTCCTTGGAGTTCCTGACAGAGGTACACAAAGCAATGAGAGGTATAGATCAGGTGGAGAATAGAAAACTCTACAACTACAGGGCACAGGTCTTCTTATAGAGTCCACATCACAAGATTAGAGGTTGTTCAGCCAGAGTTGAACACACTTCTCGGCATCTGCATACAATGGCGTCTTGTGCTTCTTGTGCTTCTTGTGCGTGGTGGTGGAAAGATTGGTGGAAACAGGGCCGCGACGTGAACGCTCTTTCCTTGACCCCAAGACATAAGTTATAAGGTAATAGATAAGAGGTTTAGCTGGGATCTGGCTAAATACATTTTTACCCAGTGGGCGGTAGGCTGGAATGCGCGGCCTGATTGGGTGATTGAGGCAGATACTCTCACAATATGTAACAATTGTATTGAGGCAATCATTTGGCTTGGCAACATGTCAGCAAGTACTGTTCAATAGATAGGGTCCCAACCCAAAACGTCACCAAGCCATGTTCTCCAGAGATGCTGCCTGACCCAGAGTTACTCCACCCCTTTGTGTCTTTTTTTGTCAATCAATATTTGCAGTTCCACGTTTCTACATAGATAGATTCTTGCTGGATAACATGGGCTTGCTGGGCAGAAGAACATTTTTCTGTGTGGTATGACGTTAAATATCTTAGGGAGGGATACCTGAGGTATGGGTGTAGGCATGGTTGAAGGTTGTGGAACAATAAAAACCATGACTGTATTAAGATCTGGGTGGAGTGATAGGGAGAGTCATAGCTGTTATGAAATATGAATGCGTTGTGAAAAGGTTAGATTTCAGGCTTATGTGGGTTGGGAAGCAATAACAGGTGACTTGAATCTAGGGACAATAGAAGAATGGAATGTTGTAAATTGGGATATGGGCAGCAATGTTTTGAATGAAGTAAAATCTACAGAGGTTGAGAAATAATTGAAGCAGCCCATGAGAGTATTGGAATAGTCATTCCTAGATGTAACCACATCATGCTGGTTTGCTGAGGCAGAACTGAGATGGACAATGTTAAGCAGGCAATAGTTGAAGAGGGGATGAAGTCAGAACTTGCATTAATAATGTATTTGGTGACTTCAGGACATTGTGAATCATTTCATCGCCAGTGAAATAACTTTGAATTGGTTTACTGTTGTAATGTCAGACAAGTGACAACAAATTTCATAATTCAAAATCCTACAAACCAATGTGCTGTACGGTGTTGGTGGGCGATGCGGTGGCGCAGTGGTAGAGTTGCTGCCTTACAGCACCAGAAACCCGGGCTCGATCCTGACTATGGGTGCTGTCTGTACGGAGTTTGCACGTTCTCCCAGCGACCTAAGTAGGTTTTCTCCGAGATTTCCTCCCACACTCCAAAGACGCACAGGTTTGGCTTGGCATAAAAAATGCACAAATATAACATTATATTAAATGTGCAAATATACCATTAACCTAGTGTGTGTAGGGTTGTGTTAATGTGCGGGGATCGCTGGTCGGTGCGGACTTGATGGGCCGAAGGGCATATTTTTCCGTGCTGTATCTCTAAACTAAACTAAACTAAACTAAACTTTATATATATAAAGTCCATATATTGACTCAGAGACCATATCGCTTCCCCTGCTTTCTTCTCGGAGTATGAAGCTGGTCTTCTATATCTACCTGAGAGGGCAAGTGGAGGCTCGGTTTAACATGTGAAATCAGTATCTCAGGGAGTGTCCTTTGTACAATAAGTATCAGCGTCAGCTGAGAGGATTAACAATTGTTTTTGAGACAAGTTAAATAAACAAACCTTCTGACGTAGAAATGACGATGAAGGCAAAGTTAACCTCAAAATCAATTCCAACTCCTGGTCACTTATTGTGTGAGGAGACATTTTCTTGACACCAGATCTTCAGATCTAAATTTATCTTTCATTAGTTTATTCTTCAGTTCCTTGGCCCATCTGCCTGAAAAGTAAAATGATTTTCAGGTATAGCTTTCATGTTTTAAACGACCTAAATCCTAAGTGGTAAGGGTAGTTACTGGAGAGGATTCTGAGGGATAGGATATATATGCATTTGGATAGATGGAGGCTGATGGTTTTATACTTGGGAGATCATCTCACAAATTTGAGTTATTTGAAGAGGTAACCAAGGAGGTTGATGAGTACAAGGTCGTGGACCTAGCCCATGTCTATATGGACTTCTGGAAGACCTTTGATAAGATTCCACATGGTAGGTTGCTCTGGAAGGTTCGATCGCATGGCATTCAGCGGGAGCTAGCAGCCTGAATACAGAATTGGCTTCATGGTAGGAAGCAGATGGTGGTGGTGGAAGGTTAATCTTCGGACTGGATGCCTGTGACTCGCGATGTGCCTCAGGGATCGGCACAGGGCCCATTGCTGTTTGTGTTTATATCGATGATTTAAATGAGAATGTGCAAGGCATGTCTGAAGAAGGGTCTCAACCCGAAATGTCACCCATTTCTTCTCTCCGGAGATGCTTCCTGTCCCGCTGAGTTACTCCAGCTTTTTGTGTCTATCATGGTTAGTAGGTTTGCACATAACACTAAAGTAGGTGGCATTGTAGACAGTGAAGAGGATTAACAAAAAATACAGCAGGATCTTGATCAGGTGGGCAAGTGGGCTGAAGAATGGCTATTGGAGTTCAATGCAGATAATTACGAGGTGTTGAATTTTTGGAAGTTAAACCAAGGCAGGTCCTTCACAATGAATGGCAGGGTCCTGGAGAGTGTTGTAGAGCAGAGGGAGCTAGGAATACAGGTGCACAGATCTCAAAAATGGCGCCACTGGTAGATAAGGTGGTCAAGAAGGCTTTTGGTGCATTGGCCTCCATCAGTCAGGTTATTGAATATAGAAGTTGGGGTATTATGCTGCAGTTGTACAATATGTTGGTGAGGCTGCATTTGGCTTATTAATTTTGGACACACTGCTATCGGAAGGATGTTGTTAAGCTGGAAAGACTGCAGAGATGATGGATGAGGATGTTGCCAGGACTCGAGGTACAGCTATAGGGATAGGTTGAGCAGGTTAGGACTTTGTTCCTTATAGCACAAGAGAATGAGGGATGATCTTATAGAGGTGTATAAAATGATGAGGGGAATAGTTAAGATGAATGCACAGAGTCTTTTAAGCAGGGTTGAGGAATCAAGAACTGGAGGACATAGATTTAGGGTGAGTGGTGAAAGATCTAATAGGAACCTGAGGGACAACTTTTTCATTCAGAGGGTGGTGGGTATATAGAATGATCTGGTAGAGAAATCAGTTGAGGCAAGTACAATACAACATTTAAATGACACTTGAACAGTTACTTGGATATGAATGGTTTTGAGGGATATGGACCAAATGTGGGCAAAGAGGACTAACTTAGACAGGGCATCTTGGTCAGCATGGACATGTTAGGCTGAAGGGATCGTTTCTGTGTTGTCTGATTCTTGACTCCTTGATCTATGACTCTAAATTGCATTATTTTTCAGGATCTTCCTTCAGTTATCTTCTTTTAAAGTCAAAAAGCTTGAATGTTGCCAGTATATCCCTATAGCTCATAACATGTAATTGATTCGGTTTTCATCTCTGTTCTGCGCTGACTATAGAATTTCTCCTTCCTTATAGATAGCTGGTACATTTTAATTTGATCATAACACTGAGCAGTTTAGTTTGATCAGAGCATGGCACTATTTGGCCTCAACATCTTAATTCCCTGTTATTTCAGCAATGCCATTAATACCCTAATACCTCGGTAGCCTTGTTCACTGATGTTCTGTAGTTGAACACTGTTGAATTTACAAAAACTTCCTGGCCTGCCTTGGAACCACTGTTAGACAATGCAGCTATTTCCATAATGTATATTCCTATCCTTAGGGAGATATTTTCAAAGTGTTCAAAATGTTTGCAATCACACCTTGCCTCAAACATCCACCATCCACCAATCTACTTCTGTGCATTTAAATTGAGTGAGATTGAAACCTCTTCCCTGATTATCCTGGAAAATGTCCCAAGACTCTTTGGAAGAGAATTCTCAAATAAAATTTGACACTGAGTCCCATGAAGGTGTACAGTACAGTACAGGAAGCCACGCAGAATTAAAAAAAAAGTAGGTTTGAAATATCTTAGAGGGAGTGGCGGTGGTTTGGAGAGGTTTCAAGGAGGGAACCCCAGCTAAGGTATTTGAAATATATTTACCTGATGTAGTATTGATTTAATAAACACTGTTGGAATGCATCTCAATAAACTGAATGGATTCTATGAGACAGAAATCCCTTTTCTTTTTTAGTTTACTGTCTTCCGATATTAAACGTTACTATTGTCAAAGTAAATTGGTTAATATTTTTCTTCACATTTATCTCTTCTAATTGTCCCCGGACTTAAGGGTCTGTCCCACTTTCACGACCTAATTCACGACCTTTATACTCGTGGATATTTTTCATCATGTTAGAAAAAACACCCCGACCTACTTGATGCCAAGGGTACCTACGACTAGCTTCACTGCCTGCTACGACCTACCTACGACCTCCTATGACCTCGTGATTACCATGCTGCGAGTATAAGTCACGGGGCAAACTCGGCAGAGGTCGTGAATTAGGTTGTGAAAGTGGGACAGGCCCTTTAGACTTGATTCCACTGCATGGAAGAGCAGTAAAATCTCTTTTTACTTTTAAAAATAAGTTTTTGCTACTTCTGATAAAATGGAGATATTGCAAAGGCAGAAGACCTGATGATAAATTTGACCTCATTATCTATGAATATTATGAATAAAGGAGGATTAAAACCAGCATCCTGATCCAAAACCTTTTCAATTGTAATTGCTAGTGAACTAAATTCACAGCTATACCCAAGCATTCCCCTTCCCATTCCCACACAGACCTTTCTGACCTCGGTCTCATCCATTGTCAGAGTGAGGCTAAACACAAATTGGAGGAGCAGCATCTTATATTTTGCTCGGGCAGCTTACAGCCCAGAGGTATGAATATTGATTTCTCTCACTTCAGGTAGACCAGGCATTAATAATAATAATAAAACATTTTTAGGCATTCCTTCTCTCTCTATCCCCCCATCTCACCTAAGTCACACTAGCTTCTCATTTTCACCCTACAAACAGCTTACAATGGCCTGTTTCATTTATCATCTCACTTTTTTGCAAATCTTTCATTCATTGTTCTTTATCTCTCCACATCACCATCTATATCTCTCGTTTCCCTTATTCCTAACCAGCCTGAAGAAGGGTTTTGACCCAAAACCTCACATTCCTTCTCTCCAGAGATGCTTACTGTCCCGCTGAGTTACTCCAGCTTCTTGTGTCTATCCCAAGCACCAACCCTTTGTTCCTTTGATAAGATACATTCATTGTTATATGGTATATAGTGTTCTTCATGGATCAGTCCAGGGCCTCAAAGGTTCCGCATATGTGGAGGAAGGAATGGAGAGTTGTCCATGTGTTAGCAAAACATGCTCCTGGGAACAGTGCGTTGTATTGACTGGACTGGGAAGTGATAAGAGGACATAGAAGAACTGAGGAGGCAAAACAAAGATGGATAAAGTTCAAGGGAAATGGGAAATCATTCATTTTGGATATGAGAAAAATAAATTAGAATAGTTTCTTGCTAGTGGCATTCTGGGTGTAGTTTTGAGTATCTACAAATCAATGTTTCATAACTTCTTTCCTAAAGCTCCACACCTTTCTGCTACTCCTTCCTTGTTTAAGAATATTTATATCTACTGGCAAAAACACTGTCATGTGTTCTTGTTTATCCACATATGGATCAGTGTCAAATTTTGTTTGATAACCAGTGTAAAGGGCCTTGGGCCATTTCTCTCGGGAGGTTATTCTTCAGATTCAATACTGACCTGACATTGCAAAAATTCATTGGATCTTCTCCTGTTTCCATCACTTGGTCCACTACTGTCTAATACCTTTCCCTTTAAGGTAGTGGAAGGTAAGACCTTTTTTTCACCCAGTTTTATTCCACCAGGGAGGACTTACCTTCCACTACCTGCAACCTCTGGCAACCAGCTTCAACTAGCATCGCAACCGGCTTCAACTAAAAAATCACCGATTTTTAAAACGGCAACCTATTTTTAGACGCGGCCGGTTTTGAATTTCTTTGAAATAATCGCCGGAACATAGAAGAAGCGGAAACCACTTTTCGACCATTAGGGAGACTGACAAAAACCTCTGGGAACCACACGTAAACCTTGGGTGGGGCGCAAAGTCTCCAGAGGTTTCCGTTCAGGTTTCCTAAGTGGGACAAGGCATAGTCATACACTGTGGAAACAGGACCTTCGGTACAACTTGCCCACACAGCCCAACATGTCCCATCTACACTAGTCCCACCTGCCTGCATTTGGCCCATATCCCTATAAACCAACTTATCCACGTGCCTGTCCAAATGTTCCTTAAACGTTGCGCTAATGCCTGCCTCAACTATCTCCTCCAGTAGCTCATTCCATACACTACCCACCCTTTGTGTAAAAAAGGTACCCCTCGGCTTCCTATTAAAACTTCCCCATTCACCTTAAACCTATGTCCTCTGGTTCTCAATTCCCCTGCTCTGGGCAAGAGACTGTGCGTTTTACCCGATCTATTTTGAGTCACCCAAGTGATTTTGTACACTTCTATAAGATCACCTCCTCATCCTCCCGCACTCCAAGGGATAGTCCTAGCCTGCTCAACCTCTCCCTATAGCTCGGACCCTTGAGTTCTGGCAACATCCTCGTAAATCTTCTCTGCACTCTGTCCACCGTGACACCATCTTTCCTATAACATGGTGCCCAAAACTGAACACAATACTCTAAATGTGGCCTCACCGACATCTTGTATAACTGCAACGTGACCTCCCAACTTCTATACTCAATACTCTGACTAATGAAGGCCAAAAAAGGGATAGTCTTTCAGATTCATTTTCAGTTATGGGACATTGAACTTTTTTAACACTTGTTAAGACACAAAAGGCCGGAGTAACTCAACGGGTCAGACAGCATCTTCTAAGTCTTCTAAGAACACTTGTATATTATAAAAGGTTTTAGAAGTAGGGGAAGGGATTGAAGATTTGGAAAAAAGGATCTGGAATGTGGGAGTTGGCAAAAAGGTAAAGTTTTCGACTTTATTTTAATGAATGTTCACGTGGAATACCTGACCTGATATCAGCTGTCAGGATTGAAGTAAAAGGACAAAACAGAAGAAAGACATTATAGACCTTACATTTAGAATAATGCCCTCTCTAACATATCCTGTCATACTCTTGCGTTTGATAAAATATAAAGTTGTAGCGGCTCGCAAGGGTCGGGCCATTTCCACTATCGAACCCCTCGACACGGGAATGGATGAGTCTGGGGGCAGCCCTTAGTTACAGGGATAGAGGGAGGTTGCACCTAAACCCCTGCCCTTTACCCCAAAGATCCTACAGCGAGCAAGATCGACCGCTCGACGAAAAAGACGTAGTACGGTCATGGGCAGATTCATGGGTAATTTTTGGCCCCATTTCCGTAACCGGCTTCCGGCTCCGCACCAAAGATCCCGTAGGATAATAGTGCGGAGACGGAAGCCGGTTACGGAAACATCCTCGTAAAAATAAAAGTTATTTGGTAAAAATCTTCTCCTCATTTTCAGAATTATAATTTATTAACACAAACAGTTCCCCAGCAACATTGATTACACTGCGAGTTGAGTCGGGTCGGGTCGGGTCCGGTTACTGAAATGGATGAAAAAAAGGCCCACGTTCCGTTCCGTTACGTACTACACGTCAGCCCATTGCATTTAACAGGATTGGTCTAACTTGCTCCGCTATAAGATCTTTGCTTTATCCCTGTTGCAGACTCTTGTAGACTCGTCTGGTCAGGAGAAGGACAGTGATTTAAATACCTCCCGAAGCACCTGGCTCCTCGCCTTCACTTCGGGATTATCGTCACGCCACAAAGTCAAGCAATATTAATCCAATTCTTGACTTTACTCCAAGTTTAGATGCACACACTGGAGTTATTGTTCTCTCCATGTGGCATCCTTGCCCTCTTAAATAACTTATTGTCTGGATACCACATTCTCTACTTTCCAATTAAGATTTATGATATATAAGTACAGCTGAAAGTGTTTCAAATTAATTTTCCACACAACACAGTTCAAAGGAGCGAAGGAGAGAGAACAAAACATTCCATAACCGTGGCAGGGTTTCAGCCTCAAAATACTGGACTGTCACTCGCCCCTCTCCTGTTCCTCCACAAAGCAATGGCGTCCAGATGAAATATATTCGTACTGGAGACAGACACAAAAATCTGGAGTAACTCAGCGGATCAGGCAGCATCTCTGGAAAAAATGAACAGGTGACGTTTCAGGTCGAGACCCTTCTTCAGACTCGAAGAAGGGTCTCGACCCGAAACGCCACCTATTCCTCTTCTCCAGAGATGCTGCCTGACCCGCTGAGTTACTCCAGCTTTTTGCGTCTATCTTCGGTTTAAACCAGAATCTGCAGTTTATTCTGGTTTGACTTCAGCATCAGAATCAATGAAAAAGCAATATCTCTGTTTTCTAGAGTTGAGGAAACATTTTACTTTGCATAAACCGGAGACAATATTTTGACGGTATGATTTCCTTGATGTGCTTGCAGTTTAGCTTCTGAAGTGGGAGCTTAATTTATACCGACTGATGACAATGCACAAGTTGACTGAGATAGAGCCATTTGCATTTCCACAGGATGGATGAGAATTACCGGAGAGTGAAATGTTGTCAAACAAGGTTCTATGTCAAACGTGTTTCCATCACATCAGAGGATTGTCATGGTTACATCGGTTGTGACGTTGAATGTATTTTGGGAGGGTTAATTGCTGTCAACAGCTTTCCTAACGGTCTCTGTTTCTCTTTACAGCTATGGTCTTGCCCGGGCTAATGACCATGTGTGTCCCTTGAGCAACTGGTGAGTTGACTTTTTTAAATTTATTAATTTATTAAAACCAAGTAAATGTAGCTTGAAATGTTGGTGCTGCCCTCTCCAGCTATAGCCACCCCAATCAAACGAGAGCTTCCTGAAGCCAGTGCATCAAACCTTATTTGCACTGTTAAGAGGTTTTCTCTTAGTTGAACGCTGGCTTTAGACAATAGCATATTACTGAACCATTGTCAGTAGTTGCCATGCAATGGTTTCAGTTCAGTTTAGTTTATCGTCATGTGTACCGAGGTACAGTGACAAGCTTTTGTAACATGCTAAGCAGTCAGCGGAAAGACAATACATGATTACAATCGAGCCGTCCACAGTGTATAGATACATGATAAGGGAAGGGCATACTGTTCACTGCTTACAAGCGGCAATATATCAAGTGGCGAGATGGGAGAGGAAAGAGATAGCCCCGTCTAGAATACTTCATTCATTTTTGCACATGACTCCTTATGAAGATAGACAAAAATACTGGAGAAACTCAGCGGGTGAGGCAGCATCTATGGAGCGAAGGAAACAGGCAACGTTTCAGGTCGAAACCCTTCCTTATGAAGAATCTACCGGTCTTAATTGCGGCACAAAATGAATTTAAATCGAATGGACACATAGCAGAAACTAAGTTTATATTCAGTTCAGTTTAGTTTATTGTCACATGTACCGAGGTACAGTGAAAAGCTGTTGTGCCTGCTATCCAGTCAGCAGAAAGACAATACAGGATTACAATCATTTACCATTCACAGTGTGTAGATACTTGATAAGGGAATAACGTTTACTGCAAGGTAAAGGTATTGTGTCGTGTATAGAAGGTTTGATTACATTTATAACGGATTTATCAGAGTATGTAGTAGCCATTTAGCTTAACTCAGTATGTTATAACTACGTTTAAGAAGGAACTGCAGATGCTGGAAAATCGAAGGTAGACAAAAATGCTGGAGAAACTCAACGGGTGAGGCAGCATCTATGGAGCGAAGGAAATAGGCAACGTTTCGGGCCGAAACCCTTCTTCAGACTGATGTGAGGGTGGGGAGGAAGAAAGGAAGAGGTGGAGCCAGAGGGCTGAGGGAGAGCTGAGAAGGGGAGGAGAAAGTAAGGACTACCTGAAATTAGAGAAGTCAATGTTCATACCGCTGGGGTGCAAACTGCCCAAGCGAAATATGAGGTGCTGCTCCTCCAATGTACGGTGGTCCTCACTCTGGCCATGGAGGAGGCCCAGGACAGAAAGGTCCGATTTGGAATGGGAGGGGGAGTTGAAGAACTATAACCAGTTATCTTTAAATTTTATCTGCCTGTAATTCTGGCGCAGACTCCCAAGGAGCTTAGTTTAGTTTTATGAAGATCGTGGGAGAGACATAGTTTTCGACCATGCACGAGCATGACCACGAGGTTGTTTGAAACGTACTTATACAAGAAGAAACTTTTATGATTAATCTTACTGCTTGCACTACTACAATAAATAAACTATTAATCAAGAGACTGTTTTTGGAAGATTCAGCTTTCGATGGCATTGAATGTCTCATGGAGAGCTCGTGGGTGCGTATAGATTACCTTCTGATCCACGGTCACCAATTAAGGTGACTATCACGGACTAAATCCTTGTCACTGTCACTGCAGAGCAGATACAGATTCTGTTGGGAAATTCAGGACAAATGAACATGAACATTCAGAAGTGGGATCAGAAGATATTATTATGCACAAAGGGTAATAGCAATCTGGAACTCTTAAAAACGATAGGATCTCCGACAATGAAAACTTTCATGACTGAGGTTTTTTTTAATTGGGTAATGTGTCAGTGAGTATAGATTAAAGGAGATAAATGGGAATTTAAGTGTAGATTAGATAGGAACCAACTGAATGAAGGAATAAGCCTGAGGCATTGAATGATCTACTAATGTTTCTTATGAAACAAGACTAAAGAGGATTGGAGTGAGATCGAATAAGTGAGACTATTTGATGCCAAATTGTGTTCTTTGGAGTTCTTGCTTAATACTGAACTGTTTAAAAAAGATGTCTGAATCATGTAATCATGAAGCAAAAGTAAGCAAGCTTGTCTTAGACTGCTTGCGTATAAATTATCTGAGGTGTCTGCTCTCTTTTTTTTGCAGGGTGTACAATCGTACTTGTTCTGTTCAAGTCTTGGTGAAATGTTGTGCAATTGAAAACATGCCATTCGTAAGGTAAGGAGAGGATCGCAATGATCTTAGCAGTAATGCTTATGAATTCAAGACAGACAGGTACTCCAACATCATACGTTCTCAGAAATCCCAATATTGTGTAGGAAGGAATTGCAGATGCTAGTTTTAACTGAAGATAGACACAAAAGGCTGGAGTAACTCAGCGGGTCAGACAGCATCTCTGGAGAAAAGGAATAGGTGACGTTTTGGGTCGTGACTCGTCTTTAGTCTGAAGAAGGGTCTCGACCCGAAATGTTACCTATTCCTTTTCTTCAGAGATGCTGTCTGACGCACTGAGTTACTCCAGCCTTTTGTTAATCCTAATATTGTGGTTAATTTGATTGAGATATCAAAAAATTATGAAGGGTGGTGACAATAATTGATAGAATAAGACGTGTTTCCATAAATCTAAGGGCTTAAGATGGGACAACAAAGTTTAAACATTAGAAATTTGGAACGCAAAGCAATGAAAAAGAATTACAGAGACTTACAAGGTTGGATGGTTCATTGGCAATGTTAGTGGAGGAGACCATGGTTAAGATGGTACTCATTTTATGAACCACTAAGGTCACCATATGGACAAAGAGAGGATGTACACATTTTCTCTTGTTTGTTCACCTGCTGTCACATTGGGAAGAACAAACAAGATGGTCGCCCCTTTACAGGAAGGAAGTGGAAGTTTTGGAAGGGGTGAAGAGGAGGAGGGTGAAGAACAGAATGGTGCCTGGATTAGAGGATATTAACTGCAGGGTCAGGTTGGATAGACTGAGATTGTTTCCTCTGGAACATTGGAGGTTGAGGGTAGACCAGATAGAAGTATATATAATTATAAGAGACATGGATAGGCTCGACAATCAGAACATTTTTCCCAGGAACAAAGTATCAAATACTGGAATGCATTGCCTTAAAGGGTGAGGGACGGTTTAAAAGAGATGTGTAGGGCAAGTTTTTTTACACAGAAGGTGCAGTAGTGGGTACCTGGATTGCATTGCCTGGGGTAATGGTGGAGACAGGTATGATAATGGCATTTTTAGAGGCTTTTGGATAGGTATGTGGATATGCAGGAAATGGAGGGATATGGATTATGTGCAGGTAAATACGAGTTGGTCTTGATATCATATTCAGCATGGACATTGTGGGCCGAAGGGCTTATTTCTGTGCTGTCCTGTTCTATGCTCTATATGTTAACTATGTATATTTTCTGTATACAAGTAATTGATTTAACCTACCCGTAAGGATCCCTCTGAGGCCTTTATCTTAGAATAAAGGGAGGTCATTTAAGACTGAGATGAGAAAAAACTTTTTCACCCAGAGAGTTGTGAATTTGTGGAATTCCCTGCCACAGAGGGCAGTGGAGGCCAAGTCACTGGATGAATTTAAGAGAGAGTTAGGTAGAGCTCTAGGGGCTAGTGGAGTCAGGGGATTTGGGGAGAAGGCAGGCACGGGTTATTGATAGGAAAAGATCAGCCATGATCATAATGAATGGCGGTGCTGGCTCGAAGGGCCGAATGGCCTCCTCCTGCACCTATTTTCTATGTTTCTATGTTTCTATGATTGTCCTGTGATAGTCAATATCCGAGGAGCGAAGGGCCTGACCATTCTGTGCAAGGAATCAGATCGAACATTTGAGGGCCATGTCCCATGCATGAATAATTTCGTAGGTAGTCGAAGGACAAGAGTGTATTAGAACCAACTAGCAGGACAACCGCTTGGAATTATTTTCTGCTGCTTGTGTGGAAGGTAACCTCAGCATAAATTATTTAAGATGACTGCCCTGTTTCTGCAGTGTGATTTTTATGTAATTCCATGCCACCAACATTAGTTAACTGAAGAAATTCTGTCAGATCAGTTAGTATCAAAATTAGAATGACAGGTTAACAACTTCACCTCATTAGAATAGTCATTGTCTTGAGTACAATATGGAAAACACACAGCTTCTTCTTGCTGCTATCAAAATTTTGAATGGTCCTGTCATGAGCTAGGGTGTAGCCCAGATCTTCCAACCTACCTTGTTGAGCACCTTGCACTTTTAAAAAAAAATCTGCACTTTATAATTGTAATGCTCTAACACCACAAAATTCTGCACTCAGGCATTTATCTCTTTACACCAGCCGTTGTACTTTTGTATGGCTTGATTGAACTCATGCATTGTATAACTTGACTGCATATAGCATGCAAACAACTTTTTTCACGGTATTTTGATACGCGTGACAACAATAAACCTATACTAATACAGAAACTGTGAACTCTTTGTAAATCAAAATGCATAAAATTGCAGCCACAAGACATTTTGATAAATCTCCTTTTCGGGCGTATGCATGCTTTCTTTCAGCATTCCAAGCTGCGTAAAAAAGTGGCACTGTGTACTTACATATGATTATTTGTTAGTTTGTTCTGATAATACATATATTTATGCCTTATAGTCATGGGGGACTAGAGAAGACGAGGAGGTCCCAGTCATTGTAAGGCAGAGGTCCTCGACTACCAAAGCAATTGTTTGTTCATGAGAGAATGCTGGGAGAACAGCAGAGGGGAGGGGTGAGTGAGTAAAAAAGTGTGGCCCAATGGTTAGTGTTTACACTTCACAACTTCAGAGACCCCAGTTTAATCCTGACCCTAGGGGTTGTCTGTTGATCTTGCTGGCCTTCCACCCTGCACTCGACCACTTGGACAACAGACTCATGGGCGGCAGGCTGTTGTTCATCTGCATGATGCGTGACGTTAATGCTATCATCCCTTCCATACTCATCATAAACCCCTGAGAACTAGTTCCTAATGCAACTGGGTCCTCAAATTCCTCATCTTCCTCCTTTGCAGACTTTAATCAGTGCCATTGTTGGGCAGGACATGTAGCAGCCTGAAGTCCCACAACACTAGGTTCAGGAACAGCTACTTTCCTATAATTATCAAGTCCTTGAACTGACATGGACAATCCAAACTCTACCTGGGCAATGGAACAGCATGAAACACCATTGCAGCACAATGGACCTGTTTTCCATTTTGCACCAATTTCTGCACCAATTTTTGCACCAATTCTTGTTTTGCACCAATTCTTGTTTTGCACCAATTCTTGTTTTGCACCAATTCTTGTTTTGCGGTCTCTTTCTGCTCATTCTTGTCTTGCAGAATATATGTGCAATTCATACATCATTTATAATTTTGTCTGCTGTCTGAGTCTATGTGTGTGTGTGATGCTGTTGCAAGCAAGGTGTGCATTATACCTGTACCTCACAACACTTGCGCATATGATAATGAACTCAACTTGACTCTGGGTGGTGCGGATTGGACCAGATTGTTAGAATACACCGATTTAAACACAATAAAGACAAGACAATGGTTGCCAATTACCAAGTAGTGGTCTAACTATACCAGTCCTCATTCCTCGAGATAGCTTGGACTCATTATTCCTATCCACCTAGTCCTTGTCTCACCCTTATCTCCCAATCTCAAAGCGATAAAAACAATTAACATTCTACGCAAAGGCCTGCTGGATCTCCCAGTTACTAACCATTCTAACTCCTCTTCCCATTCCCACTACCAGTCTGAAGAAGGGTCTCAACCCAAAACGTCACCCATTCCTTCTCTCCAGAGATGATGCCTGTCCAGTTGAGTCACTCCAGCTTTTTGTGTCTACCCACACTGACCTTTCTGTCCTGGGCCTCCTCCATTGCCAGGGTCAGATGCGAACAGGAGGAACAGCACTCATATTCTGCTTAGGGAGTTTATAACCTAATGGTATGAACATTGAATTCTCCAATTTCAGGTAACTAATCTGCATACAAACCCTCCCTTTTTTTGCCCCTATCTTCCCTGCACCCCACTTAGAGTTGCAGCTTTTCCCCTTCCCCATTCAAGCAAAGAGAGATAGCGGTGCAAGATCAAAAGGAATAGGAGTAGAATTAGGCCATTCGGCCCATCAAGTCTATTCCGCCATTCAATCATGGCTGATCTATCCCTCCCTCCTAACCCCATTCTCCTGCCTTCTCCCCATAATCTCTGACACTCATACTAATCAAGAATCTATCTATCTCTGCCTTAAAAATATCCACTGACTTGGCCTCCACAGCCTTGTGTGGCAATAAATTCCACAGATTCACCACCCTCTGACTAAAGAAAATTTTCCTCATCTCCTTCCTAAAATAATGTCCGTTAATTCTGAGGCTATGATCTCTAGTCCTACACTCTCCCACTAGTGGAAACATCCTCTCCACATTCACTCTATCCAAGCCTTTCACTATTCTGTATGTTTCAATGAGGTTCCCCCCTCATTCTTCTAAACTCCAGCGACTACAGGCCCAGTGTCGACAAATGCTCATCGTAGGTTACTGTAATGTATTGCAATATAGTGAATTGTGCTGGTCATAGCAGTGTATCAGTGCATAAAATATGCAGCCAAAGAAAAATATTGGAGTATACTGATAGTGGTTGTGTACCAGTGTGTCATCATCATCAGCGGTCACTCGAAACAAATATGACTGTCCTCTTTTGGGAGGATGCCTGTGCGTGACTTTGTTTAACGTGGGGAGACTGGTGCACAGACAGCCACCACACAGTCCTTGACAGATCTGGGTCAGGATCCAGTGGCATGGAGTCCAAGACGACCGGAGACCCTTTTCTGCTGCAGCCTTCATCCGCCTTCCCAGCCGTTGTGACGCTCCACTAAGGTCAGCCATCATCCTCCGCCTGTTCCACCGCTGAGATCTTGGTTGGATTGCTCTTTGTCAGGGGCCTCCCCCTCGACCTTACCGCCATGGGTGGCCCTACCAGGAGAATAGCTCCAGACGGCATCGCTCTCAGGATCTCAGGACCACACAAGCTTCTCCACCACGACAAGGTGACAATCCACAGAGAAGGTGCCAGTGTGTACTGCCAATGAAAGCATACTGGTGGTGTTAAAGGATGTACTGCAGTGAAGAAATAAGGAGCCGCAGATGCTGGTTTACAAAGGAGTAACTCAGTGAGTTAAGGGCCTGTCCCACTTGGCTGTCATTTGCGCCTCACACAGATGGCGCACGAATATTTTGTGCATCACAAAATCCTAGGAAGGCACGCGCGGCCGCACGTCACTGCCTATGTCATCGCGCACCATACGCGCATCACGTGCGTGTCACAACGCGCGCATCGTGCGTAGTGACGTGTAAATAAAGACGCGTAAATTACGCGCAAATGATGACCAATTTGGACTTAAGGTAGCAGCATTGGAGAATGTGGGTGGGTGACATTTCTGGGCTGAAGAAAGATCACGGCCCGAAACGTCACTTATCCATGTTTAGTAATGCTGCTTGACCCACCGAGTTACTCCAGCATTTTGTGTCAGTACTGGAGTGAACTTGTGGTGCAAATGACCTAGAGTTGAATCTGAGTAGCAAAGGCAACTTTCTTGAAACACTCCATGTGGTTTCCCTGAGGAGTATGAGTTGTACCGAAACTAAAGTGTACGTTGATACATTGCGGTGAGATAAGCCCAATGCCTCGCAGTTTGTGTTGAGTCTTTGCTCGATAATGTTGCTGAATATAACCACTGCTAATATGAAACAGGTGGAGTTAAAGCCCCTGGCAAGGGAGAGGCATTCATCAAGTAATGGTTTTGTTATTTGTCACGAGCAACTCAAAAACAGGCAGAGATGTTCGATGGTATGGAGCGCTGATGTACTTAATGTAATCGAAAAGCAAAAGCTGTAGACCCAATCTGAATTGCTTCTTCCTGGGACAGGAACGGTATCTTTGGATTGAACTTTTACAATTAATACATCTAATTGATGATCTTTCAAGAAACTGCAGGGAACTGTGGACGCAGCCCAGACCATCACCCAAACCAACTCTTCCTTCCTTCCAATGACTCCAGCTACACCTCACGCTACCTCGGCAAGGCCACCAGCATAATCAAGGACCAGTCTCACTCCCTCTTCTTCCCTCTACCATCAGGCAAGAGATACAGTAGTGTGAAAACACATGCCTCCTGATTCAGTGCCAGTTTCCTCCCAGCTGTTCTCAGGCAACTGAACCATCCTATCAACAACTAGAGAGTGATTCTGAGTTACTATCTACCTCATTGGAGACCCTAGAGTATCTTTCTTCTTCTTCTTGCGTATGGCGTGCACAGCCTAAAGTTGTTGGACAACTTGTTTAGGAAGGAACTGCAGATGCTGGAAAATCGATGGTACACAAAAATGCTGGAGAAACTCAGCGGGTGCAGCAGCGTCTATGGAGCGAAGGAAATAGGCAACGTTTCGGGCCGAAACCCTTCTTCAGACAACTTGTTCTATTTGATCTTCCGTTTGTGCATGTCGAGTTGATTGCATTAGTCGAAAGAGGGCGGACCACGTGAAGGTTGCAATCTTCCACCCCAGAGTATCTTTAATCTGGCTTTACTGGACTTTATCTTGCTTTAAACATTATTCCTTTCATCATGTATCTACACTATGGATGGTTCGATTGTAATCATCTTTCTGCTGACTGGTTGGCACGCAACAAAAAGCTTTTCACTGTACCTCGGTACATTTGACAATAACCTATACTAAACTAAACTTTCTTCAACTTCTCCCTCCATTGGTGCTACCCGGCCAGCTAATTATTTCCAGCATTTTCTATTTTTATTTCCTGGGCACATGGGTTCAACTAAACCGACCCTCACACACACACACACAACTGGAGACGGAAGAGATGAAGAAATTGACTTGCTAAGAACTGAATACTTGAGCTCGAGGAGGCTCAGGAGACTTAAGAGCTGGTCATAGAGTCAACATGTCTCAGTTCCATAGTCCCACTTGCCTGCGTTTGGTCCATATCCCTCCAAACCTGCCCTATCTATGTACCTGTCTAACTGTTTCATAAACATTGTGATAGTCCCTGCCTCGACTACCTCCTCTGGCAGCCTGTTCCATACACTGTGTGAAAAAGTTACCCTTCAGATTCCTATTAAATCTTTTGGCCTCCACCTTAAAAAAAGTCACGGAAAGTGAGTGGAATACTGAACCAAACAATGTACAGTTCTGAGTTTAAGAAGGAACTGCAGATGCTGGAAAATCGAAGGTAGACAAAAATGCTGGAGAAATTCAGCGGGTGCAGCAGCATCTATGGAGCGAAGGACATAGGCAACATTTCGGGCCGAAACCCTTCTTCAGACTGGATGGATTGACATCTAGATAACTCAGATTTGTTCCCGTGGTGTATCACCCCCCCCCCCCCCCCCCTTTCTCCTCCAGCCTCACCTCTAACCTCCCAAAACACCCAAATAGACTGGATCTCATCAAAGAAATGTGAGCAGATTGAGATCAGGATATATTTGATTCAAAGCAACACATTATAATCTCTGTCTCTTGTGTGAAAATAGTATCACTCATTTGCTCACCGCCTGTTCCGCCTTTCCACGTAAGACCAGCCTCTCATTGCGCTGTTTCCTATGAATGTAAAAAACCTCTTTAAAAAGGAATATTAATGTCGTCCTATCTGAAATCTGAACCTCGATTTTTCTGTTCAATAAATGAGAACGTTCTGTTACTATTCCCGGTTACTTCCTGTATCCAGTGACTAATGGAATAGATAAGGGGGAACGAATGGATGTGATACGGTGGGATTTCCAGAAGGCTTTTGATAAGGTCCTACGCAAGAGATTGTTCAATTAACGTTAGAGCACGTGAACTTGGAGTTAACATACTGACGTGGATTGAGATTAGGTTAGTGGAGTGAAAGCAAAGAGTGGGAATAAGTGGATCCTTCAAAGGCTGATACGGTTGATTAAAATGGAAATTGTAGATTGCTTTCTTCAGAGAAGGTTTGATTTCAGTAGTAGGGAAGTTTCATTGCACTGAGTTTGAATCTCAGTATTATGTGGAGTTTTGTTCTACTTAAAAAATAAGACACTCTCTATCAAGGGAGTGTGCCAGAAATTCATATTTTCCATATATGAAAGATTGAATTAAAAGGGAGTTTCAAAAGATGTGAGGAAGTCTCATTGAAACTTAGATCATTCGCAAAGGGCTAGACAGGATAGATGCTCTCCCTGGCTGAGAAGGCTCTGAACACATGGTGTATTTTGATAATAAAACTAGACTGCGATAGGAGACATTTCTTCACTTAGAGCAGTGGTTCCAACCTTTTTTAGCTCATGGCCCCCTTGGGATCTTTTAATTTTTCTGTGCCCCCCCCCCTGACATTATTAACGGAAAAAAAGTACTTAAATATTATAATACCTTCCATAAAAATATCAGTGTTTATTAATTGCACATATATTCTCTTTTATTCTATTCCACAAACATCAAAAATATTTCAACTACATAGATTTAAATTTATTAGAACTGAAATTTAAGAGGCAACATGGTGGTAGCTCTGTGGCCCCCTTCATTGAACCTGTGGCCCCCTAAATCCCAAAAATTTTCTGTGGCCCCCCTGAAATTTGCCATATGGCCCCAGGTTGGGAATCACTGACTTAGCGGGTAATGGGCACTTGGAAATTTCTAATCTGGGTGGCTGTGGAAATTGAGTTGTTACGTTCATTCCAAACAATCGATAGATTGTGTAGGAAAGAACTGCAGATGCTGGTTTAAACCGAAGATAGACACAAAGAGCAACTCAGCAGGTCAGACAGCATCTCCTGAGAAATGGAATAGGTGACGTTTCGGGTTGAGAAGAAGTGTCTCGATCCGAAATGTCACCTATTCCTTTTCTTTAGAGATCGATACATTTATGGGCATCAGGGCTATCCAAGGATATGGGTATAGTCCTGATACTGACGAATACTCCTGTTCTTTTTCTTATATTCTTATGCACCCGTTTATTCGGGTTTTTACAAAGCATGCACTAGAACACCAAAAAGCTTGTGTATCTCAGAGTTCTGCAATCTGGAGAGTCACTCGAAACAACAACCGGCTCCTCTCCCTGCGCTGTAGAACGGAGCGGTTCAGGAGATCCTTCATCCCTGCAGCCATTAGATTTTTTAATTCGGACTGCTAGGCTGTAGGGGGGTGCGTTTTTGCATTTTTTAATTGTTAATTATTGGCCTTTTAAAGTATTTATTGCTCTCAGGTAGTGTCCACATTGTATTTTATGTATTTTCTGTCTGCGTTTGTTTTGAATGTGTGGGTTTGTTGGTTGGAGGCTTCTGGACATCTGAATTTCCCTGAGGGGATCAATAAAGTATTTATTATTATTATTATAATAATTATTATTATTATTATAATAATTATTATTATTATAATAATTATTATTATTATAATTATGTACACCCGAATTATTATAATTATAATAATAATAATAATTATAATAATAATAATTACGTGGGATCCCACGTATTATTATTATTATTATTATTATTATTATTATTATTATTATTATTATTATTATTATTATTATTATTATTATTATCTCTCAATATTTGGATAACATTAATTAAAATGGATGAGTTTTCATTTTCCACGTTTCACTACTTTTGTCAGATCCTTGCCCTTCTCACGTATCGTAACTCACTCCCCTCCACAGGTTCTCTTCACAACATACCTTCCTATTTTGTCACTAACGAATTTAGCAACTATTCCTTCTGTGGCTTAATTCACCATTTATAGACATTGTAAAAAATGTAACTCGTGCATTGATACCTCTTGTTACATCTTAAAAAGACAAGTTTATAGTTACTTCCTATTTCCTGTTGACCATATCATCTTTTATCCAATAAGTCATGTCCTACACCGCAAGTTTTTATCTGCCTTTTTATAATTCTGCGTTTGTGTGTGTTTTTGTGGTTTTATGACTGTTGGCAGATCAATTTCGCTCCTGGGATAAATAAAGTTCTATCATATCATATTGTATCATATCGTATTGTATCGTTCAACACAGATGCAGGGAACAAGATCCCATAGATTTTAATGAGGATTTTAGGTCTATGGATTAGGAGGTGACTTTTTTAGTGTGTGCATGTGTGTGTGTGTGAGAGAGAGAGAGAGCGAGAAAGAGAGAGAGAGTGAGAGAGAGAGAGAGAGAGAGAGAGAGAGGGAGAGGGAGAGATAGAGAAAGTGTGTGAGAGAGTTTGTGTGCATGTGTGTGAGAGAGAGAGAGAAAGAGAGGGAGAGAGAGAAAGTGTGAGAGAGAGAGAGAGAGATAGGGGGGGAGAGAGAGGGAGGGGGAGAGAGAGAGAGATATAGGGGGAGAGGGGGGGGGAGAGAGAGAGAGAGGGAGAGAGAGCGAGAGAAATCCCACGTATTTTTAATCGGGTGAAAGGAGGATCAGTAGCTGTAGATGATGTCCTTCGGCAGATTCATGACCTGATTTAATTTCAAGTAGCTGTATTTCACTGTTTGCTGTATCCAAGGCTTCCCCGATGCAAGAAGTGCAATCGGCATCTTTTGCCAGGGCAGTCACTTTAAGCTGTTACATCTAAAATGAATAGCAGGGATTGTTGAATGTGTACATTATTTAATGAAGTGATGTAGTTGCTGCAGCAACAGTCCTTGCCTGATTACAGAACAGAGTCCAGTGGGATATTACTGATGTCATGATATTACATGTCTGACATTAAAAATGATTGACTATTTATCTTTAATGGCAGTCTGTGGCCTTTGGCACTGTGAGTCCAGACTACTGTACGTCTCGACTTTGCATCCTACCTGCAGCCGCAGCCACGTACACCCCCTGCAGATCCTTTATGAAGTAGTCTGGAAGTACTCTAGGGAGGAGAGGCCAGATCTTGGCAATTGGGTGAGATGTGGACAAGGTGGAGAGGAAGCTGCGGTTCGGGAAGAAGGAAGCAGAGGCAGGGGGAGCTGGGAGAATGGTGGGAGGAAGTACAATTAGAGTACTTGAAGTACTCGCCAGGAGTGGTCTCCTCAGTCGCGCAAAAAGTCGTAGCGTCTTTCTGGTCACCGCTAAATTTTCAACATGTTGAAAAATTTTCGGCGACAGTGGGTTTGACGCCAATGAGCGTAGCTTGACTTCTCCTGACGTGGGTGGAGGTCGTTGGTTGTCACCAGGATGACGTAGGTTTTCGCCTGTTTTTCGGCAACCTACTACGACTATGACAGTCGCCTAAAAAATCGGCAAGTGGGACAGGCCCCAGGCCCCTGTAAGGATCCCAGATAATCAATTTCTCATCCAGAGCCACTCTGCCATGTGATTTCATGTTATTTGTGGTCTCCTGCTTCCTCGTCTCTGAATAAAGAGCATTATCTCCACCATCATATCTGACTTCTGATTTCAGCACCAGTGGCATGAACCTCCCTGAAAACTCCCTCTACAGCGCCGTACTCAATTCAGTGTCTGTTTTATGTGAGTATATTACTATTGTACTATTGCACCAACTAATGGCTTCTATTTTCACTCAATAGATTTTTATGCTGTGCAGTTTGACTCAGAATTTGTCTTGATGAAGCAATGAATCTGAATGTTAGAAACATTGCATGATCATAAAGACTGGTTATACGCATAACAGAGTGATCTGTAAAAGTTTTTTTTTAAACTCATTTTCATTCTGTGTCCCATTGGGTGATAGCACAAGTGAACCATGCCCTGGGTTGTGTCAGTATTACAACTCAATTAATATCGATAATTTCAGATTTTGATAATCCCCCTATCTCATATCCGATCGGAAAAGTCCCAGTTCTCCCTAGAGGGATTCTTGCTTCATATTAACACGTTCCTTCATATTGTGGGATGTTTGGGATCAATTAATACAACTTATTTTTGATCTGAGTCTTGGTCCGTGTAGATTAGTTGTATGAAGGTTTGCTCCCTTTGTCAGTAGTAAGGACCTTTGGGGTGGATTCAATGCATTTAGTTTAGTTTAGTTTAGAGATACAGCGTGGAAACAGGCCCTTCGGCCCACCGAGTCCGCACCGACCAGCGACCCCCTCACATTAACACTATCCCACACACACTAGGGACAATTTACACTTATACCAAGCCAATTAACCTACAAACCTGTATGTCTTTGGAGTGTGGGAGGAAACCGAAGATCTCGGAGAAAACCCAGGCGGTCACGGGGAGAACGTACAAATTCCGTACAGACATGCGCCCGTAGTCAGGATCAAGCCCGGGTCTCTGGCGCTGCAAGAGGCGTGAGGCAGCAACACTACCACTGCGCTACCATTTCTAAACAGATTTTGCCTTGCATCCCAAAAATGACCAAAAATGTAACACCAGTTGATATGAAATAATTTTACTCATTTAAATCACTTTAATGGCTCGGGCATGTAATGAAGCTGAAACCGATAGAGCAGAGGTGTCACTCTGTTAATGTACAAGATGAAGATATATTTTCAATGCAAATTTTAACGCACTTAAACATGATTTGTAAGATCAGGAATGAGTGTCCCAAGGTGTAGGATGTTGACACTCTTTTCACCAGAGCAGGAAGGAATTAATGGAGATTTCTAAAATTTTGAAGGAATTTAAGAGCCAAATGGAAATTTTATTTGGAATATACAAGAACCTGCAGATGCTGAAATTCTGAACAACAAAAAAAACAAAAATGGTGTAGAAACTCAGTGGATCAGGCACCATCTGTAGAGGGAAATGGAGAGATGCTATTTTGGGTGGGGACCCTCTTCAGAGTTTCCAACTCAGGAACAGTGACGTACATTAAAAATAGTCTCTGGGAAAAAGCGATGAGTGATGTGTAGCAAAATTAATTTTATCTAAGGAATTGTTGAATTTACAAACATTCTGAGGGTATAGTGAGAAAATGAAGTATTTTAGCCCAATGGTGTTTCAATTTAAACAAATAAATCTTTCAGATATTATTAGACATGGAATCCCTTACAATTTTCAAAGAAGAATCAATTAGTCTCTAGAAGGGGAAAATGCATTGATTCCTGAATAAGATGAAGACACAAGATGATGGAATTAGTTTAAATTGACAAGCAAAGGTAATTTAGACAGGATGGGATTACTATTCTGTGAAATCAATCTTTATGACTTCAATTTGTTCCCAATTGTGGGACAGAATGTGCAAGAGAGTAAATGGGTGGCAAATGGCTTGAAGTTAGGCGAAGGAACCTATTTAACAACCTATCCCTGGTTTGATTCTTCCAGTCGCTGCCGTGTGTATTTTTCGACATGCTCAGATATTGGATCGAAAAGTGGATGATGCTACGTTGAGTAAGGGTGCCATGATTGTTGGCTTCTTTGGTTCTGCGGGAGGCTTCATTGCTGGAAACTGTAACGTAAGTGCTTGTGAATAAGACGAGATAGAATGACTTTACTTGAACCTTCCAATGAAAATGTCTGATATATTCGTCGCGGATGGCATACCGTTAAATGTTTACCCGAATTAACAAAATATAACCATATAACAATTACAGCACAGAAACAGGCCATCTCGGCCCTACAAGTCCGTGCCAAACACTTATTTCCCCCTAGATCCATCTACCTGCACTCAGACCATAACCCTCCATTACTTTCCCGTCCATATACCTATTCAATTTATTTTTAAATGATAAAATCGAACCTGCCTCCACCACTTCCACTGGAAGCTCATTCCACACAGCTACCACTCTCTGAGTAAAGAAGTTCCCCCTCATTTTCCCCCAAACTTCTGTCCCTTAATTCTGAAGTCATGTCCTCTTGTTTGAATCTTCCCTACTCTCAATGGGAAAAGCTTATCCACGTCAACTCTGTCTATCCCTCTCATCATTTTAAAGACCTCTATCAAGTCCCCCCTTAACCTTCTGCGCTCCAAAGAATAAAGACCTAACTTATTTAACCTTTCTCTGTAACTTAGTTGCTGAAACCCAGGCAACATTCTAGTAAATCTCCTCTGTACTCTCCCTATTTTGTTGACATCCTTCCTATAATTGGGCGACCAAAATTGTACACCATACTCCAGAATTGGTCTCACCAATGCCTTGTACAATTTTGACATTACATCCCAACTTCTATACTCAATGCTCTGATTTATAAAGGCTAGCACACCAAAAGCTTTCTTTACCACCCTATCTACATGAGATTCCACCTTCAGGGAACTATGCACAGTTATTCCTAGATCCCTCTGTTCAACTGCATTCCTCAATTCGCCACCATTTACCATGTATGTCCTATTTTGATTTGTCCTGCCAAGATGTAGCACCTCACACTTATCAGCATTAAACTCCATCTGCCATCTTTCAGCCAATTCTTCCAAATGGCCTAAATCTCTCTGTAGACTTTGGAAATCTACTTCGTTATCCACAACTCCCCCTATCTTAGCATCATCTGCATACTTACTAATCCAATTTACCACACCATCATCCAGATCATTGATGTACATGACAAACAACAGTGGACCCAACACAGATCCCTGTGGCACCCCACTAGTCACCGGCCTCCAACCTGACAAACAGCCATCCACCATTACTCTCTGGCATCTCCCATTCAGCCACTGTTGAATCCATCTTGCTACTCCTGCATTAATACCCAACAATTGAACCTTCTTATGTAAATGTGAATAAGGCAGAATGTGAAAGGTATTTAGGTATAAGGTGAATGTGAAAGTGAAAGGTATATAGTGTGATCACCTTATAATGATAAAAAACAAACGTCATAAAAAAGAAGTAAAATATTTTGTCCATTAACAAAATGTTTCAGCTACTGAAAAGATGGGATGCGAAAGGAAATCTGTACTGCCGAATAGAAATTGAAAGGGTATTTCTATTAAAGGGAAGAACATTAAAAAAAAAAGATGAAAGGTTGCAGTCCTGACCCATCTACCTCATTGGAGACATTTAGTCTGACTTTATTGCACTTTACTTACATTAAAGGTTGTCCTCTTTATCGTTTATCTGTACACTGTGGATGGCTTGATTATATTCATGTATAATCTATTCTTTGACTGGATAACACACAAACAAAAGCTTGTCACTGTACCTCAGTACACATGCTAATGGTGATAAACTAAACCTCGCTAAACTGAACTAATGAACATTGTCACTGGGACTGTGATTCAAAAATGACTTAGACATCATTGAACAAAGTGGTCAAGCCATCACCAAAAGAAGGACGACTCTCAGTATCAGTGAATAGACCTCTTCAGCCCACACCCATTCCACGTTGATTCATAAAACCAGAGATGAAAAGCTGGAATCTAATGGTGCGTTAACTCAGTGGACAATAAATGAATGAGCAGAAGCAGGCAACATTTGCCATTTTTAAACAAGTTTGTAAAAATCAACAATTTGTACAGATCATATGTACAGTATTCAGAAATGCACTGTTCAATGAGTTATAAGTAAGGTCATAAGGGATAGGAGTAGAATTAGGCTATTCTGGCCCATCAGGTCTACTCTGCCATTCAATCATGGCTGATCTATCTCTCCTTCCTAACCCCCATTCTCCTGCCTTCTCCCCATAACCTGTGACACCCGTACTACTCAAGAATCAATCTATCTCTGCATTAAGAAATATCCACTGACTTGGCCTCCACAGCCTTCTGTGGTGAAGAATTCCACATATTCACCACCCTCTGACTGAATACATTTCTCCTCATCTCCTTCCTAAAATAATATCCCTTAATTCTGAGATGATGATCTCTAGTCCTAGACGCTGCCACTAGTGGAAACATCCTCTCCACATCCACTCAATCCAAGCCTTTCACTATTTGGTATGTTTCTACGAGCCCCCCCCCCCCCCCCCTCATTCTTCTAAACTCCAAGTTGAAGAGTTGAAGTCAGTTCATCTCCCCGAAGTTTAAATCACAGTTATTTCACCTATGGATTAGTTTGTAAAATCTATAATTAGATTGGCCATCTAATAATATTTCTCAGTTCGACTGGTGGCATATCCAATCTGGCTATATTATACCATTATCCACCATGTTCCTTTCATTTTACAGTCACTTTCCATCTAGTAAATAGTATGATCACCTTAAGATGTTAAAAACAAGCTGGATAGAAAATAAGTAAAATTTGCCCTTGGTTAGCTGAATGAAAGGGTGGGATTTAAAACGATATCTGTATTGCAGGATAAAAATGGAAGGGATGGTTCTATTAAAGGGATGGATTATAAGATTCAGATTCAGATTTAGATTCAAACTTTATTGTCATTGTGCAGTGTACAGTACAGAGACAACGAAATGCAGTTAGTTAGCATCTCCCTAGAAGAGCGAATATAGAATATGAGCAATAAATATATATACGTACATACAATTGTCGTAGTGCAATTTTTTTCGGGGGAAGGAGTGTCCGGGGGGGGGGGGGGTGACTGGCAATCACCGAGGTACAGAGTTAAGTAATGTAACAGCCGCAGGGAAGAAGCTGTTCCTGGACCTGCTGGTCCGGCAACGGAGAGACCTGTAGCGCCTCCCAGATGATAGGGGGGTAAACAGACTGTGGCTGGGGTGAGAGCAGTCCTTGACGATGCTGCGCGCCCTTCGCAGACATCGCTTGCTTTGGACAGACTCAATGGAGGGGAGTGAGGAACCGGTGATGCGTTGGGCAATTTTCACCACCCTCTGCAGTGCTTTCCATTCGAGATGAAAGATATTGGCACTGGTGGATGAATGGGGGTAGTTGAACAAGCAGCAAAATGTTAAATGGAGAGACCATCCGAATGTTAGGAGATGGGGCAAATGGGAAAGCCAACTGAAAAGTATTGGCCATAATGACTAATGAAAAATACACCTCAGCGAGTGATCTGAAAGATGAATATTGGGAATGATAGGAAGTGGGAACATGACTATATTAGCAAAAAGCAAGCTGCTGGAGGAACTCGGAGGTCAGGGATCATTTATGGGGGGGATGGACAGACAACATTTTGGGTTGGGACCCTTCTTCAGGACAGGTCTTCGAGATTGGGCCTCTTTTACTTTCTAAGCAGTTTTTCTTCATCTGCTCATTATGGTTGATGAGTAAGCCAGCGTGGATTTCTTATGAATGTAACTTCAATTGAATGTGTTTGTGATGCTACTTGAGGGCATTCTCCACCATTGTACTAATGTGAAGGAGTACTAATGTGTTGTTTCCTTTACAGCCATCGGTTCTCATGGTGCTACACTACTTCGGAGCGACACTATGTTTTGTCAGCGGTTGTATTTATTGCATAATACAGACAGCTTTAACGTTCAGGGTCCCTATAACGGGAAAGGAATGCTTGTTGGTGCCTTTACGTGGACTACTGACCAGTTTACAAGTGGTCGTTTCTATCAGCTGTATCCTTCTTTGACGCTGCAGGTGATGAATAGTTTTCAGTCATGTTGTTGTCTTAACTTCAACTGAATGAGAGGGGACGATACAGGGGAGCTTTCGTTCCTGAATTGTAGGATACTAGAGCATAAAATCAGACCAAATGCTCCATTGGGTTTATGTTGGTTACTTAAAAGAGCTTTCTAAGTATCAAAATTCCACTTGCTTTTGTCACAATGCAAAAATTCATCTTGCTCAGAAAGCCATTTGCGAAACACCTGTAATAGTCTCATTTTCAATGCAATTGGCTGCATCAGTCAACCTCATCACACAGTGGGTGGAAACCGATCCAACACTCTTCATCACTATCTACTGATGTGTTAGAAAGTGACTATTTATGAGCATCTGATGATTTTTTATTAGGGTTCAACTGCAATGCAATTCTCAATATATGAACTGACTCGATCCAGCTGCCAGGCAAGCTAATCACACTAACAGATAACCCTTGAGTCATAGAGTGATACTGTGTGGAAACAGGCCCTTCGGCCCAACTTGCCCACACTGGCCAACATGTTCCAGCTACACTAGTCCCCCCCCCCTGCCAGCAGTTGGTTAATATCCCTCCAAACCTGTCCTATCCATGTACCTGTCTAATTGCTTCTTAAACACTGCGGCTCAGTCTGAAGAAGGGTCTCGACCCGAAACGTCGCCCATTCCTTCTCTCCAGAGATGCTGCCTGTCCCGCTGAGTTACTCCAGCATTTTGTGTCGAACTGCTTCTTAAATGTTGGGATAGTCCCTGCTCCAACTACCTCCTCTGGCAGCTTTTTCCATACATCTATCACCCTTTGTGTGAAAAAGTTACCCCTCAAATTCCTATTAAATCTTTTCCCCTTCACAAACCTATGTCCTCTGGTCCTCGATTCACCTCCTCTGGGCAAGAGACTGTGCATCTACCCGATCTATTCCTCTCAAGATCTTTTGCACCTCTATAAGATCACCCCTCATCCTCCTGCGCTCCAAGGAATAGATTCCCAGCCTACTAAACCTCTCCCTGTAGCTCAGACCCTCTAGTCCTGACAACATCCTCGTAAATCTTCTCTGTACTCTTTCCAGTTTGACAACATCTATCCCATAACATGGTGCCCAGAACTGAATACAATTGAGCTCGAATGAGTAAATCCTGCAAATGCACCAAGGCTTTCATATGTGTAGGTGAAACAATTCATAACAGCAACTTCTCCAAGAGAATGTGAGGGTGGAAATTACTCATGGAGAAAGCTTAATTGGAGATTTCATTGATGACTCTATGATGTTCACTTCTCTTTCACCTCCTCTGAAAATGAAGGAGTCCATTCTAGCGAAATCGAAACAGTTCTTAGCAACTACCTTATCAAGCCTTCTCAGAATTTTACATGTCGGAAGAAGATAATTTGGGATACTGTATGAAATTTTGGTCTCCATGGCTGAGAAGAAATGTACTTTTCTTGCAGTGTAGGTTCAAAAGATGAATTCCTAGAATGAGCAGATGGACCCATAAATAGAGATTGAGAATGAGTGGCCTGTACACACTGAAGTCAACAAGTTAAATTCCATCTGCTGATCCATCGTCATTAGCCCATTTCTTTATTTAATCCAGATATTTGGTAAACTGAGATGGCCCTTCGCATGACGACCTGTATGAGTAATTTTGGTGTCCTCTGCAAATTTGTTGGGTAGATCTGAGGGTAGATTCCAAGGGGGGGGGGGGGGGGGGGGGGGTGGGAGTCCTGTCGTAAGAATGTCCAGACAAGAGGACACAGGTTCAGGATAAAAACCTGATCATTTACAACGGAGACATTTCTTGGTGTAGATTTCTGAATCTCTCCACGTCCGTTGAGACAGAGTGTCGTCAAAGCTGGGATTGTCTAGAGGAGACTGAGGAAGCAAAGGATATGGAAGCAGATGAGAAAATGGACAAGGCTCAAGGCTGATCAGGAACTTTTTGAATGCCAAGAGTAAACTTGAGAGTTTACTAACTTATTCCTGATGCTTCCTCTTATTTCAGACTATAATATCTCCTTGTGGTCAAATCAGATGCATTTTCACACAAACACTCTGAGTTACGGTAAAAGTTAAAAAGCAAGGAAAAGGACTGCTTGTGCGTTGGATTAAGTGGTTGGGTTTAATGGTGACCTTAGGATAAACTAACCAGTGCATCTGAAGATGTAGACACCACACGGAGCTCTACAGAAAGAGATGGAAGTGAGGTGGGTGGAAGGTTCGTGCATATGTTTTGACAATGACTGTTTTTGCTGCATTTTATCCTTAACTCTGTTGTAGATCTGATCTTTTTTGTCCACCCCGATCTCACAAAGCAACACATAGGAGTCATTTGCGAATGGATCTTGGCCACGAATTTCTATGTTTTTATCATGTCCTTTACCTTTGAATTTTACTACATCACCACTTCCGTTCTCCACGTATTGATCAGCAGGCCCGACGATGAGAAAATCGCCATCCTGTCAGAACAACGAGGTACAGATATGTCTACGTTTGACAAATGAGCAGCGGAACGCCAAGCACCGAGGGCTGTGCAATTACGGGCAGGTGGAACCACATGATTCTTCCTTCCATTTAGATTATGTACCGTCAGTCTTTCAGTCCCTATCAACAAATGTGTCTCTTCTTTGGAATCTATAGGATAGCTTTTTCCTCTCCATCCAACATCCACTTTTACACAGCGTGAGACTGTGGGAGACATCATTGTCCCCATCATTCCTCTCCTGTGTTTCTTGCCGATTCTCAGCTCCTGAATGTACAGTAATTAAGTTTAAGAAAAAGAGTGAATTATATATTTTTGCTGCCTGTGCATTGCCCTTTTGTTCCCACTGCCCCCCCCCCCCCCCCCCCCTCCCGCCGCCTAGCATGTTCCACAATCCAACAAAGATATGGAAAGGATGACAAGGAATAGTGGTTGGGTTGGATGCCCCTGGCTCGCCTCCATTAGCTTTGTTCAGCTTCTTCACATGGTTCCCAGAGGAACTGCCATTGGGCTTTGAGGTTCCTCCACCACTTTAGCGTTGGAGGATATATAGTGAGCCGGTCAAATGGTGACGAAGGCAGAAAGAAGGTAACGGCTAACGTTGCCTTCCAGTTTCCCCAGAGGTTCTGGCCTTCTGTGCCCAGCAGCCATAAGGCACGTGGCTGCCTTCAGGTCTGCAGTTGAAGGCCGCAGGCTTGTTTCCGAGGATGAGGTGCTGACAATGGACTATGTGCTACCAATGGGGCCTGATATACACATCTCACATCAGGGTAGGTGCGCAACCCAGAGCAGGTGGACAACTGGGCCCAACATTTCTGCTTTACCCTGTTGATGGGAAGATGGCAGCCACGACTGCGAAGGGAAGTCACTTCTCAGGTTATTTTTAACAGTCAAATGCACTTGCAATGGATCAGATCCTTCCTTCCTGGCTGCCATCTCTGGAGCTTCCCAAACCTTAGGAAGAGCAAGGCCATTTCCATTGGGAGAAATTGCGTAAAATGAACAGTGTCCCTCTGTGCTGTTCTGGGCTCCAGTTAGACAGCACCTGAAGAACTGGTTGATGAGGAGTTGAAGGAGGAAGTGTTTGAAGTTGCAGAAGTTCCCGTGCACCCCACCCCAGGCACGTCACTGCCTTGCTGCTATACAAGTTGCATGCCCAATTCTCCCCTTCCTCACAGACACATTCTCTGCTGTGCAGACTCCCTCAAGGTGATGTATACCTTTTAATCGTTTGTATTTTTGATATTGATAATGGCAGTCAAGATTGGTCACCCAATCCAGTTACCCACAGAACCATTCACAAGAGGCTCTGTTGGTCCACTGTGCCTGTGCTGGCACTTTGGTTATGTTCCCTGCAGCCTAGTTTTCGCCAATAGATCAATTAAATATATTTCCACCGCCCTTTCAGGCAATGCATTCCAGATTATAATAACTCATTGCATAACGGCTACATCCCTCATGCTGCCGAACTACTTATACCAACAGCGCACGTCTCTGTAACTCCACACCAAATCTCAGGTATGCGATCTTGTTTAGTTCCACTGAACCTCCTCCCGCCCGGCCTCTTGCAAGAACACTGTCCCCTACTCTCAGTTTCCCCCGCTTCGCCCCATTTGCTCCCAAGATGCGGCTTTCTTCTCTCGGACAACCGAGATGTCCTCTTTCAGTAGTAAACATGGCTCCCCCCCCCGCTGTTGTAGATGGATCCCTTCCCTTTGTCTCCTCTGTATCCCGCAGTTCTGCTCTTGCTCCCTCGTCCCCAGGAGGAACGAGAATAGAACGAGAATCCCCTGGTTCTTACCTTTCAGCCCCCCCAGCCTCCGCATCCAACACACATTCCCCAACATTACCGACACCACGAATGTGATCCCACCACCAGATCCCCCCCCCCCTTCTGCTCTCCACAGAGACTACTTTCTCCACAACTCCATGGTTCATTCACCTCTTCCGGCCCAAAACAGCATCCCCAGTGGCAGGGGTAATGTACTTTTCCCTGCCACTGCAGGAGATGTAACGCCTGTCTCTATACCTCCTCCCTCACCTCCATCCAAGGACCCCGGCAGTCCTAGCCCAAAAGAGACAGGTGTTCACGTGCACCTCCCCTAAAGTCATCTACTGTTCCCGATGTGGCCTCCTTTACATCGGCGAGGCTAATCACAGACCAGACGACTGTGTTGATGAACACTTGTGCCCGCTCCACCTACTCCTACTGGATCTCCCAGTTGCAAACCACTTTAATTACTGATGAAGGGTCGCGACCCGAAACGTCGCCCGTTCCTTCTCTCCATAGATGCTGCCTCACCCGCTGAGTTTCTCCAGCAATTTTGTCTACCTTCGATTTTTCCAGCATCTGCAGTTCTTTCTTAAACACTTTAATTCCTCTTCTCATTCCTATACCAACCTATTTGTCCTGGGTCTTCTCCAATGTGAGTGAGGACACATAAAAATGTGAGGAACAGCACCTAATTTTCTATTTGGGTAGCTTACAACCCAATGGTATGCACATTGTATCCCCTCCACCCCCCTCGTTCATTCCCTCCTCCCCATGTATTCAGTGTGCGCATCCATTCTTGGTGCCCACCCATTTCTCCCACCATTCTTCTCCCCTCCCACCCCCCCACCCCACTACCTCGATTCCCTTCCACACACATCCCTATCTCTGACTTTACATTTTAGTCTTCTCTCCTTATCTGACACCTTGTCTCCTTTTCATCTGCCGCCTTAGTCCACCCATCTGCCATTCTAACGTCCCGCGTATCATATTGAATGGCGGTGCTGGCTCGAAGGGCCGAATGGCCTACTCCTGCACCTATTGTCTATTGTATCCACCCATCACTCGCTTTGCCCCGCCCCTCCCCCTTTTCATTTTTCTCACCCTCGCCATTCATCAGTCTGAAGAAGTGTCCCGATCTGAAATGTCACCTGTCCATGTCCTCCAGGGATGCTGCCTGACCCACTGAGTTACTCCAGCACTTTGTATTTTACTCAAGATTCCCAGCATCTGCAGTTCCTTGTGTCTCCTTTAGTTCTACTGAAATCTGGATGTGCCTTACTCAATAGAGAGTAGGGGGAATAAAATGGAGTTCATTGTTTGTGTTCATATTTAATTGTTTGAGTTCCATTGTTATGCACTCAGAGAATAGAAAATGTACTGTACTGTTTGTAGTTCTGTATCATGCTCAGCTTTTAAATCTCCCGGTAATAAATTCAGTACCAATACCTCAAACGCAAGCCAGCCTCGTTGATGCTATGTTGTTGCAGTGTTGCACTCAACCTAACCACCGATTACTCTAATTCCTAATAAATTAATGATTTTTGGTTCCACTTATTCCTAACCCGTTCTCGCCTTTGAATTTGCAGCTGATCCGGCATTGATCCTGGCTTTGATTGGAATTCCCACAGCTTGCATTTATATAACGGTGGCTCAGGAGATGCCGAGGTCACTTCTAAGCTGTACATTCGAGGGTTTAAGTGCAGCGGGGATGTTAAACAGTCACAGGTCTCCCTTATTTGACAACATCTTAAACCAGGCCTTTGAGTTAATAGGAAAATTCCTCGCCACTATTCCAAAATTAACCAAATGATCTCTACTGCAGCCCAATCACTAAACCAACATCAAGCACCTTGGATTGGAAAGGGCTTTGTTTCTGAAGTTCATTTGCACCTTTCTGCAAATTCCAATCGGGTTCTCTGTGAGTGAAGCATGCAGGGCGTTGTGAAATAGCACATGACATACACTTTAAAGTCACTTGTACAAACTTTATTTGTGCAGTTATGTCCTCTGCGCACTCATACTAAAGCAGGCCTAACTTGGGAGTTGACTTGCTGTGGTATTATTTCGGTGGAACCCATGATCTCCCATTTGGACAAGAGGCCATAGTTGTCTTGGAGGGAAGATCTCCAGGAAGCAGCTTCCTTTGGTGTTCAGTCCCAATCTCCACTTGCTGCCAATGGAGTGAATACCCACTTGTATGTTTGCCTAATGCCTTGCCTTCCTCATGTCCTGCCCAGTCATGTAACTGAAACCCTAGACTTATAGACAATAGGTGCAGGAGTTGGCCATTTGCCCTTCGAGCCAGCACCGCCATTCAATGTGATCATGGCTGATCATCCACATTGAATGATGGTGCTGGCTCGAAGGGCCAAATGGTCTAGTCCTGCACCTATTGTCTATAAGTCTAGGATTTCAGTTACATGACTGGGCAGGACATGAGGGTACTTGAGGTATGTTGTCAATATCTCATCCTGATAGATTTATTTCTGTCATGACCCATCCTCCAAACTCCACCTTCCTAAACCACAACTCTCCCTAGCAAAACGAAATGTGTAGGAAGGAACTACAGATGCTGGCTTAAACCGAAGATCGACACAAAAAGCTGGAGTAACTCAGCGGGACAGGCAGCATCTCTGGAGAGAAGGAATGGGTGACGTTTCGGGTCGAGACCCTTCTTCAGACATTCTGAAGAAGGATGTCGACCCGAAACGTTACCAATTCCTTCTCTCCAGAGATGCTGCCTGTCCCGCTGAGTTACTTCGGCTTCCCCAGCAATACCTCCGTTTCCAATCCTCAACCCACTGAGGACCTGCAAACTAACTGGCCTCCTCTCCTAAGTTCTGAATCACATAGCAAGTAGAGCTAAGCCTTTCCCCACAGTTACAACCTCCAGAACCATTGTTTTTGAAAAAAAAACTTAATCTACTTCTTTAGCCTCTAAACAATTATTTTAAATCTATGCCCTTTAATTATCGCTATCGCTAAAGGGAAAGAGCTCCTTTCCACTCTAATTTCCTCCAGCCTTGTTGTAACGCATTGTATGAAAATCTTCCCCGTTCACAAACTCTATTGTTTTAATTGAATTGGATTGAATACATTTTATTAGCCGAGTGTCTACCTTCCCCAGCAATACTGCCGCACAAACTACTATTACCTCAGTTTTTTTGTGTCGTCTGCAAACATACTCATCAGACCACCTACAGTACATTTTTGTCCAGATCCTTCATACATATCACAAACGACAGAGGGCCCATTCCTGAGCTGCAGAGGGTGGAACACACTCTGCCACTGCCCTCCTGTCTTCTATGACCAAGCCCATGTTGTATCCAACTTATTAAAGGGCCTGTCCCACTTGGGCGTCATTTGCGCGTCATTTCTGCGACATAATTTACACGTCATGACGCGTGTGTCGTGATGCGTGCGTGGTGTGTGGTGACGTAGGCAGTGATGTACAAAATCTGCGCGCGCCATCTGCGTGACGCGCAAATGACGCCCCAGTGGGACAGGCCTTTTACACGCTCTTTATGTATTGGATTCAAGAGGAGATCTTAACGATCTTAACAACCAGGGTAACATGAACACTCCCCCTCCCATTCCGTATAAACGACCTCTCTGTCCTGGGTCTCCTCCATGGCCAGAGCGAGCAACACCGGAAATTGGAGGAACAGCACCTCATATTCCGCTTGGGGAGTCTGCATCCTGGGGGCATGAACATTGAATTCTCCCAATTTTGTTAGCCCTTGCTGTCTCCTCCCCTCCCTCAGCCCTCGGGCTCCTCCTCCTTTTTCCTTTCTTCTCCCCGCCCCCCCCCCCCCCCACACCCCCCATCAGTCTGAAGAAAGGTTTCGGCCCGAAACGTTGCCTATTTCCTTCGCTCCATAGATGCTGCTGCACCCGCTGAGTTTCTCCAGCATTTTTGTGTACCTTCGATTTTCCAGCATCTGCAGTTCCTTCTTAAACACAATAACATGAACACATACTTGAAGTTGATACGCCTTTTCAATTTTTTGTAAAATTAATGGCACGGTGTCAATAGTTGATTGACGTAGATGGATACATTTGGTTTCCTGGTGACACATATTTAATGTGGCAGAGAGAACTGATGGACTCACAGTGTCGTACACGCCCATTGTAAAGCTCCTTCAAGCACAGGTCCAAACAGACACCAGCTCTGAGTTTGTTTGTTGATGAATGAAGGAAGATGTGGCGGTTGCTATGGTAACAAACAAAGGGCAGCAATTAAAAGTATATATCGAGTAACAAATTGGAGCAAACCACATTATGGCCATTTTGAGCAGAAACCAATCACCATGTCCAGCTCACAGCAGCCAGGTCAAAGGGTGAAAAACATCACGCCTACTTCATCACCAAAACATCACCCGTTCCTGCCTTCTCCCCATATCCGCTATTTTTAAGAGCCCTATCTAGCTCTCTCTTGAAAGCTTCCAGAGAACCGGCCTCCACCGGCCTCCACCGCCCTCCGAGGCAGAGAATTCCACAGACTCACAACTCTCTGTGTGAAAAAGTTTCACCCATTCCTTCTCTCTGGAGATGCTGCCTGCCCCGCTGAGTTACTCCACCATTTTGTGTCTGTCTTTGGTGTAAACCGGCATCTGCAGTTCCTTCCTTCATACACACTCTGGTTCGCTAGGCAGGCCTCACCAATGGCATTTGCACATAGATCTTAAAGCAGGGGTCAGTCAGCATGGTTAAAGTGGGGTCTCCATGGAAACCTCAGCCTGATTGCATCTTTGGCCCTTGTGGACCCAAGCCTCTGTGGTTAGGGCAGCATTCAATAGCAGATGGGAGGCAGAGTGAACTGAAATTATCAGTCACGGAAGCCTCGATGTTCTCCAAGAGATTACCAGCAATAATGTTTTGAGGTAATAAATGATAACAGGCTTTAAAATATATAAGCATTAGGGTGACACGGTGTTGTAATTGTTGAGCTGCTGCCTTACAGCGCCAGAGACCCGACTTCGATCCTGACTACAGGTGCTGTCTGTACGGAGTTTGTACGTTCTCCGTGTGATAGTGTGGGGTTTCTCCAGGTGCTCCGGTTTCCCCCCACACTCCAAAGACGTACAGGTTTATAGGTAATTGGCTTAGTTAAAAATTGTAAATTGTCCTATTGTGTAGGATAGTGCTAATGTTCGGGGTGATGACTGGTCGGCGGCAACTTGATGGGCCGAAGGGCCAGCTTCCCTGCTATATGTAAAGTCTTTTTTTTAAAATATTTATTTTTATTAATAAGTAAGTAAGTATCCTTTATTGTCAATCAGACTTTTCAGTCTGAACGAAATTTCGTTGCCTTGCAGTCATAACATAGAATAAAATAACAAAACACACAATAAACACAGATTTAACATCCACCACAGTGAGTTCACCAGGCACCTCCTCATTGTGATGGAGGGCAAAAGTCTTAAAGTCCTTGTCTCTTCCCTCCTTGTTCTCCCTCTACGCCGAGGTGATCCAGGCTTCCGTGGTTGTGACCCCGCCGGGTGACGGTAAGCCCCGCGGCCGAATCCGAGCTCCGCGAACGGGCCGGTTCAAACTCCGCGGCCAGGGGCGGTCGAAGCTGCCGCCCTCCAGTCCAGCGGACGAAACTGTCGTTGGTGGGAGCTCAATTGCAATTGTACAAAAAGAGAATGACCGACACATAACAGTTATACAATTTACATACTGCTTCAGTTTTAACATTTTATGAACTAATAACTAGATCGGAAATGTCTAGATGTGTAAAGTCTAACATCTGAAATTATCTGAAGTTTAATTCCAAGCTAAATGGGTCAATTTGAAATCACAGAGATGTCTTTGCTTTGAGTGTGGTGTTTCTTATCAAACTGTATGCAAACTGGACGTGTCATAAATCATGAACGTTTTGATCCAATTTGTGCTGTTGGGTAAACAAGAGGCATTGTGCACACCACTAACATCATTACATGCGCCAAAAAAGGTGGAACAATGTTGTCGTCATTAGGGTGGATCGCGACAAGAAATGCTGCCCTCTTCCCCAGTGGATGGGACTTCAGAAAATAGGTACAATATATACACACCGTTGCTCTGAGCTATTTACTCATTATAAATGTGTGGAAATAGATTTGCTCCCATTTCAACGCTGTAGAATCATAAATCTCTACACAACAGGTGGTGCAGTGGTAGAGCTACTGCCTTGCAGGGCTAGAGACCCGTGTTCAATGGGCGCTGTCTGTACGGAGTTTGTACGTTCTCCCCGTGACCTGCGTGGGATTTCGCCGAGATCTTCGGTTTCCTCTCACCCTCCAAGTACGCACAGGTTTGTAGGTTAATTGGCTTGGTATAGATTTAAATTGTCCCTTGTGTGTGTAGGATGGCGCTAATGTGCAGGGATCGTTGGTCGGTGCGGACTCGATGGGCCGAAGGGCCTGTGTCCATGCCGCATCTATAAGCCAAAGCCAATCAGAGCATCATATCCACAGTGGATCAAATAGATTTTAAACATGACAAAGTTTTTTGACTTGTTCCTCCTTCCTGGTGAGTTTGAGAAACTTGAGCATCCTATAGTTGAAAACATTTTCCTGAGCCCCCCTCCGATCCTTTCATCGAATAACTTAAATCTTTGCTCCCTAATTACTGGCCTCTCCATAGTGGGAAGTAGACTATATTATCCACTCCATTCAGATCTCTTTTATGCTCCTAAATTAAATGTCTTCTTATCTTCAGCTTCAAAGCAACAATCTGGCTTATTTTCCTTTATAATTAATCTCTAATTACAGACATAGGGGCACACAACACAGAAACAGGTCCAATGGCCAAACTTGCCCAAGATAACTAAGATACCCCATCTACACAGGTAGATGGAGCATCTTACACAGGTAGATGGGGCATCTTACACAGGTAGATGGAGCATCTTACACAGGTAGATGGGGCATCTTAACTTCGTCTAAACTTTCTGTCTAAATGCCTTTTAAATGTTGTTGCAGTACCTGCCTCAACGACCTTCTCTGCAGCCCGTTCCTTGTACCCAGCACCCTCTGTGTGACAAAGTTGCAGGTTGGTAGGTTAATTGGCTTCTGTAAATTGCCCCTAGTGTGTAGGACGTGAAAGGAGAATAATAAAGAACTAGTGTGTGGATGATCGTTGGTCGGCATGGCCTCGATGGGCCGAAGGGACTGTTTCCATGCTGTATCTCTAAACTAAACTAAAATTAAACAAGGAACTAAAGAAAGACATAAATAACAGCGGGTCAAGCAGCATGTGTGAAGAACATAGATAGGGTGACGTTTCGGGATGGGACACAAGGGTTCTGACCAAAAACGTCACCTATCCATGTTCGTCGGGGGTGCTGCCTGACCTGCTGAGTTACTCCAGCACTTTGTGTTTTTAACGCTTGTGGGCCTGTCCTCTATAACCACTGATGCCAATAGAGGACACATTAATGACTGATGGAAAATTATTGTAACATACAACTTTACAACCATTAGATGAGATAAACACGACTTCACTATATGTGCCTCACCTCTTGTGTACGTTTCATTTTTAAGTAGCAGTAAAATAAACACAGTTCCACCCTTGAGATTGCCTCTTCCTTAGTCAAATATTACAATGTACAAGGCCAGGGAAAGAAAGTAAACATAAAATTTCCATAAATTAGCCGCACAGCTGTGGGACTGACCTTTGGAACGGATGTAAAAGAACTTGTATTTCTGTCAGGATTTAAAGTCCCATCAACTCTCTTAATTATCTAAGGATGCCGTGCAAACACCATAAATTCTGTAACCTGGGTGGACATAGTTTTCAAGTCTGCCTCCTATCAACCTTTTTCCATTGTTTCATAAGATGACGAGAAAAAATAGGAAGGGAACCTTTGCAGATTTGTATAATGAGCTGCATATGACTGGACTGGAACCTGTGTATTGGCCCTGTGCACAGCAGCTTCCAACACTCCATCTAGAATGTACTCTCGATACATCCTGTCCCACCAGCAAGAGCATGGTGGCAACACAGTTGGGACTGAGCGGTGTGGAAACCATCTTGTGGTGTCAATGAGCAAGAACATACTCTTGTGACAACCACCTACAGCCCTCATTGGTAGGACGACAGATGGCACAATGGGCTAAGTGTTCGGCTGGCAACCGGAAGGTAGCCGGTTCGAATCCCGCTTGGAGTGCATACTGTCGTTGTGTCCTTGGGCAAGACACTTCACCCACCTTTGCCTGTGTGTGAATGTGTGTGAATGTGTGTGAGTGATTGGTGGTGGTCGGAGGGGCCGTAGGCGCAGATTGGCAGCCACGCTTCCGTCAGTCTGCCCCAGGGCAGCTGTGGCTACAGAAGTAGCTTACCACCACCGAGTGTGACTGAGGAGTGAATGAATAATGCGATGTAAAGCGCCTTGAGTATTAGAAAGGCGCTATATAAATCCCATCCATCATTATTATTATTATTGACTTCTCCAATTTCAGGTAGTCTCTGCTTTCTCCTCTCCTTCCCAGCTCTCCCTCAGCCCACTGTCTCCGCCTCTTCCTTTCTTCTTCCCGCCCCCCACCCTCATATCAGTCTGAGAAAGGGTCTCGACCCGAAACGTCGCCTATTTCCTTCGCTCTAGATGCTGCCTGCCTCCTATCAACCTTTTCCCAATGTTTCACAAGATTACTCGAGAAAAAATAGGAAGGGATCCCCATATCCCTTGATTCCTTTAACCCAAAGAGCTAAATCTAACTCTCTCTTGAAAACATCCAGTGAATTGGCCTCCACTGCCTTCTGTGGCAGAGAATTCCACAGATTCACAACTCTCAGGGTGAAGATTTTTTTTTCCTCCTCATCTCAGTCCTAAATGGCCTTCCCCCGTATTCTTAAACTGTGACCCCTGGTTCTGGACTCCCCCAACATCAGGAACATTTTTCCTGCACCTAGCCTGTCCAATCCTTTAAGAATTTTATAGGTTTCTATAAGATCCCCTCTCAACCTTCTAAATTCCAGTGAATACAAACCCAGTCAAACAGCAGTTGAGGGCATGTGAGGGAGACTAGGGGAATAGGGAAAGTGGGAATGGGACTAATGGGATTGCTCCTTGGAGCTAGTATAGGGCTCCAAAAAAACACATCAATCTTCATCAAGGTCACAGAGCTATAGCTGTTATCGTGATCAATCATAAGATATTCTCTGTTTCCTTCAAGATGTCTTCATCATTCCCCAGAATTTACAAAGATTGCATCTCCTCCATGATTATTAGTAAAATAACCTCTCATTTCAGATATTTACATTTTTAATTTTTAATTTTATTTGATAACTTTTCTTGAACTCTGGAACATAACAGTTTTTACATTCAAACTAATGGGTAAAGCCTTTTTGATTTTGATTTGTGTACGTGAACAAAGAGTTTTCCCAGGACACAATAATTGTATTAGATCGGGAATGCTTGTAAACCTACTTGAAAAATAAAACATAATTGGTAAGATTATTTCTGCCCTTTTTAAATTCAGGTTTCCCAAAGACGAATATAAGTGAGTAATTCTTTTCATTAAGTTCTCTCTCACTCTCACAATCGAGTCTTCTCTCCTTGCATATTCACAATATTGGGATCTTTGTTCTGAATATAGCCACTCTCACTATCAAGTCTTTGTCTCATGACCCATTATCAAAGCCCCTGTCGCCCTTAGCCATTCTCAGACTATCTACTCTCCTCCATTCCATTATTAAGCAGCCTTCACTCATGGTGAATCTCTGGAACTCTCTGCCACAGAAGGTAGTTGAGGCCAGTTCATTGGCTATATTTAAGAGGGAGTTAGATGTGGCCCTTGTGGCTAAAGGGATCAGGGGTTATGGAAAGAAGGCAGGTACAGGACACTGAGTTGGATGATCAGCCATGATAATATTGAATGGCGGTGCAGGCTCGAAGGGCCGAATGGCCTACTCCTGCACCTATTTTCTATGTTTCTATGTTTCATTTTAGTGCTGGTGAAGTACAGGAAATTATGTTAAATTCTGGGAGAGAGGTCAGTCCGTCTCTTGGCAATCGGAATAGAACACAATTTGAATGAATCAATGTCTGTTCTTGAATGTTATCTGTTCTCCACCCTGTTTACATCACATGCAGGTAACTGCGAATCATCTCCGTGAGGCTGGAGCCTGAAGCTGGGATTTTCTGTTTTTAATGCAGGAGGAACCAGGCGTAATACTGCTTCCTGGCGATAATGGAATCATCCGGCTCTCGTAACCATTTCAGCTTGAAATTAAATCTTTTTTCAGATAACTGAGTACCAGTCAGGCATGCCAAGGTCAGCCAGATGATTGCATGCCCTCTGCTTATGATAACATGTCAGAAACAAAGAAACTGTGAAATGGATGGTAAAAATAACATTTCATTTTATTTCCCTATACTTTTCCCTTCACTCTGGGTGCTCCTGAACCATTAGCTCAGTGTAGGTGGGTTTGCCTTATTTTTGGCTGATCTTCATGTGTAAGTTGCAGCATATGTTTTGCCATGATAGCCACTCCCTCTGTGTCCCCACTTTAAGTCCATCCCACATTGGTGCTATTTCCTGCAGGAATAGTAATCAGTAGATATCATGGTATCATGAACTCGGAGAATTACATTCGTAGGTACTCAAGGCTATTTTTTTAACTTGTGGATATTTTTCAACATGTTGAAAACACGTCCTGACTTAGCTGATGCCCCGAGTTCCTATGGCTGACATTACGAGCCACTACATAACATCTACGGAATCCATCGGTCTCCTATGAGCTCGTTGCCGACATTACCCGACATTCCCCGAGTTCAAATCAAGGGGAAAACTCGGAAAAGTTTGTGAGTAACTCGGGAAAGTGGGACAGGGCCTACACTGGAATCTCCGAGGGGAAAGGATGAGCAGAGAAGGGGAAGAACAAGGGAGAAGTCACACTGATGGATGTCTAGTTCTGAGGGAACATCTGGTCAAGGGATGGGCACGAAATTTCGTTCAGACTTCGGTCTGAATGACAATAAAGGAAACCCTGTAACCCTGTAACACTGATGGAATGGCCGCGCCAGTGGAAGGCCCGAACCGAGGGAGAAGCTGGGCCAGTGGAGGGGCGGCATTTTGGCCCATCGAGTCTGCACTGACCAGCGATCCCCGCACATCAACACTATCCTACACACACGAGGGAAAATTTACACATACACCAAGCCAATTAACCTACATACCTGTACGTCTTGGGAGTGCGAGAGGAAATCGAAGATCTCGGAGAAAACCCACGCGGTTATGGGGAGAACGTACAAACTCCATATAGACAGCACCCATATTCAGGATCGAAACTGGGTTGTCATGTTTTAAGTCTTGGCCTTCGAACACACGGTCAGATGAGCTCTGACAGTAGGCATACAGTAGGTATACAATGTTTGCATTGATTTAGAAACAAGGAACTACAAAAATGGACAGATAGTGCTGCAGCCGCCCGATAGGTCAGGCAGCATCTGTAGAGAACATGGGACAGGCAACGTTTCAGGTTGGGATGGTTCATTTGCACACTCGGAGGTCAAACTTTACTTTAAGACAATGGTCCTTCACCAAACTGCAACACATCACCCCCTGACAGTCAGCATCCATGATGAGACCTTGATCAATGTGGATCACTTTTAATATCTTGGGAACCAGCTCAGGCTGCACCTCATTCGCACCAGGAAGTTTCCCTCCATTTAATGGGGTGTGAATCTTGCCAAAAATGAATCTAGTGCTGAATCACTCATAGATTAGGACAAGAGTAAACAGATGTCCCAAACAGAGTTGGTCACGTTGGAACATTATCAGCTCAGGACACAAAAGGATGACTGTGCAAAATGCTTTCAAGCAACCAGCTGGCCACTATGTACACCATTGCCAGCAATCACTCCAGGACTGCAGGCAAATATTTAACCACCTAAATTAAACACCCAAGACATCCTGTTTTAAAATGCTTTATTCAATTTAACTACGTTTCAAATCTTGTCGTTAAACATGCTGGGCGCCAATGTAAGTGGCGACTGATGCCGATTTTTTGTGGCCTCTTTACAACTGCTCCTTGTTCCTCAGTGTGTCAGGATGTTGCCACTACAGAGGCCGGCTAAGGTGTGGGAGCCATCGTTTAGCTCCCCCTCTGCCCACGACACCAAGCAAGACTCACGCTGATAAGAAAGTAATTGAAAGTCCGTTGTCCATTGACACGGGTGGCTGGGGGTTCTCAGAGTGAAGGTGTGGGTTGGATGGCAAGCACATTGTGACGGTAGGGTGGCACAGCGGTAGAGCTACTGCCTTACGCCCCTGTCCTACTTGGCGGCTTATTTCGGCGATAGCTGATGCCTGTGTTGCCGTGAGCTGTCTCCGCGAGTGTCGTCACTTTTTTCTTGTCGCAGCTGGATTTTGAAATGTTCAAAACCTTGCAGCGACAGTGGGCTTGACGTTGCCTGATGTTGCCTGTCGTCTCCTGTCGTAGGTTGTCGCCAGGATGACGCCAGGTGACGTACGATGTCGCAAGGTCATGACCTCGGCAAATTCCTTTTGCGACAACCTGCGTCATCATACGTCAACCGGCGACAATGCCTGCGTCAAGATACGGATCAAAATGGCGCTACTTGTCTTCAGTTGTAGCAGACAGTGTCGTATCTTGCTGTATCGTGCCGCGGGTGGACGCATGTTGACCTCGGTTGTCGTTGTTTGACGTCTGTGCGGTCGCAGGATGTCGTATGTTGTCGCTGTTGTGGTCATCCTAGGTCCGGAAAATTTGTGATGCCAAATGGCGTAAATTATCGCAGCTTGTCGCCCATCTTGACGGTTTTTCGGGCGTCAGTCAATGATGCCGGCAGTCGCCGAAAAAAATCGCAATGTGGGACAGACCCAATACAGCGCCAGAGACCCGGGTTCGATCCTGACCACGGGTGCTGCCTGTAGGGAGTTTGCACGTTGTCCCCGTAGCTTGCGTGGGTTTTCTCGGAGGTCTTTGGTTATCGCCCACACTTCAACGATATACAGGTTTGTAGTTTAATTGGCTTGGAATAAAATGTAAAATTGTCCCTAGTGTGTGCAGGATAGCGTTAATGCACGGGCCGATGGGCCTGTTTCCGCGCTGTATCTCTAAACTAAAACTAAACGAAAGCTGAGTGACAGCTCCTCCATTGTTGACCTGTCATCCAGAAGCACTTGTCCCGCCAGCTGTAAAATTGCACCGAGTGCAAATACATCTGACAAAGCATTCCCTTCAGTGGAATTGCGGCCGATAATTCCCAGGCAACTATCAGTGAAGAGAATTTCTAACATCGCCCTGCAAATAATCAAAACCTCTCTGGATAATTGGAGCAAACACTGGGTGTCTGGCCAGAGCTGAACATTGAGGCTATACTGCACTCTATTGACACATGGGGCCTGATTTTTAATTCACCCTTTCCCACAACATCTACCTACGATCTACCCTGAATCATTCCCAACCCCATCAGTGCTGCCTATAATTAATTAGCTGCAGCAGACGCTGCCTGAGACTGATTATTGGTGAATCCCTCATTATAGGCGGTTGCCATCATAGAAAAGGGTCCATTTCACGATTTCCCCCGACTCGAAACCACCTCAGCTGCTCATTCATCAAGAAACATGAATTGGAAAACATTAATACATTTTGTGTTGATTTATTTACTTTTCCAAATAAATTTCCATGAGAGTGAATTTTATTCCATACGTCCAACTTTTGGATAGTGATCTGTAAATTCTGCAACAGTGCATCTCCATTACCTGAGTGTGGGGGTCATTTTGTAGATAAAGAACAGGTTTCTGCACTAACTCTGGACTTGGCCCATGAGTTGAGGCGATTGTAAGTTGTCCACATGCATCTGGAATGGCGAGCACACTCCCCGTATCTCGCCGTACCTGCTAAGGTCTTTCTTGAGGCATTCAGCCATGAGGTACGGGTTTGTGAAGTTACCACTCACTGCTTTAGCCATCAGTTATTAGCAGAGCCCTCTCTTAAAGCAACTTTCACATCCTGAAGGTGTCTCCAAGTTCTTCACAACCAATGAATGAGTTCGATTTTCCGTTTGTTACTTCTGTAACAAATGTCTTTATGGCAACCAGAGCACAAACAGCGAGGGCCTTACTGAATAGTAACCAGTTTGCCCTTGCAGTGCTGTTGATTGAGGGATGAACATTCGCCAAGGTTTCCAGGCAAAGCAGTAGCCAGGTAGTGCCCAAGATCTTTTACATCCATTCAGACGAGCAGACTGAGTTATAGTTTAACCTCAAACATGTGTAACCAAAGAATATATAACTTACTTCATTAAAAAAGCTTTAGAAAGATCATGGAAAACACCACACATAGTTACATTTTATGGAAGGTAGAGAATTTCAAAAGTGCAAAATATCATTGTAGTCTATATCGGCTGGGACTAACTGTGTTGTATGAAAAAGTCGTTGACTTTTCCTCCTTTATTCTCAATGTTACTGAATCTTTTCTTGGGAATGAGGATTACAGTGTGGGGATGGGATAGGAGGAGGAGGGGGGGGGGGTAGGGTGAGATTGTTCCGCGCCCAGTTCCTGGCTAAGGGATCCTCTTGTCCATGTTGGCTGCATCGTACACGGCATCACAGAACGCGTTGTAGTTGACATCGTCTTCAGTGCCGATCTTCACCCAGAATCTTTTCATCAGGACACGGACGTCTCTTGGGCTGAGCACGTTATCCAGATCCAACTCGGCCAGCACACGGTGGAACTGCGGCTGTGAGACACTGCCGATCTTCAGGCGGTCGAAGTCTTCGAACAGCGGGAAGAGCTGGACTCGTTTCTTCCCCACCTGCCAACAAGAAACATTTATTGATGCTTATGCTGCGTCACCTGATGGTCAGACCACTTACTGTCGAACCCTCCGCAGTGGGGTCACGAGGACTGTCACGTGACGTCATGGGGTTAAGGGGAGTGTCCTGCTACATCAGTGGATCTTACCTTGAGATCACCAGTCGACAGGTAGCTGAGCTCGAGTCAACACCCTCACTAGGCAGAAGCAGCAATGACTCAATATGTTAGAGAGTCCCAAACGCACATGTATGTCAAACCTATCTCATCAAATAAAGTAACTGTTTGACCACGTAGTTTGGACTCCCTACACTTACATCAAAGCAACGGGTGAAAGCCCCACCAATTGCTGAGTAACCCTAGTGTTATTTACAATTATAACTGTGTCCGGGAATGTGGATTAACCATCACCCACGTTACAGATGATGCCACAGTTATTGACATTTTCTTGCAATGACACATTGCTAATCTACTTGAATATTTGCATTTCCATTTATCCACATGACATTTTGCATCTGGCATGCCCTGTAAGACACTGTAATTGGCTGGATTTCAGCAAAACAGGTTTCCAAATGTTTTATGAACAGGCTACAGATGGTGGAATGTTTCAAACAACTCTGTGCTAAACCTCTTGTTTGGGCTATCAGTGGATAAAGTGTTGTTGGCTGGTTGACTCCATCGAAAATCCTGCGTTCAGTTCAGATACTGCACTTCAGGTTTGTGTGCCTAGATTTGCCTAAATGATCCCTGGGGTACAACGGTAATTTATAAGGGCAGTATACATTGAGAAGATTTGCATCCTCTTCATTGCAGTATTTAGGATGATTAAAGGAGTTATTAAAATCAAGAGAGAGAAGTCGTAGTCAAAGTCAAAGTCACGAGCATGCGACTGCATGCGGCAAGCGCGACCTAACGTGGTCGCTTGAGCCGTACGGCCTCGCGGGGCCGGTCCCACTTAGATCGCCGGAGCCGTATGGAATTGTGCGGAGCTGGTACCGACATCGCGCGGGGCTCCGAAAAACTGCCACTGTCCAAAAATTCCGCGGCCCGCAGCCGCATTGAGGCCGTACGCACCGCCTCGACGGGCATGCACAGCGTCTCAACGCCATACGCAGCGTCTTGATGACGTACGCCTTCGCTCGAACTTCACGTCAACTTGTACGGGATCACTGGACCTCCGCACGGCCCCCGCTTCCGGTTTGGTCGCGCTCGCCGCATGCAGTCGCATGCTCGTGGGACAGGCCCTTTATCCAATTGAATGGCATAGACCAGAATGGGGGGCATAAGCTTAAAATTAGACCTGCTGACTGGATAGCAAGCAACAAAAGTGTTTCACTGTACCTCGGTACGCGTGACAATAAACTAAACTGAACTGAGTATTTCTTCAATAAACTATAATAGAAATCTGGAATCTTTCCAAATTTCTTCCCAAAATTTCAAGGTTGTGGATCATTCAGACTTTATTAGCTGGGTTGATAATTGTATTACAGGTTAGAAAATTAAGCTGATTCTTCACTTAATATTTTCTGGACAACCAATTTGCTAGGGGTGAGACAGAAAATCGAACTCTAAACCCTCTATAGCACAGTAAACAAAGTCAATTTACTCAAAAACAGTCTGTGTAAGAGTACAGTCATTAAAAACTGCACCAACCACTTCAAATATTTCATATTTCATCCCAAATTGCAGTAATGGAGGATATATTTGTGCCCTAAATTAATCGCAGTCACTCAGTAAATATGATTGAAGATAGACACAAAAAGCTGGAGTAACTCAGCAGGTCAGGCAGCATCTCTGGGGAGAAGGAATGGGTGACGTTTTGGGTTGAGACCCCTCTTCAGTAAATATGATTGATAAGGGAAGGCTAGAGTATTATCATTATCATAAATCATTTCTAATGCTGCCAAAACCTGCGGGTCAAGCCAGAGAATTCTTCAATCTCACCTTGAGGATATTAGAAGCAAGTAAATGGTGGTGCGGTAGTCACATGTAGGCCAGGATAGAAGGCTTCTCATCATCCGTGGTCACTCGAAATGAGCATGACTGTCCTCTCCTCTCCATAGGGTCGTCTACTTGTGGATCAGCAGATGTCTGTAGAGGCCGATCCGCGATCCACACACCTTGGTGCAACGTGGGCGGTGGAGACTGGTGGTGGTGGGTAGTCGTCGAGACCCCTTCTCTCTCTCCTTACGGTGCTGTCGCTCTGTCTCTGCGACACGGCGTTGTTCCGTTTCACGACGTGCAGCTCCTTCCTGCACGGATTTCCTCCAGGAGCGCCTGTCCCAGTTGCTCGATGTGATGATGAATTTCTTCAGACTGTTCTTGATGTTGTCCTTGAAGTGTTTCTTTGGCCCGCCGGGGGGGTCACCGACATCCCTTCAGTTGAGAGAACAGGATTTGTTTAGGGAGACGTGCGTTGGACATGCGGATGACATGGCCAGTCCATCGAAGTTGAAGGCTTCGACATAGCTTGATAGTCAGGAGTCTGGTGCCTCTATCACCAAGACACTTTTCCACCCGAGACATTAATTATTAAATTCCTCACGATGTGCTTACCTTGTCCGCCAGCCGATTCATGGCATCTTCTAAAACACAGATCTCTTCCGCAGACAGTGTGTTGAGGGTCCAGTCTGGAGGTGGCTTGTACTCGATCACCTACATTACGGGAATATTAGGACCATTAGTGATCATATACTTTGCTGTAAACTCAAGTCACGCGAGCACTTACACATCCTCCAAATGACAATGGGATATGAAAAACAGAATAACATTTAATGACACAAAGTGCTGGAGTAACTCAGTGGGTCAGGCAGCATCACTGGAGAACATGGACAGGCAACGTTTCTGGTCGAGATCCTAAAGAAGGGACCTGACCCAAAGCGTCGCCTATCCCTTTTCACCAGAGATGCTGCCTGACCCACTGAATTACTCCAGCACTTTGTGTCTTTATTTGTAAACCAGCATCTGCAGTTCTTGTGTTACTTGTCTCTATAATGTTTATTGATGTAGGAAGATAAATCAAAAATGAGGACATAAATAGCAAAAGCCATGAAGGAACTCTTCCTAACCTGTGAACACACTTATTTTTCTATGAATATGATAAATCATTAAAAATACATTGAAACACATATCTGAGAATCAATGAACCATACAAGAGGATAGAATGGGACGTTCGGCCCATCACACTCCTGCCAGCCCTTCTAAAAAAAGTGTAGTCGCTCTCCCACACACACTAGGGATAACTTTCAATTATACCCAGCCAATTAACTATTTGTGTTTGAGTGTAGGAGGAAACCGGAGCACCTGGAGAAAACCCACGCACATCATGGAGAGAACGTACTAAAGGTCTGTACAGACAAGTACCAGTAGTCAGGATCGAACCTGGGTCTCTGGCGCTGCAAGCCAGCAACTCTACCGGTGCGCCATTGTGCCACCCACAAACATATATACTGTGCATGCATATGTCTGAAGATCGGTTTTGACCCGAAACGTCACCCATTCCTTCTCTCCGCAGAAGCTGCCTGGTTCCGCTGAGTTACACCAGCATTTTCTGTCTATCTTTGGTATATACCGCACATATACATACATACAGTACAAAGGAGGACGACAGAAAATGCTGGAGAAACTCCGCGGGTGAGGCAGCATCTATGGAGAGACGGAATTGGCCACTTTTTGGGTCGAGACCTTTCTTCAAAGGAGCTCCAACCTTTACATGGGTGTCTATGTGAAAGCAATAAACTGTGCCCAGCCCTGAGGCTTCGGCATAAAACATTGCCTATTTCCTTCACTCCATAAATGCTGCCGCACCCGCTGAGTTTCTCCAGCAATTTTGTCTTCCTGAGGCTTTCTAAATGTAAATATTCATGAAGTGACTAACTTCAATACATTATTGCATAGCAACATGGTTTCTGCTGTTTATACTAAATTGCGGATACGTGTGACAAGAATATATTTCTGGTTCAAGTCTCCAGGTGCGTAATAACTGATTTTACTTGTAAATCTTAGAGTCGCAAATAGAATCAAGCTTTGTTACCTCAGTTTGAGGACACTTCTCAAGATGATCAAGTGTAAAAATAGATTCAATTTCATTGATGAACACCTTATAATCAACATAGTCTGGCTCCTTGCAGGATTCGTATCTGGAAAACAAGCAAATGCATCGTGTAAATTTAAAGCTTTGACATGTAATCATTAGTGCATAGATCAATTTAATGTTGAAAGAACGTCAAAATGGTATTCTTCAATTTAACTACTTCATTTAGTTTAGAGATTCAGCATGGAAACAGGCTCCTCAGCCCATCAAGTCCATGCTGATCAATGATCACCCAGTTCTATGTTATCACAGTTTTGCATCCTACACACTAGGGGCAATTTACTGCAGGCAATTAACCTACAAACCTATACTGGAGGAAACTGGAGCACACGAAGAAAACCCATGCAGTCACAGGGAAACAGTTTAAATTCTGTCTGTGTAGAGCCCATAGTGAGGATCGAACCCGGGTCTCTGGTGCTGTAAGGCAGCAACTCTACCGCTGTGCCACCATGCCCATGTTCTCCAGGGATGTTGCCTGACCTTCTGAGTTACTCCAGCACCTTGATGTCTTTTTTTTAAACCGTTCCTTAAACTGGATTATTAAGGAGAAGAATGTTATAAGGTCATAAGGTCATAAGTGATAGGAGTAGAATTGGGCCATTCGGTCCATCAAGTCTACTCCGCCATTCAATCAGGGCTGATCTCTCTCTCCTAACCCCATTCTCCTGCCTTCTCCCCATAACCTCTGACACCCACACTAATCAAGAATCTATCTATCTCTGCCTTAAAAATATCCACTGACAGCCACCACAGCCTTCTATGGCAAAGAATATCACAGATTCACCACCCTCTGACTAAATAAATTTCTCTTCATCACCTTCCTAAAAGAACATCCTTTAATTCTGAGGCTATGACCTCCAGTCCAAGACTGTCCCAATAGTGGAAACATCCTCTCCCATCCACTCTATCCAAGCCTTTCACTATTCTGTATGTTTCACTGAGGTCCCCCCTCATTCTTCTAAATTCATACACATAGCGTATGGTTTTAATACAATGTTAATCATAGTTAATTCAAACTATTACAAACATCCCATGTAAAGATTATAGTTTTCAATGTACCACAATGTCCCAGTTTTGTATGGAAATTATATGAAAATTTTCGAATTTGCTAACATTTGCCCAAATCAGTCAGCAGCTTCCAGGTATCTATAGTTACTGCCCAGGGATTGCTGCTGGGCTGCTGCCAGCGTTAAGGTGCTGGTTCCCAACTTCCAGCCACTGCCCAATATTGGGCTGCGAAGGATTGAAACTGAAGAATTGTAAGGGGATCAAAAAGGTTTAATTCCATGTTTTAATTCTGTGATTAATACAAGTAGATAGGGTGGTAAAGATGGAGCTGGAGATGGAGCTAGAGTTAGTGCTGGAGATGGAGCTGGAGATGGAGCTGGAGCTGGAGATGGAGCTGGAGCTGGAGATGGAGTTGGAGATGAAGCTGAGCTGGTGATGTAGCTAGAGGTGGAGCTGGAGCTGGTGCTGGAGCTGGAGATGGAGCTAGAGCTGGAAATGGAGTTGGAGATGGAGCTGGAGCTGGTGCTGGAGCTAGAGCTGGAAATGGAGTTGGAGATGGAGCTGGAGTTAGAGCTGGAGGAGCTGGTGATGGAGCTGGTGATGGAGCTGGAGATTGAACTTGAGCTAGAGCTGGAGATGGAGCTAAAGCTGGAGATGGAACTAGAGCTGGAGATGGAGCTAGAGCTACATTTACTTTCATGTGCAAGAGTCAGGAAGTCGTGCTGCAGCTTTATAGGAGTTTGGTTCGACCACATTTGGAGTATTGCATGCAGTTCCCATTCTGGAAGGATGTTGAGGCTTTGAAAAGGTCACAGAGGAGGTTTACCAGGATGTTGCATGGATTAGGGGGAATTAGCTACAGGGAGAGGTTGGACAGACCTGGATTGTTTTCTCTGGAACGCCAGAGGTTGCGAGGAGCTGATAAAGTTATATACATTTATGGGAGGCATAGATAGGGTAGACAGTCAGAATCTTATTCTCAGAATGGAAAAATCAAATATTAGAAGACATACTGTAGCTTAAAGGTGAGAGGGGCAAAGTTTAAATGAGACTTGTGAGGCAACTTATTAACACAGAGGGTGGTCGGTGCCTGGAACGTGCTGCCAGGATTGGTGGTTGAGCAGATATCATTAGTGGCAGGCAATTACAGGTTTTTTTGACAGGCTTATGGATATGCAGGGAATGGGAGGGATATGAATCATAGTTTTGGCATCATGTTCGGCACAGACATGTGGGTCATATAACCTCTGGAACTGTAGTTCTGTGTGTTATGTTCTCTGTTCCAATGAGTTGCAAATCCAAAAAATAAAAATCATTTTGACTGAGTTATCAATTCACTTATCATACTAAGTTAAAAATATGTACTTTAAGGCCAAATGTTTGACTGCTGATGAAAGGTTTGGAAGCCACTCCAATAAGGAGTAAAACATAGCAACTGTAGGAACTTGCCCTGAGAACCAATTCCACAGTGGCACTGGGGAAGAGTTGCTGCCTCAGTGCCAGAGACCTGGGTTCGATCCTGACTACGTGTGTTGTCTGTACGGAGTTTGCACGTTCTCCCTGTGAACACGTGGGTTTGCTCTGGGTGCTCCGGTTTCCTCCCACATTCCTAGGACATGCATGTTTGTAGATTAATTGGCTTCTGTAAATCGTTTCAAAGTGTGTAGGATAGAACTAGTGAATGAGTGCCTGTTAGACGGCGTGGACTTGGTGGGTTGAAGGGCCTGTTTTCACGCTCTATCTCCAAACTAAACTGAAATTACTAACATCTACCTGCTGCCCAACGGTGAACTACTTTGACCCCTGTTCCTGCATGGCAGAATACGAGGTGAGAGAGGTTTATTTATCAAATAAATTCCCCTTGAATTCTGCTTTAACATTTGTTATGTAGGCTCGTTTGAAATAGAAGCAGGAGAAAATTATATGGCCCTTTGTCATTCAAAATGATCGACATTCAAGCCCCTCTTTCCTTCCTGTTCCGCAGAGCCTCTTGCTTTTCTATAGACCAAAAAAATCTTGGTCTTAAATATATTCAATACATCAGTCTCCATGCTCTCTCTGTTCAGGCATTCACAATCATCTGATATTCCAGTGTTTCTTCTGTTTCTTGTGTTTCAACCTGTGTGAGTTTGAGCTCTTTACACTCCTCATCTCTGTATTAAATGGGAGAAATTATGATCTCTGTTCTGGATTTTCCAAACACACATCCTCTCCGTTTCTACGTTGTCAGACGCTTTTATATTTCAATAAGATTATCTCTGGTTCTTTTCTCAACTGAATCAAGATCCAACTTGCTCAATCCTCCCTTTAAAATAACACACGGCTGACCTTATTTGAACAATTATAATAATTTTTTTAAGCTTTTGGCGCTACCGTTGACTTTATAAACGTTTATGGATTTTTGAGGGATAAATATTAACTGGTAAACCAGTGAGAATGCCATTTTTATCCTTTGATTCACTTGATTTGTTTGATTTATAGAAGTCCTGCTTTAAGCAAAAATGTAACCATAATGTACAAATCTACTTACGCTTTTTCAAGTATTGCCATTTCTGAAGGTTGCAGTTCGAACCCGTCTAAATTGAGTGCTCTTCTGAAGTTATTCTTCAGAATACGTCCACTGTTCAACTTGTCAAAGTCCTTCATATGATCACCAATCCTGACCCGGTTTCTGTACACCTGAACCAACACAAAGTAACTGAGGAACAGCTGACAACATGGCACATATTCGAAGCATCATATGGAGTGGATGTGGAGATGATGCTTCCAGTAGTGGGAGCATCTAGGGCCAGAGGGCACAGACACAGAATGAAAAGATGGACCTTTAGAATGGAGATGAGGAAGAATTTCTTTAGCCAGAGGGTGGCGAATCTGTGGAATTCATCACCCCAGATGGCTGTGGAGACCAAGATATTTAAAAAACTGAGATTTCTAGGTTCTTGTTTAAGAAGGAACTGCAGATGCTGGAAAATCGAAGATAGACAAAAGTGCTGGAGAAACTCAGCGGGTGAGGCAGCATCTATGGAGCAAAGGAAATAGGCAACGTTTCGGGCCAAGACCCTTCTTATAGGTTCTTGATTAGTGAGGGTGTTGAAGGTTACGGAGAGGAGAATAGAGTAGTGAGGGAAAAATAGATTAGCCATGATCGAATGGCGGAGCAGACTCGACGGGCTGAAGGATTACTGCAATTCTGTTTCCATGTCTTATGGATTTGCCCCACCCCAATCATTCCTTATTCTCCCTGCTCCCATCCAGCAGAAGGTACAGAAGCTTGAAAGTGCACATCACCAGATTCAAGAGAGCTTATCTCCCTCCTTAATCAGGCTTCCGAATGGTCCTTCCATAAGCCAGGGTAATTGTTCGATTCACTTCTACCCCAGTGAGTACTTGCGTTTGAACTTAGTGTATCCACTACGTATGTAGGGTCTATCAGATCTGTATGGATAGCATGCAAAACAAAGCTTTGCCAGCAACCAGCAATCATGCCTTACACTCTCCTATACACTAGGGACAATTTACAATTTTTACTGAAGCCAAATGACCTACAAACCTGTACGTCTTTGGAGTGTGGGAGGAAACCGGAGCACTGAGAGAGAACCCACGCGGTCACAAGGAGAACACACAAACTCCATACAGTCAGCACCCGTAGTCAGGATCGAACCTGGGTCTCTGGAGCTGTAAGGCAGCAACTCTAACACTTCCCCACCATGCTGCCCATGGATGGAGGATAGAAACATAGAAACATAGAAAATAGGTGCAGGAGTAGGCCATTCGGCCCTTCGAGCCTGCACCGCCATTCAATATGATCATGGCTGATCATCCAACGCAGTATCATGTACCTGCCTTCTCTCCATACCCCCTGATCCCTTTAGCCACAAGGACCACATCTAACTCCCTCTTAAATATAGCCAATGAACTGGCCTCAACTACCTTCTGTGGCAGAGAATTCCACAGATTCACCACTCTCTGTGTGAAAAATGTTTTCCTCATCTCGGTCCTAAAAGATTTCCCCCTTATCCTTAAACTGTGACCCCTTGTTCTGGACTTCCCCCACATTGGGAACAATCTTCCTGCATCTAGCCTGTCCAACCCTTTAAGAATTTTGTAAGTTTCTATAAGATCCCCCCTCAATCTTCTAAATTCTAGCGAGTACAAGCCGAGTCTATCCAGTCTTTCTTCATATGAAAGTCCTGACATCCCAGGAATCAGTCTGGTGAACCTTCTCTGTGCTCCCTCTATGGCAAGAATGTCTTTCCTCAGATTAGGAGACCAAAACTGTACTCAATTCTCCAGGTGTGGTCTCACCAAGACCCTGTACAACTGCAGTAGAACCTCCATGCTCCTATACTCAAATCCTTTTGCTATGAATGCTAACATGCCATTCGCCTTCTTCACTGCCTGCTGCACCTGCATAGCTGACTTCCCTCTTTAATGTCTGTCAATGAACAAGCTTTCACAACAACTGTCACCGTTATGGTAATTATTTCTCATAAATAATATATTTATTTCAAAGCTCGATATATTTATTTTCTTATTTGGCATCTAACTTGCCAGACAGACATGATGGGATTTGAGGTCGTAATTGCAGATCCTTGGGGGAGTAATGAGCGTATATTATACAGGGTGTAATAGTGCCACGTTGCTCTGCCATCATGCCCCATAGAATGGAGAGGGTTACAGAGAGAGCAGGATTTAAAACAGCTGTTGAAATCGAGGTGTTGCAATTCCATAAGCAAATGTTAGTGAACGAACCCAGGAACCATGGATGAAGGGGATTTGATCCAACTTGGAATAAACGGCAGAATAAGGGTTTGGACACGCTAGAGGCAGGAAACATGTTCCCGATGTTGGGGGAGTCCAGAACCAGGGGCCACAGTTTGAGAATAAGGAGTAAGCCATTTAGAACGGAGATGAGGAAACACTTTTTCTCACAGAGAGTTGTGAGTCTGTGGAATTCTCTGCCTCAGAGGGTGGTGGAGGCTGGTTCTTTGGATACTTTCAAGAGAGAGCTAGATAGGGCTCTTAAAGATAGCGGAGCCAGGGGATATAATGACACATAATGTAGTTGAGGCCAGTTCATTGGCTATATTTAAGAGGGAGTTAGATGTGGCCCTTGTGGCTAAAGGGATCAGGGGGTATGGAGAGAAAGCAGGTACAGGATACTGAGTTGGATGATTAGCCATGATCATATTGAATGGCGGTGCAGGCTCGAAGGGCCAAATGGCCTACTCCTGCACCTATTTTCTATGCTTCTATGTTTCTATATGGGGAGAAGGCAGGAACGGGGTACTGATTGGGGATGGTCAGCCATGATCACATTGAATGGTGGTGCTGGCTCAAAGTGCCGAATGGCCTACTCCTGCACCTATTGTCTGTTGTCTATAATACTGAAGATTCAGGTTTATGTTGGGTAACAGTGGATTGATGTGATATTGGAAATGGGATGAATGGGACCAGTACATTGCAATAAATTGTGCACGTTATGTTTACCTTGGTTTTAATCTTTTCTAAGATGCAGTTAATGTCATTCGAGGCCCCCAGTTCATGGATTCCCTTAAAATCGTTCAGCTGCTGAATCTCATCCATCAATTTGTCATACCTGTAAGAAAGATGAAAGAGTATCAAAAATAAAAAAAAACAACAACGAGCTTCTGATGTCCCACAGCCTGATAATTAAACTAACCAGATCCAGGGTACAATTATTTTTGTCCTAGATCCATCTCTGCTCAGTTCAGGATCATCTCAGCACCCCCAGTGCCCAATCCCAAGGCCTCTGGATACCCCAAGGGGAGAAGGGTTGAGAAATAATGAGGTAGGGAAAAGTGGAGGAAGAGGCGAGCATAGATCAACCACAATCATATTAAATGGTGGGGCTTGAAGAGCATGTTCCTCTTTCTTCTTAGGCCCCCCTCAGTCTTGGCTGACCATGGGTGTCTCCAGGGTGTTATTCCCTATATGGAGGACGCCTGTGCGTGACTTTGTTTAACGTGGGGAGAATGGTGCACGGACAGCCACCATGACGGATCTGGGTCGGGATCCAGTGGCATGGAGTCCAAGACGACCGGAGACCCTTTTCTGCTGCAGCCTTCATCCGCCTTCCCAGCCGCTGTGACGCTCCACTAAGGTCAGCCATCGTCCTCCGCATGTTCCACCGTTGAGGTCTTGGTTGGATTGCTCTTTGTCAGAGACCTCCCCCTCGACATTACCGCCATGGGTGGCCCTACCAGCAGCATAGCTCCAGACGGCATCGCTCTCAGGATCTCAGGTCCACACAAGCTTCTCCACCACGACAAGGTGACAATCCACAGTGAAGCCTGCTCCTATGTTCTTGTATTTTTTTATGTTCTTGTGAAATCATCATGTCCAGGATCCAACCCTTGATAACCCAGAGGCCATCTCATCAAACCTCAGTGTCAAACTCCCAAATGCCCAAAGTCCAACTCTCCAAAGTACATTGTGCTGTGGCTTAGAATCCAACTCACAATGTCCTAATTTCCTAATCTGCATGTCGAAGAACCAAAGATACCAATGTCCAACACCTAATCTACCATGGCCCAGACTGCAAGGTGCTATAACCAAGCTCAAGTGCAAACGGACCAACATACAACCAGCAATGTCATGGCACTATTTGAGGCCTCCGCAGTCCCCGCAACGGCGGCCCGATGTTACAGGCCCTCTCGCCGGGTGATGGAGTTCCGTGTTGGGAGAACACTCTTCAGCGGCTTGGAGTGTCTGGAACGGCCGCTTCCTCCCCGGAGACCGCGGCTCCCAAAGTCCACAGGCCGCGCTGGTCCGAGCTCCGACACTGGTGATCTCGGCGAGAGATTCCAGGCTCCACGCTGTTTGAAAGTCAGCGCCGCCCGTGGCTGGACGCTCTGCGACCACAACTCCGCGATGTTGGAGTCGGCGGTCTCAGCACTCCGGATGTTACCACACGGCGATCCTCGGTAAGGCATCGCCTGCTCCGTGATGGTGCTTCAGCGCAGCGCCGCCGCCGAAGCTGGGGTTCTGGCCGGTCCCGGCAGGAGACGCCGCTCCAGTCCCGTTGGTAAGCCACGAGGAAGGGACGAAGTTTCGGCTCGGAGGGAAGCCACCTCTCCGACCAGGTAGGGACAGTTTCCCCCTTCCCCTCCCCCCCACCCCCCACATGAAAGGACTAGACCTCCAACAAAACTTTTTAAACACACTGAAAATAAGGGTGAAAGGACAGACTGCAGGCAGAGCAGCCTTATACAACAGCACCCAAGACATGAGCCATTGCGATCCGTTGCGGGATAGAATATGGGCCACAGGGTTTTGTATGAGCTGTAGTTTACTGTGGGTGGAGGATGGGAAGACAGCCAGAGTAATGGATTAATAGTAAGATTAAATGAGAACTTACCAGTTTGAAGTTTGATCTGTATTTTATGAGGAGTTACTATGAGGGATTACGTGAAGAAGCCCGCCAGGACGCATGCGTGTCATTCTTCAAAGCAGCGATGTGAAATCACAGATAACTGTAATGACTAAACATAGTAAGATTAGAGAAGAGATACCAGTTAAGTATATGATCAAGGGTGGGAGCGGAGGGCACGTAATCCCTCATCGTAACTCCTCATAAAATACAGATCAAACTTCAAACTGGTACATTCTCGTTTAATCTTACTATTTTACTTCGGAGTCACGTGAGTGACTACGTGAAGATTTTAAAGCTCTGTGATTTCATGCCGTGGAAAAGAGTCCATGCATCACGTTTGCCTTGATGACTGTAGGAGGAATTGTGTTAACATAATTTGGACATGAATTCGACATTGAAATCATAAAATTTGTTAACACAAAATTATAACCCCTTTTCATGGGTTTAAATTAATTAACAGAACGTAAAATTGTTTCTGCAAACGTTCCAGGTTTCATTACTGGTTTATTGTAAAATAATTGGAATGTTTTTTCCCCCCAGACTATCCTGCTGCCTTGAGGATTTGGTCCATTGGTACATCCAACTGTATCGCTGCCGATGTAGCTGCAGCCCTGGTGGAATGAGATTTAAAATATTAGTATCCACCCCAGCCTGTGTTAGCACCTGTTTCAGCCATCTTGAGATGGTCTGGACCGTCACTCTTTTGTGTGGTTGCTAGTGGCTGACCAAAAAGTGCCTTCTCATTGCATCTTAGGATTTTCAGTTGTCTCCATGTATAACGACAGATGTCTTACTATACACAGACGGTCATCTGTTGGGTATGACCTAAATTGTATATTGAGGCCTGCTGATCCCTGTCTGTTCTGCTTACTAACTCATAGATATGAAACGTAATATTTTCTGTTGAGGAAGTCATGTTGTCCAGTCTTAGTTTATGCAGTGACTGTACCCTCTGTGCCGTGACCAATGCCATTAGCATGACTGTTTTTAATGTCAGTCTGTGTAGGGACAGAGCTGTTGCTGGAGACCAATTCCTGAGCATCTTCAGGATAATACTTACATCCCATATTTGGAGAGTACCTGGTTCTTGGGGGATTAGTATTAAAAATTCCCCTCATAAGTTTTGTTACCAGTGGGTGAGTCCCAACAGAGTAACGCTCTGTCCCCTGCCATAGGTAAGTCGATAGGGCACTTCTGGCACAGTTGATGGCACTGTAACTGAGCCCCTCATCATAGTGGAGGCCTGCCAGATATTCCAGAACAGACGGGATGTTCATGTCTCTGTAGGTGATGTTGTTTTTATGGCAGTACATCTCCCACTTCCTGATATAGACCAGATACTGTTTTTTGGTTGACTGTCTTTGGGCCGCCGAGATCATGTTCACTGTTCAGTCCGTCAGTCCCAGTTGTAGTAGAGGTGTTTTTAAACTCTACAAATTAATAAGTTCAAATGTTTATGGCATGGGTGGCTATCCCTTGTTACGGGATGTAGCAATAAATCTGGTCTATGTGGGATGGTGATACATGGTTCTAATACCATGTTTAATACCACTGGGAACCATGGTTGAGTAGGCCAATCGGGTACTACCAAAATACCAGACGCAGAGTCTTGTTGTATTTTCCTTAATACCCGACTGATGAGGCAGGAAGGAGGGAATGCGTAAATAAACAATTTCCCCCCAATGCAGCGAAAATGCATCTGTCGCCGCTGCCCCAGGGTCTGGTTCCCATGAAACATAATTTGATAACTGGTAGTTAAGTCTGGATGCAAATAGATCGATATCTGGTGTTCCATATTTTGCTGTAATATCAGCAAATACTTTTTTATTCAACATCCATTCGGTGTTTTCATTAAATTTGCGTCACCTGGTGTCTGCCACTAAATTTAGTCTTCCTGGTAGGTAAGTGGCTGATATCCAAATATCTCTCTGGATACACCATTGCCAAATTGTATTAGCCAGATTGTCACATGATGTTGATTTGTTTCCACCCATGTGGTTAATGTATGCTACCACGGTGGTATTGTCTATCTGTAGTCTAACATGCTGGTGATATGACCCAGTATAATATGACTTTAGGCCATGTAATGCACCCAACATTTCCAGGTAGTTTATGCCCAGTGTGAGTAATAATGATGCCTCCTGAGCAGTCCGATCTACCTCCACAGCTGGTGATGCTATTGGTGGCTCCCCACCCAAGTGCACTGGCATCAGTTTGTAGTACCATGGAAGGGTTACTGACAATGATTGGATTGGAACAAAGCCGATGTATCTATCCACCATTTTAGTTCCATTTTAGCTTTGATTGGTAGTTTCATAGGTCTGTCAAAGTGACCTGCATTAATTTAGAGTGCTTGTATTTTTGCTCTCTGTAAGTTTTGGTAATGTAGAGGTCCAAATTGTGTGGCTGGAAAGGCAGCCACCATTTTGCCAATTACTTTTGCTACCAATCTGATGGATGGTTTGCTGATGTCAATGAGGTTATTGCAAGCCTCTATTCAATCTCTAGCCTTCCCCTTAGGCAGAGTCACCGACATGTGAACTGAGTCAATGGTGAACCCCAAATAGTCCATAGTAGTGGAAGGCGTTAGTTTAGATTTAACTGGATGGATAATAAATCCCAGTTTTTCAAATAACTGTTTTGTGGCTGTTACAGTTTGTTTGGCCAATTCCAAAGATTTGCCCACAATGAGTATGTCATCTAAATATGCCATGACCATGTGTTTACGTTTCCGTAGAAACGCTAGGGCTGGTTTCAAATTTTTGTGAACAGCCTGGGGCTGATGATTTTACCCATTTGGCAGTGCTTTATACTGCCAGAGTTGTCCCATCCAGTTGAATTTTAAGTAATTTAAGTGGTCACCTCGTATAGGCACTGAATAGTAAGCATCTTTAAAATCGATGCTGGCCATGAAGTAACCTTTGGAAATTAATTGTTTAGCAGTAACAAAGGTTTCCATTTTGAAGTGAATATATTGTACAAATGTATTCAATTTTGTCAGATCTATGATGATGCGACAACCACCATCTTTTTTGTTTTTGGTAAATATATTGGACACGAATTCTAATGGTGGTTCGTGTTGAGTTTTCTCAATTACACCTTTTACGTAAAGCCGCTCCAGTTCAGCTTGCGCTTTTGATTTTTCTTTATCAGAAAGCACGAACATTCGGTTTGGTATATGTTGAACTGGAGGACTGTACTTGTGTATAAACTCTATTGTATATCCCTGGATACTGCTTAAGATGTAAGTATCGGTTGTTAACATGCTCCATGCATTCAGAAAAGAGTGTAATCTCCCCCCAACCTCCATGCTCCCTGTATTTTGTAGGGAACCAGACCCACCTACCTCCACAGTTACCAGTGGCAGGTTTACTTCTTTTTTGTAGGTTCTTCGCTGCTGTTGCGCTGGTGTCTGGATTTTCGGTTTGGTTGGCGTTGGAGGTCCCCGCATCTTCCAAGAAGGCCGGCCTGGGCCATGGCCTAAAAAGACTCATGTTTTGAGAACCGGGCCTTCGAGCTTTCACCAGTTCTGCTGGTGGGAGCGTAGGGGTGCTGTCTTTGGCTGTAGTGGGTTTTTGTTGGAGTCCCTTTTATTAGTCCCAGGGTTTTTGCTTCCTCATCGAGCTCCTTGACTTGCTTCGATAGGTTGCCTCCAAACAATAGTATTGGTGGTTTTGTGGTCCCAGGTTTGCACAGTCCCTGCACCCCTTGCACACTTGTCTTTCCTTCTGCGGACCCCTCTTCCAGGTCAGCCCAGAACTGACCCGCAGTGCTCCCCTCTGATGAGGTAGAAGCACTGTGCAGCCCTTCAAGAGGTACTGCTGTGGGTTTATCATAGGGCCCACAGTGACCCGACTCCATCTCCCGGAGTCTGTCACGTTGGAGCAAATGCTCCACACACCGCTCCATCGGCTCCAGCGCTCTCGGTCGCTGGCCGCCCGCGGTTGTTCAGTCGGGCTCCTCTGAGTCCACGACCTTGTTTGTTTTGTGTCTAGCCTTACCGCCCGGCCGCATGGATCTGGCCGGTGCGGAGGCGACATCGGGCACAGCTGATCCCACTATCGGTGATCCGAGTGCCGCTGGCTGCTGCTGGCTGCCCGCTGCTCCGCGGTCCTCCCTCACCAGCTTTGTCACAGCCCGTTGGTTTCTCCACCTGTAATCAGCATGGGAAAACACAAAAAGACCGCAGCTCTTACCTGCAGGTCCTGATTTAAATTGTCGCTACGGGGGAACGTCGTTCCACCCCGCCTCCTCCGTTTTCGACTTGCCAAAAGTCGACGGCCCCATTCTGAATAGTCTCCCGCCCGGCCGTGGTGTTCTGGCCGGCGCGGGACAAAAGGTCGGCACAGCTGATCCCTTACAGGGCTTGTGCCTTCAGCTGCTGCTGGCTCCCACAACTTCGCGGTCCTCCCCAGCCAGCTTTACTCGCAGCACTTGTGGACACTATTTTGTCCAGCTTCCCCCCCTGTGTAAAAACAGCGCGGGGACAAAAACTATCGCAGAGTAAATCACTTACCTGCAGGTCGCGGTTTCAAACTTACCGCTGCGGGGGAACGTTCCACCCCGCCTGTCGTTTCGCAAGCGTGAAAGCGATATGACACGCATGCGTCCTGGCGGGCTTCTTCACGTAGCCACTCACGTGACTCCGAAGTAAAATCAGTGATCTTTCAGTCATCTTTCCCTCAAGAGTTACCATGCCTGGCACTTGTGGGAGACCTCTCTCCTGGTACCCTTAACCACTGTAGAACATTTGACATGGTCAACCAGCGCATCATCATCCAACATAGATTGGGCCCTTTACCCATTCATCCGTGGCCAGAGTTAACTTCATCTTCTATTTTTTCACTGATATCTCTCAATGGCCATGGGATCTCTATGATAATAGGGATGCAGTCAGCATGGGCTCTATTGCACATCACTAACTTGTGCAAAGAGTTAAAGGAGGATAAGATTTCCCTACTGACTGGTAAACTTTCAAAATCCACCATCAAGACTGAAATATGGGCAAAGCCCATTTGCCAGAGATTTGCTGAATCTGTGATAATGTAATATACTCATTTCAGGGATTGGAGGAGGCAAGGTGGGGGCAGGGAATGAAGTCAAGCCTCTTCTTCTGATCTCTCGGCAGAGCCAGTATCATGCAGTAATGAACATACATACTCACATCTCTTCAGGCTTCGGCTGGGGATCTACTTGGTCCAGGAATCTGACATAGTTGACACCCAGTTCATCTGAGAACACTTTCTCCAGCAAATCCACCTCATTCTCTGGCACTTCTATATTCAGCAGAGCAAGAGATCGATGAAACTGAGACCGAGACAAGTGGCCTTTGTTTTCCCTAGAAATATGACAGCAACAACATTAGGGACATGGATGCCACAATGGACTATTTATCTCCTAAACTCTGTTCTATCATTCATTAATGTCCATGTCACTTGCCATAGTTTTCTGAATATAAAGAACAAAGAGTGTTGTGTAGGAAGGAACTGCAGATGTTGGTTTAAACTGGATAGACACAAAAAGCTGGAGTAACTCAGTGGGACAGGCAGCATCTCTGGAGACGAATGGGTGATGTTTTGGGTCGAGACCTTTCTTCAGACTGATTAGGGCAAGGGTTCCCAATCTGGGGTAAATTTACCTCCAAGGGGTAAATTTTGCCTACCCAAGGGGTAAATTTGTTGATTCTGGATTTGTACATATTTTTTCTCATTGACTGACTATGTTTGCTTCTGGTGTACCGGTATCTGTTCATCATCATCATTTAAGCGCCTTGAGTATTTAAGCGCCTTGAGTATTAGAAAGGCGCTATATAAATCCCATCCATTATTATTATTATCATTAGTTGTTCATAAATAAGTGAAATAGCATTGTTATGTGGTATTATGTGGTACAGAATCCTGTACATTGACTTCAGCTCAGCCTTTAACACCATCATCCCACAGAGACTTGTGGAGAAACTAACCCTGCTGGGCCTCAACACCACCCTGTGTCACTGGATCCTGGACTTTCTGACAGAGAGACCGCAGACAGTCCGTGTTGGCAAGAACACCTCAGGCTCGATCACGCTGAGCACTGGCTCCCCTCAAGGCTGTGTGCTCAGCCTGCTGTTGTTCACACTGCTCACACATGACTGTGTTGCTAGATTCAGGGACAACAGGATTATAAAATTTGCAGATGACACCACAGTGGTGGGACTCATCGGTGGAGAGGTTGAAACAATGTACAGGGAGGAAGTGAAACAACTAGTGGACTGGTGCGGCAACAACAATCTAGAATTAAATGTAGAAAAAACAAAGGAGATGATTGTCGACTTCAGGAGGTCGCAGCCCAAACACACACCCCTCAACATCAGTGGCACCACGGTGGAGAGAGTGGAAAGCATAAAGTTCCTCGGAGTGCAAATAACAGATAGTCTCACCTGGTCCAGGAACAATACTGGGATTGTCAAACGGGCCCATCAGCGACTGCACTACCTGAGGAAACTCAAACAGGTCTCACTTCCCACCAACATCCTCAGGACTTTCTACAGGGGTACGGTGGAGTCTGTACTCACGTACTGCATGAACACGTGGTACTCCAACTGTAACTGCTCAGACAGGAAGTCTCTGCAGAGGGTAGTGAGGGGAGCAGAGAGGATCATTGGTGTCTCGCTACCCTCGGTACAAGAACTGTTCCAGAGCCGCTGCCTGAAAAAAGCACTGAGCATAGCAAAGGACAGACTGCACCCACTCCACACACATCTAGATCTCCTGCCATCAGGAAAGAGATACCGCAGCATCAAAGCCCGGACAACCAGACTGCTAAACAGCTTCCTTCCACAGGCTGTGAGGCTGCTAAACAGTCATTCCACCTGATTCTGCTGCTTTTGCACTGACAATTTAATAACTGGCACTGAGTAATAACTCTGGCACTGGCTCAGGTCACTTAAATCAGCTGCTCTGGACATTTTATGACTTTTTAAAATTGTATTTTAATGTTGCTTTTATTACCTGCACTTTTTATTTAACTATTCGTACTGTTTTTATCAGGAACTGGATTGTTTTTATTTATGTGTGAAATGTTTAAGTTTTTATGTGCGATGCTCCGGTATTCCCTGAGAAACGTCTTCTCATTTTGCACTGTACAATTTGTTGCTTTGCATGATGACAATAAAGAATGATGATGATGATGATGACAATTAAAGTTGCCAGGGGTGAACGGGACGAAAATGGTTGGGAACCCCTGGATTTGGGATAAGTGAAACGAGAGATATAGACGATGATGTGGAGAGATAAAGAACAATGAATAAAGGATATGCAAAAAAGTAACGATGATAAGGGAAACAGGGCATTGTTAGCTGTTTGTTGGTGAAAACGAGAAGCTGGTGCGACTTGGGTGGGGGAGGGATAGAGAGAGAAAGGGAATGCTGGGGCTATCTAAAGTGAGAGAAATGAATGAATGAATAAATGAATGAATGAATGAATGAATGAATGAATGATCAAGTTTATTGGCCAAGTATTCACATACAAAGAATTTGCCTTGGTGCTCCGCCCGCAAGTGACAACGTGACATGCAGTGACAGTTAGGAATGACACATAAAACATTAAACATTAATAATAAAACATTATTGATTAAACATGTGAATTAAATAAAATACCAGAGCAAAAGGAGGCTACAGATTTCTGGTAATTGAGTAGAGCTACTACTCGTGGAAAAAAAGCTTTTTTTATGTCTGGCTGTGGCAGCTTTGACAGTCCGGAGTCGCCTTCCAGAGGGAAGTGATTCAAAGAGTTTGTGGCCAGGGTGAGAGGGGTCAGAGATGATCTTGCCCGCTCGCTTTCTGGCCCTTGCAGTGTACAGTTCGTCAATGGAGGGAAGGTTGCAGCCAATAACCTTGTCAGCTGATCGGACGATTCGCTGCAGCCTCCAGGTGTCGTGCTTGGTGGCTGAGCCACACCAGACCATGATGGGGAAGGTGAAGACAGACTCTACGATGGCCGTGTAGAATTGGACCATCATTGCCTGTGGCACATTGTGCTTCCTCAGTTGCCGCAGGAAGTACATCCTCTGTTGTGCCTCTTGACTGTGGAGTCGATGGTCGCCCCCCATTTAAGGTCCTTGGAGATGATGGTTCCCAGGAACTTAAAAGACTCCACAGATGTGACTGTGGTGTTGTTGATGGTGAGTGGGGTGAGGGGAGGGGGAGGTCTCCTAAAGTTTAAAGTCTGACACAATATTCATACCACTGGGCTGTAAGCTGCCCAAGCGAAATATGAGATGCTGTTCCTCCAATTTGCATTTAGCCTCTCTCTGACAATGGAGGAGGCCCAGGACAGAAAGGTCTGTGTAGGAATGGGAAGGAGAATTAAAGCCTCCAGCTGTTTAGTGGTTAGTTAGAGTGTTGTGTGCAGTTTTGGTTGCTATACCATAGAGAGAATATGATTGAGCTGGAAGCAGTGCAAAGTAGATTCACCAGGATATTCCCTGGGGGGGGGAGTTGGGGAAAACTTTTTCTAATCTTTTACCTCGACGGAGATGCGATTTTTTTCCGTATCGTATCTTCGTCCGCACTGCGGCCTAACATCGAGGAGTTGGCTGCCTTTGCTGGAGATCGACCAGAAGCTCCATCGCGGAGGCCTGCGGAACTTACCATCACGGAGTTCGCGATCCCTGTCGGGGATCGACTTTGGGGCTCCAACCGTGGGTGCCGGCGGACTTTAACATCGCGGAGCCCGTGGTCTCTGGTTAGAGACCGACATCGGAGACTCCAAGCCGCAGGAGTTTCGACCACTCCAACACGAGTGTTTTGACCGCCCCGACGTGGGAGTTTCGACCGCCCCGACGTGGGAGTTTCGATCACCCCGATGTGGGGGCTTCGATCGCTGGCTGCGGGGACTTCGATCCCCCCTGACTGCGGATGGTTCGACTGCCCCGACCGCGGGAGAATAAGGAGGAAGGAGATTGGATTTTATTGCCCTCCATCACAGTGTGGAATGTGGGAAATCCGCTGTGGTGGATGTTTATGTAACTTTTATGTAGTTGTGTGTCTTGTTGCTTTTTTTTAGTATGGCTGTATGGTAATTTGAATTTCACTGTACCTTAATTGGTACATGTGACATTAAGCTGACCTTGAAACCTTGAAACCGTTCCTGAATCTGGGGTTGTGCGTTTTCACACGTCTCTGGGTTTTGCCTGATGGGAGAGGGGAGAAGAGGGAGTGGCCAGGGTGTGACTCGTCCTTGATTATGCTGCTGGCCTTGCCGAGGCAGCATGAGGTATAAATGGAATCAATAGAAGGGAGGTTGGTTTGTGTGATGGCCTGGGCTGCGTCCACAATTCGCTGCAATTGCGTACGGTCCTGGATGGAGCCGGTCTCAAACCAAGCTGTCATCATCATCATCATCATCATCATCATCATCATCATCATCATCATCATCATCATCATCATCATCATCATCATCATCATCGTCATCGTCATCGTCATCGTCATCGTCATCGTCATCGTCATCGTCATCATCATCATCATCATCATCATCATCATCATCATATTCGTTGAAAACATCAACGGGCACGGTGCCTTACAATGCTCTGTACGACAGTGATCGCAACTTCTACTGAAGTGTGGATGGCCATTGACTCATCCGCCTTTTGACAGGTCTTGTTATTAGTCCTGCTGGGGGTCCACAGCCCCCTCCTCAACTGGAAAACCCAGGTGGGGGAGACGGTTTAGTCGCCGACTATCCGACCATGGAGCAGGTAGCACGGGATTACATGGTACCCGTGGATGGGGGGGAACTCCCCCCGACCTGAATCCTCGGAGCTGTGTCCTAGGATGCATCCTGATAAATTGCAGCAAACAGCCTTGCAAAACTCACTGGATGTTGTAATTATGGCCTTTTTGTTTAAAGATTACATACAATGTTTTATCATATAAAGAAACAAATAACCAACGTACTTGTCAAAATCATTGAATACGGGAAGTGTTATGAGACGCCTGTGGCTGATTCGCTCCTTCAGACGACACATCAAAGATTCGAACTGAGTTCTCTCCGGAGCGTTTAAGACGTCTGCATCCACTGTGCCAACCTTGGGCAGCAGGTAAGTCTCTAATGGTGGAACCTTTACAGTTGGTGCCTTCTCCAATTCAGGGATGGTGAACACTGGAAAGAGAATTGGCTCACCTTAAATAGCGCAAAGAGATGAACGAAATGTCCATCTATCGCATATAACACATAATCCTCCTAAATGTTCGCCGCCTACAACACGGTCCCAACACTAGTCACATCTTCCCATCTCAACCCCTTTCCGCCTTCCGCAGAGACTGTTCCCTCCACCACTCCCTGGTTAACTCATCACCTTCCCACCCAAACCACCCTCTTCCCCTGCAAATGCAGAAGATTCAACACCTGTCGCTATACCTCCTCTCTCAACTCTGTCCAGGGACCCCGACAGTCCTTTCAGATTAGGCAGAGGTTCACTTGCACCTCCTCCAACCTCATCTAATGTATCCGTTGTTCAAGATGTGGACTCTTATACATCGGTGAGACCAAATGTAGACTGGGCGATCATTTCGCTAAACACCTCCGCTTAGTCCGCATGAACCTACCGGATCACCCGGTTGCTAACCACTTTAATTCTCCTTCCCATTCCCACACAGATCTTTCTGTCCTAGGTCTCCTCCATTGTCAGAGTGCGGCTAAATGGACATTGGAGGAACAGCATTTCATATTTCGCTTGGGCAGCTTACAGCCCAGGGATATGAATATTGATTTCTCTAACTTCAAGTAACCCTGGCATTCCCTCTCTCTCTCTTCCTCCCCCACCCATCACACCAGGTTCCCATTTAACCTAACAAACAGCTAACAATGGCCTGTTTCGTTTCTCATCGAAACTTTTTGGCATATATTGCATTCGTTGTTCTTTATCTCTCTACATCATCGTCTATATCTCTCGTTTCCCTTATCCCAAACTAATCTGAAGAAGGGTCTCGACCCGAAAAGTCTCCCATTCTTTCTCTCCAGAGATGATGCCTGTCCCACTGAGTTACTCCAACTTTTTGTGTTTGAATTATAAGTCAGGTGAACACAGTCTAGGATTCAAAAGGGCAACAGCATAAAATGGCAAATCAAATGAGTTACATGGAGAAAGTCAATAGCTTTTAAAGACATCTTCTGTTACTCCATCTATCTCTGTCCCCAAATTATGGTTCATGTAAAGGGTTTAGTACCTGAGTCAATGTCTTTGGTGAAATTAGTCCATATAATATGGCCAGGTTTAAAGGGATCTTCATAACAATTCGCCAGAGCATTGAATTGAGCATCATTTAGTTCTGGGTCAAATCCTATCATACCAAGAACCCTCCTAAAGACTGAAGTAGGGATTCTTCCACTGCGCAAAGGGTCAAAGTCCTCAATGAAGTCAACAGTCTGAAAGGGAAAACATTTTAGTTAGACTCACTGACTATAGTCCTGTCTTTAGCTCAATCTGGGTGCAGATAGCAGCTGGGATCTGCCTGTGCGATCATTCTTCAGCAGCCATATTATATGAATCAGAGACGGGATGAGGATTCACATGTTCACAAGTTATAAGGGTGGAATTAGGCCATTCAGCCCATCGAGTCTACTCCGCCGTTCAGGGTGATCCCTGGGAGCAGCTTCTAACGCTTGGGTACCAGAGATCTTTGTGGATGGGTTGGGGCAGGGGTGTCCTTTCGCAACATCCCCTCCCATCTCCCACACCAGTTGGCCACATGTAGCACAACCAGACCCTGCTTAAGGCAGATGCCCAAAGGAAAGAAGGGAGAATTTGAGCCAGAAATGATGAAAGTAAACAAGGAGAGAAAGAGGAATCTGTGAACTCACCCTGACTCTGTTGACCAAGATATGGTGGCGGAGTCGGGCCATCAACTCGCCCACATCCAGCACACCGCTCTCTATCTTTTCCTCTTGTTTAAAGCCGACTTCTTGTTCTTCTGGCGAAATCACAATTGGTTTAATTGCTGGTAATTCATCCTCAAAGGAATCCACTCTGAAACCTGTAAAATCTGATTGAGAGACACACAAGGTGAACTGTTGTGCCAAATGCTTCCCATCCTCTACACTTCTGTGCAGCGACAACAACTGGTCTGAGTCAGCGTGTTATTTTACCTGTCAACATTAGAAGATATTACTGGGAGATTGAAACCTTCACGTGGTCCGCCCTGCTTCGACGAATGCAATCAACCCGGCGTGCACAATCAAATCAGATCAAATAGAACAAGTTATCCTACAACTTTAGGCTGTGCACGCCATACGCAGGAAGAAGATATTACTGACTCCTGCATGCCACTGAACTGAGTCACTGAAAATAGACACAAAAAGCTGGAGCAACTCAGCAGGTCAGACAGCATCTCTGGAGAAAAGGAATAGGTGACGCTTCAGGTCGAGACCATCTTCAGACTGAGAGTCAGGGAAGAGGGAAACGAGAAATATAGACGGTGTTATAGAACTGAAAATTCTGTTTTCACTTTGAGGCAACTTATAGCCCTGTCCCACTGTACGAGTTCATTCTAGAGTTCTCCCGAGTTTGCCCTGATTCGAACTCGGAGATTTACGGTAATGGCCGCTTGTCGGTACTCGGGGCTCTTGTGGACTTTTTTCAACATGTTGAAAAATCTTCACGAGTCTTCCCGAGCTTACCGCGTTTCCCGAGTACCTGCCGTTAGCGTTACGAGCCGCTAAGAGATGTCCCCGAGCTCCGATGTACCCGCTACGTTCATTCTACGTGCTTACCACGAGTTTGATTTTTTTTTAAACTCGGGAGAGCTCTTGAATGAACTCGTACAGTGGGACAAGGCTTTAAAAGTTAACAGATTCCAAGAGGTCTAAGGACAGCATCTCACATGAACAGTCAAGCCCATAATATGAATCGTTGACATAGAATTTGATAGTTGCTGATCGGCCTACAGATTTGAACAGTTAGTCCAAACATGCAAATGATATCTGAGCACAAAAGTTCAAGTTTAACCAGAGAGGAAGCAAATTAATGTAAAAATAGTTTCTCTGTTTAAGCAACACAGAAGGAACTATTTGAAACATGTGATGCTGGTGAAAATGGAAAAAGGGTCTGCCTTGTTTTCTGTCTGAGAGAAGCATTGATACAGGCAAAGCGTTGGTAAAAAATAGCACCGCATTTATTAGACTTCTCAAAAATAACAATTACGATGGAAACTGCTGCAAGTCAAGTTACAGGGCCTGTCCCACTTACGCGACCTTTACAGGCGACTGCCGGCACCCGTGATAGGTCACCGATTCAGCGGCGACCAGAACGACAATAGACAGTAGACAATAGACAATAGGTGCAGGAGTAGGCCATTCGGCCCTTCGAGCCAGCACTGCCATTCAATGTGATCATGGCTGATCATCCCCAATCAGTACCCCATTCCTGCCTTTTCCCCATATCCCCTGACTCCGCTATTTTTAAGAGCCCTATCTAGCTCTTTCTTGAAAGCATCCAGAGAACCTGCCTCCACTGCCCTCTGAGGCAGAGAATTCCACAGACTCGCCACTCTCTGTGAGAAAAAGTGTTTCCTCGTCTCCATTCCAAATGGCTTACTCCTTATTCTTAAACTGTGGCCCCTGGTTCTGGACTCCACCAACATCGGTAACATGTTTCCTGCCTCTAGCGTGTCCAAGCCCTTAACAATCTTATATGTTTCAATGAGATTCCCTCTCATCCTTCTAAACTCCAGAGTGCACAAGCCCAGCTGCTCCATTCTCTCAGCATATGACAGTCCCGCCATCCCGGGAATTAACCTTGTAACCCTACGCTGCACTCCCTCAATAGCAAGATTGTCTTTCCTCAAATTAGAGGCTACGACTCTTTGGAGACCTCTCACGACCATAGGAGACCTCTCACCACCACGGTCGTGAGAGGTCTCCTATGGTTGTGTGAGGTCTCCAATGAGTTGTAGCGTCTTTCTGGTCGCCACTGAATTTTCAACATGTTGAAAATGTTGGCGACCTATCACGGGTGCCAGCAGTCGCCTGTAAAGGTCACATAAGTGGGACAGGCCCTTTACACGTTTTCGGAGCCCAGAAGCTCAGTACTGAGCATGTCCATTTAACCATGTTAGAGGTTATAATCTTGTTCCAGGGTGATAACTTTGCAACCAAGCGATATGCCAAGGTTGGATAGAAACATAGAAACATAGAAAATAGGTGCAGGAGTAGGCCATTCGGCCCTTCGAGTCTGCACTGCCATTCGATATGATCATGGCTGATCATCCAACTCAGTATCCCATCCATACCCCCTGATCCCTTTAGCCACAAGGGCCACATCTAACTCCCTCTTAAATATAGCCAATGAACTGGCCTCGACTACCTTCTGTGGCAGAGAATTCCACAGATTCACCACTCTCTGTGTAAAAAATGATTTTCTCATCTTGGTCCTAAAAGACTTCCCCCTCTTATCGTTAAACTGTGACCCCTTGTTCTGGACTTCCCCAACATCGGGAATAATCTTCCTGCATCTAGCCTGTCCAACTCCTTAAGAATTTTGTAAGTTTCTATAAGATCCCCCCTCAATCAATGTCATAGGATTATGACATTTACCTTAGAGATATTAAACCCAGAAGATGATATTATACTGTAGGGGGAGAGCTGAGTGTGTGGTGCAGAGGAAAATACAGCTAAAGTCCCATTGCAGTTCATTGATGTATCCACAGGAATGAAATAGCGGAAGCCATTTGAGTTGGATGGGCAAAACATAGAAAAACACAATGAGTTGGTGCCACAACTTCCTAAACATTGCAAAACTGGCGAAGAGCCAAAGGGTGGTTGTGGCCTTTGCCCTGTAGAGAATGATTGAATTAGATTCATTATGAATTTGAAATGCTTGCTTGATCAGCAGCAATTATGATAAAATCAAAAAAAATTGAGGAAACATTATTTTGAATTGAACAGCAATTAACATTCCTGACAAAAATAAACTTCAGAACAAAAAGAACCCCAAACTACTGTTGGTAAATGTATATGAGGGGAAAATAACCTTTATTAATAAGTTGTGATTAGTCTCATGACCTCAAAGTTAAACTTTAAACATCAATGTTTGGCTGTACTCATGGAAAAGACTATATCCTGATTTAGTAAGAAATTATCTGTATGAAGAAATGAAGAATCCAAGTATATCTTAGAATACAAAGTTGGTCTGCAGCTGGGAAGAATCAAAAATAATTCATGCCCAGAGCTGTGCCTTTTACTTTAAAGATTTAGAATGGATGGCCATAAGTTGACCGCAGAACACAATGACACAGGTGGTAGATCATGTTCGGCACAGACATTGTGGGCCAAAGGGCCTGGTCTTGTGCTATACTTTTTTAAGTTCTATATTCTATCAACAGAGTGTGTGAGTTCCCAGGAGAGACACAGTGGAGTTCTGTGCTACCTGATGCAAGAGTAAACACGTCTGGTAACTGAGTCAGGCAACGCTGCTGTGCCAGAAGTGACCCAGATGTGGATCTTACAATCACTCCACTCTTTTATACCTCTCCACCAACAGCAGCATTGACACTCTCGGACATTCTTTAATTGAACTTTACTGGACTTTATCTTGCGCTGGACGTTATTCCCTTTATCAATGTATCTGTACACTGTGGAAGGCTCAATTGTAATCATGTGTGGTCTTTCCGCTGACTGGTTAGCACACAACAAAAAAGCTTTTCACTGTACCTCAGTGCACGTGACAATAAACTAAACTAAACTAAAATAGTACCATCGTCTGGCAATGCCCACTGAAAGGAATACTCTGTATTCCCCTCCTGCCAAACGAGCTGGAAAGTTCTTGGGGAGAGGATTAGGGGAGACATTCTTCCATGTTTGGGTCACGCTGAATGAACCATTCGCGTTTTAAAAGCCACCCAAGCGCTGTGCACTTTGACCATTCCACATCTACACCGACAGCTGCACAGATCTGGCAGAAGAATTTGGTACTAAAGAACCAAAAGCCGTGGAATGCTTTCAAAGTGTTTATAAAAGATAAGATCAATTTGTTCTTGTACGTAGCCAAGCATGTTTAACGGGCCACATTAGTTTTATTTTTATCCTTACAAACTGCTTTCATGTGATTTTTCTTCCCCTTCAGCCCCGGAGCTCCTGACCAAGATTCCACATCAACTAAATGTCATGGAATGAAGGGGTTAAAGGTATGCCTGTGCATCAGTTTGTGGCACCTTCTATCCATGTACTGTAAAAGGCACTTCCTCAGGCATCCCACATTTTAAGTTAACATTAGCAACCAAAAAAGAAAGAAAATGTTGCATCATTTGGCATTGAAAATGTTGAAGCATATTGCAGGCACAGTCTATCTTGTCCAGTCAATTTATGCTCCATCTATATTAACTTTCTATAGTGAAAGGTACAGCTCTGGGCATAAACAAGTTCAAGTTCAAGTTCAAGTGAGTTTATTGTCATGTGTCCCTGTATAGGACAATAAAATTCTTGCTTTGCTTAAGCACACAGAAAATAGTAGGCATTTACTACAAAACAGATAAATGTGTCCATATACCATGATATAAATATATACACACATGAATAAATAAACTGGTAGTGCAAATAACAGAAAGTGGTTGCTAATAATCAGAGTTTTGTCCGAGCCAGGTTTAATAACCTGATGGCTGAGGGGAAGTAGCTATTCCTGAACCTGGTTGTTGCAGTCTTCAGGCTCCTGTACCTTCTACCTGAAGGTAGCAGGGAGATCAGTGTGTGGCCAGGATGGTGTGGGTCTTTGATGATACTGCCAGCCTTTTTGAGGCAGCGACTGTGATAAATCCCCACGATGGAAGGAAGGTCAGAGCCGATGATGGACTGGGCAGTGTTTACTACTTTTTGCAATCTTTTCCTCTCCAGGGCGCTTAAATTTCCGAACCAAGCCACGATGCAACCGGTCAGCATGCTCTCGACTGTGCACCTGTAGAAGTTAGAGAGAGTCTTCCTTGACAATCCGACTCTCCGTAATCTTCTCAGGAAGTAGAGGCGCTGATGAGCTTTTTTGATAATTGCGTTCTTGTTCTCGGACCAGGAAAGATCTTCAGAGATGTGCACCCCCAGGAATTTGAAGTTCTTGACCCTTTCAACCATCGACCCGTTGATATAAATGGGGCTGTGGGTCCCCCTCCTACTCCTTCCGAAGTCCACAATCAGTTCCTTGGTTTTGCTGGTGTTCAGGGCCAGGTTATTGCGCTGGCACCATATGGACAGTTGCTCGATCTCTCTTCTGTACTCTGACTCATCCCCATCAGTGATACGCCCCACAATAGTGGTGTCGTCAGCGAACTTGATGATGGAGTTCGCACTGTGGTTCGCTACGCAGTCATGGGTATAGAGTGAGTACAGCAGGGGGCTGAGCACGCAGCCTTGAGGTGCTCCCGTGCTGATTGTTATTGAGGCTGACATATTTCCACCAATACGAACAGACTGTGGTCTGTGGACGAGGAAGTCGAGGATCCAGTTGCAGAGGGATGCGCAGAGACCCAGTTCTGCGAGTTTGGTAACCAGTTTGGAGGGGATGATTGTGTTAAATGCCGAGCTGTAATCAATGAATAACAGCCTGACATATGAGTTTTTGTTGTCCAAGTGGTCCAGTGCGGAGTGGAGGGCCAGCGAGATCGCATCCACCGTTGATCTGTTGTGGCGGTACGCGAACTGCAGTGGGTCCAGGTTTTTGTCGATGTAGGAGTTGATTTGCTCCATGATCAACCTCTCAAAGCATTTCATCACCACCGGCGTTAGTGCCACTGGTCGATAGTCATTGAGGCACGTCACCTTACTCTTGGGCAATGTTATTTAAACGTTGGGCAATTTATTCCAGGCACAATGAGGCTTGCCCCCAATCTCTATGGTCAACATGCACTGTATGCTCTGTCCATTCCCACCCTCCGTACCACCTCTCAACCCCACCCTACCTCTCCCTTCAGCTGTGGCCAGCTCCCTGCACCACAGTGCCTGCAGCCCATCCTGTACATAAGATCAACACCTCCAAATCAGGTCGAGTCTGCTCACCAAACCCTGGCTGCAAACTAATAAAGCCTAATTACCCCATTTTATGTGGTTAGAAGTTGTGGAATATGCTGGCTCTGATTTTGGGACATTTTAGGACACAAAGTGCTGGAGTAACTAAGCGAGTCAGGCAGCATCTCTGGAAAACATGGATAGGTGGGTCGGGACCCTTCTTCAGACTGATTTTTGGGGTCTCGGGAGAAGAAAACTGGAAAAGAGGAGGGGCAGGACAAAGCCTGGCAGGTAATGGGTGAAGGGGGGGGGGGGGGGCAGGTTTAATAAGACAGATGGTTAGACAGAGTTGAGAAAACAGAATTTATGACACCAAACTATCGATTGGTTGCGAATTGTAAAGTGAGAGGAAGCAGTGTGGATGGAGGGGGAAGGGAGTTAGTTACGAGTGCCAGAACAGGTGCAGAATTGGGGAGGTGGGGGGAGAAGAAGAGTGGAGCAGCACAGTGGTGCAGAAGTAGAATTGCTGCCTTACAGCGCTTGTAGCACCAGAGACCTGGGTTCAATCCCGTGTGCTGTCTATACTGAGTTTGCACGTTCTCCCCGTGACCCTCGTGGTTTTCTCCAAGATCTTTGGCTTCCTCCCACACTCCAAAGACGTACAGGTTTTGGCTTGGTATAAGTGTAAACTGTCCCTAGTGTGTGTAGGATAGTGTTAGTGTGCGGGGATGGCTGGTCAGCGCGGACTTGGTGGGCCGAAGGGCCTGTTTCCACATTTTATCTCTAAACTAAACTAAGCTAATGTGGGTAAAATAATGACAGATTCAGTTTAATATGGAGATTTGTGAGGTCATCCTGCCCAGATCCAAGAAAGAAGAACTGGGACATTTTCATAATGGTGAGAAACTGGAAACTCAGCAGGTGAAAGGACACCTGGGTGCCCAGGTGCAGAGATTTTAACATATAGTGCACAGCTTGAAAAATGTAATCAGTTTTTAATCTTGATCTGATTGGATTTAAAATCTTCTTATGCAGTTCACATCACAAGATTAGAAATTGCTCAGCCAGAGCTGAACACACTTGTCGGCATCTGTGCTACTTGTGCGTTGTGTTGGAAAGATTGGTGGAAACAGGGCTGTGACGTGAACGCTCTTTCCTTGACCCCAGTTTTAAAATGTGCAATGCCTTGGTTTCATAACCATTGATCATGCTGCATTTGGGACACCTAAGGACACAAAGTGCTGGAGTAACTCAGCGGGTCAGGCAGCATCTCTGCATCGCTCCCATTACGGAGGTAATGTGGATGCTTTGGAGAGCATGAAGAAGAGGACCAGGGTGCATCCCAGATGAGGTAGTAATTAACTACTAGGATAAATTGGATAAATTAGGAAGACACAAATTGCTGAAGTAACTCAGCCGGTCAGGCAATATCTCTAAAGACATGGATAGGTGGCGTTTTGGGTCGGAATTCTTTGCTCCAGCGGTGCTGCCTGACCCGCAAAATTACCCCAGCACTTTGTGACTTTTTTTGTAAACCAGCATCTGCAGTTCCTTGTATCTTGGATAAACTTGAATTATTTTCTCTGGAGCGTTGGAGGCTGAGGGAAGACCTGATACATATGGGATGAAAAGGATATGAAGAAATTTAGAAACCGTTTAGAAAGGATATGTGGAAACTGTTTTACATTAAAGTTGAAGCACTGAAACAGGCTATTTTGCCCAGGAGACAATATGAGCATACACATGGGACAGAACGTACAACATCAGCTCAACCCCATCCATAAATCCCAATATGTACTTATCAACTTTCTTTACTGTTACATCTGTGCTGATCATCTCAACTACATTAAGCAGTATGCATCCACTCTGGGCACTGACTATTCCATCAAAGAGTCATGGAGTCATAGAGTTATAGAGTGATACAGTGAAACAGGCCCTTCGGCCCAACTTGCCCACACCGGCCAACTGTATTTTTGCTTACAATATTCTGTTGTGCTGCAGCAAGCAAGAATTTCATTGTCCTATCTGGGACACATGACAATAAACTCTCTTGACTTGACTTGACTACACTAGTCCCACCTGCCGGCGTTGGTCCATATCCCTCCAAAACTGTCCTATTCATGTACATGTCTAAGTGTTTCTTCAGCTTCATCAGTCGTTTATTCTGTATTTCTTCTGGGACTACCAATGTGTACCCTTTATTTATGATCACATTGATTTTAATTTATGACTAAGAACTAATAGCATTAGATGAAGAATGTGAAGAATCAGAGTGGTCTATGCTTAGGCCACCAGAACAGCAATGAATGCGATTTTTATGAAGTGGTTGGAAGAGATTTGCACAAACCTCAAAACATCTTTAGCAGAAGAAATCTCACAGAGAATGTAAGAGGAGTTTTATCTTTTAATCAGAAGTAGTCATCTGAAAACTTAGCATTCTAATGACAAAGTATCTCTTTGTTATTCGGGCTCGTGAATAATCTCTACAATATGGAATGATGGTTGAATAAAGTTCTATTTAAAAACTCTTCAAAGTAAAATCCATGCTGAAAATAAAGTTGGCAAGTGCACTTTGTATTGTTTTGCAATAATACCAAAGGAATCGTACTTTATAATAATAATAATGGATGGGATTTATATAGCGCCTTTCTAATACTCAAGGCGCTTTACATCGCATTATTCATTCACTCCTCAGTCACACTCGGTGGTGGTAAGCTACTTCTGTAGCCACAGCTGCCCTGGGGCAGACTGACGGAAGCGTGGCTGCCATTCTGCGCCTACGGCCCCTCCGACCACCACCAATCACTCACACACATTCACACACAGGCAAAGGTGGGTGAAGTGTCTTGCCCAAGGACACAACGACAGTATGCACTCCAAGCGGGATTCGAACCGGCCACCTTCCGGTCGCCAGCCGAACACTTAGCCCATTGTGCCATCTGTCGTCCCTTAAACTTTATCACCTACCTTTGTCAACGGCCTGGCTAAATGCAACATAATTGATGTCTCCCGAAGCTGGGTCCCCAAATTTCTTACACAGCAGCCGGAAGTCCATTGGCAACACACTCAGTCCCAAATAATCCAATGTTCTCTCAAACTGCGATTTGGACAGAAGTCTTCTATACGCCACTTTCTATTGAATTAAATAGTTTCACAATTAATTGGCAGGGTCATGTATTGCAGAGCACAGATGGAGTAGATGCAAGCTGACTGATTGGGTATTGACCTATGCTGTCTCTGGTGTTGATCTGAAAAGTTGAGTGGCTGTAATAGGGAAATGCTACAGTGGGGTTAAATTGATAGCTGTTGAAAAGTGGTGCAGGGACTGCAACGTGCAATTAAACATAGACATAGAAAAAATAGAAAATAGATGCAGGAGTAGGCCATTCGGCTCTTCCAGCCAGCACCGCCATTCAACATGATCATGGATGATCATTCAAAATCTGTACCCCGTTCCTGCGTTCTCACCATATCCCTTGATACCTTTAGCCCTAAGAGATAAATCTAACTCTCTCTTGAAAACATCCAGTGAATTGACCTCCACTGCCTTGGTGTGGCAAAGAATTCCACAGATTCACAACTCTCAGGGTGAACATTTTTTTTCCTTGTCTCAGTTCTAAATGGCCTACCCCTTATAATTAAACGGTGACCCCTGGTTCTGGAATCCCCCAACATGGGGAACATTTTTCCTGCATCTAGCCGGCACCAAATTGCACCAAAACATGCAACGCAGCAGTTTTGTAATGCCTACTGATTTGCAGGACTCACCAGGAATGGTCAACACCAATTAACGCTGACTTCTTGAAGGGAAGAATTGTTTCTACATCAAGCATGAACCTGATGATACTGACGAATGGCACCTTGCATAATAGACAATAGGTGCAGGAGTAGGCCATTCGGCCCCTCGAGTCAGCACCGCCATTCAATGTGATCATGGCTGATCATCCCCAATCAGTACCCCGTCCCTGCCTTCTCCCCATATCCCCTGACTCCGCTATCTTTAAGAGCTCTGTCTAGCTCTCTCTTGAAAACATCCAGAGAACCTGCCCCCATGTGAGGCAGAGAATTCCACAGACTCACAACTCTCTGTCTGAAAACGTATTTCCACATCTCCGTTCTAAATGGCTTACCCCTTATCCTTAAATTATGGCCACTAGTTCCGGACTCCCCCAACATCGGGAACATGTTTCCTGCCTCTAGTGTGTCCAAACCCTTAACAATCTTATATGTTTCAATAAGATATCCTCTCATCCTTCTAAATTCCAGGGTGCACAAGCCCAGCTGCTCCATTCTATTAACATATGACTTGGGAAAGTGCTTACGTCCCCCTCTTCAGCAGTGAATGTGGTGGGCAACTTTAATGACACACCAATGGACCCAAGTGCTACACTGTATCTGGGGGGCCAATGTCTCATTTTCTAATCTCCATAATCAGAAGCCAACAGCAATTGGTGTGGTGGAACCATGCACTCGTCTGCTGTGTAAAATCAGAATGCATGGTTTTGGAAACTATTGTCTGCAGGTCATCATAGCCTTCCAGCAATCGGTCCAACTTCAGGTTACCAGCACTGTTGACATGCTGATGCAGGGGAGCAGCTGTGACTATAGAGCATAAAACTGCTGATCCCTCCCAAGATGACAGTTTTTCTCCACTCACCACTGCCGGTTGGCCGGTGCCTCAGACAGTCCGTGTTAACCAGCTGGTTCACACCGCACCAAATGGCACAATGTGAAGTTGGGCCTTCTGAGCTGCTCAAGGTTAATTCTAAGACCATCTGGATTATCCCCCCCACCCCCCCCCCCATTGAAAGTCAGCACCTTTCGCCAGCCAAGCTGCAGTCACTACATTGAGCCCTAGTGCAGGGAAAGGAACAGGAAGGAAAGCTATTAGCTGATTTGTTGATGTTTTAATGCAGAATTACACATTTGATTTGGAAATTTAGCTTGGGTGATTGCACACAGCAGTCCTACAAATCACTAGGCGTTACAAAACTGCTGTGTTGCATGTTTTGGTGCAATTTGGTGCAGGCTAGATGCAGGAAAAATGTTCCCCATGTTGGGGGATTCCAGTACCAGGGGTCACAGTTTAAGAATAAGGGGTAGGCCATTTAGAACGGAGATGAGGAAAAACTTTTTCACCCTGAGAGTTGTGAATCCGTGGAAATTTAACTCAGCCAAGGGCATGCTATATGGTCAAGCACCTAGGGAAGGCGAGAAATGATTGTGCCTGATGAATGAAAACCTGATGCCGTATCTATTAATTCCATTATTGGGCTGACTCCATTTATGCCTCAAATATTGATGGGTGCATTGGATGCCGTTTTTAGATTTAATGCAGCAGGCATAGGCCCAAACGAAAACCCCTACACACAACAACCTGTGAAAGGCTCTTTGACTCTATGGATGAAAATATCTTATGACCGCAAGAAGAGGAAATGGTTCCGATTTAAGCGGATCAGAAGCAAATTAAAAGGAAATGAGAGTCAATGGAGGCAGCGTCAGGAAAAGTGATTTGGATATATGTCATTACAAATGAATTAGCAGAAGCTGAAGTGATAACACATACTAATGGGATATTATGATCCATTATATCCACAATGAGAAGTCAGGTAAAGCTTTGTTGCATTATTTGGAGATAACAGGATTAGCTTGTGTTAGGGTCCTTTTATTGAAAGTGAGGATTGATAAATTAGTTATGGAATTAGTGGAAACTCATTCTTTTGACATCTATAGAAGCCTTTCAAAGGAAAGGACCATGCTCTTACCTCATCATAGTCTCTGAAAAATGGGTTCACCAATAACTGTCTCTTATCCACTTTGTCACAAAGTTCTCTGAGCAGAGTCTCCAGTCTTTTCTCTTCTTCATCCGTTAGCTTTGTCCCTAGCTGTCGGAGTGAGAGAATACCAGTGAACTGCTTAGAAGTATCTTCTTGATGCTAACCCTTTATAAGTCTTTGGCTAGAACAAGGCTGGAATGTTAATTCATTGCATCACGCGCATGTGGTTCACAAAAGCCCATCAGGGCCAGTCTGATGGTTACTGAAGAAAGTGAAGATAGACACAGAACTCAGCGGGACAGGCAGCATCTCTGGAGAGAAGGAATGGGTGACGTTTCAGGGTCGAGACCCTTCTTCAGACAGAGGCTCCATGAGTCTCATACTCAATGTCTTGACCGATGAAGGTGAACATTAAAGATGAACACTAAAATTACTACTTCTGCTGACTATATCACCACTTCTTGCTCATATTATTACTACAGCTTGTAAAGGGAGCACCTGGATTTGAACTGGGGACCTCTTGATCCACATTCAAATGCTCTGCCACTGAGCTATAACCCTCACACATAATGGTCATGATTGTCTCCGCAACTTCACCTTTGGTCATTTCCATGACCTCATATTGCACCACTTTCTGCTTCGATGCATAGAAACTGCATTGTACAACTCCATGTATTGTTGCACCATATGATCCCGCCCTGTGGAGCCGAGGTGTTTAGTTTGTAAAGTCTGCAATTTTTGCTTTCAATCCTTTGGCCATGCAGAAATATGAGCAAATGGCACAAAGAGTATCTCCCTGAACAAGAGAGGACTTCCTGAGCAATTAAATGATCTGCTTCTCCTTGGACA